>NW_010972981.1:4390052-4947213 GCF_000737465.1 Haliaeetus leucocephalus | reverse complement strand
CCAAACCCCTCCCCCCCCCCCCCCCCCCCCCCCCCCCCAGTGGGATGGGGGAGAAAATCAGGAAAAGAAGTAAAACTCCTGGGTTGAGATAAGAACAGTTTAATAGAAAAGAAAAGAAGAAACTAATAATGATAATGATAACACTAATAAAATGACAACAGTAGTAATAAAAGGATTGGAATGTACAAATGATGCGCAGGGCAATTGCTCATCACCCGCCGACCGACATCCAGCCAGTCCCCGAGCGGCGAATCCCTGCCCCCCCCTTCCCAGTTCCTATACTAGATGTGACGTCCCATGGTATGGAATACCCTGTTGGCCAGTTTGGGTCAGGTGCCCTGGCTCTGTCCTGTGCCAACTTCTTGTGCCCCTCCAGCTTTCTCGCTGGCTGGGCATGAGAAGCTGAAAAATCCTTGACTTTAGTCTAAACACTACTGAGCAACAACTGAAAACATCAGTGTTATCAGCATTCTTCACATACTGAACTCAAAACATAGCACCGTACCAGCTACTAGGAAGACAGTTAACTCTATCCCAGCTGAAACCAGGACAGTGAGGTATGGGTGTGTGTTTTCCTTCAGCTCTGTACTCAGGGCACCGCTTACCCTTTTTCCTTTGCATGCTGTGGGCAGAACTAGGTTGCCTTCGCTGCTTTCAGCACACCCATCACCCTTAAAGTTCCACCTCAAGAAAGTGATTATAATAAAGTCTTGTGTGTCAGGACTCCAGCAAGTCACCTGCAAGAAGCAGGATTTTTTTTTTTTTTTTTCCCCTCCTTTAACTGGATTTATTCCTTGTTTAATAACTGTTTACCTCTAAAGCCTGATGTATTCCACACTTGGAAATGGGGCTCTGAAACAGGGAGGTACCAAATGCTTACTACTGAGCCGCGTTATTTGTGTTTGACTGACATGGAAGTAGTCTTGTTTATCATCATGTGGAGATGGGAAGAAGTCTCTCAGGTCAGGCAGATGTGCATGTGTGGTCACCTTTCCTGGGCTGTTTTTCTGCTGCCAGGATCTTACCCGCTTTCCTCCTATTTGCAGGGACTTCGGTATTTGATGGAGCTTCAGTTTCTGTTTATTGAGTGTTTAACTCTGGTCATCTGAGAGCAGAACTATTGTAATTTAACTGAAATTCTGGATTGAATGTAGAGCATCTGTGTGAAATGTGATAGCTTGTGGGGTAACAGAGATCGTGTGGCATAATCTCATGGTCTGTTCTGTCTAGAAGCAGTGAAAACTATCTCCCTTCACTTTTCCTGTCCAGATATTTTGACGAACAGATTCCAGTCTAATCTTTTACAGAGAATTAGAATGAAAGTTAAATCTTAATGCTCTTTGGGAATTAAGTATGGGTGTTATTAAGTGGTCTATAAGCATAAATCTCTTAAAGTACTTGCAGAGAGGCCATGACTCCAAAAAGCTTTGTCTTGTGTATCATACATTCATACATAAACTCATGCACACGAGCACACCACTTTGGCATGATCCTTGTTAACAGAGGAGTAAGTGGAAAGACCAGGAGAGCTTCTCAAGTGACTGCAGGAGACGACAGGAGAAGAAACTGGCAGTACTTGCTGGTACTGTGTTATATTTACAAATGTGAACGATCAGTGGAGACCCATACCCCATGAAGGCAAACATTGCCTTCTTTTAAGCCTTCCCACTATGCTTTTAGTTTTTTCTTTCAAAGGTTAAAAAATAAAGGTCAAACCTTAAAGACTGAGAGGAGAGTGTTTACTACCAGGGTAGGTCCATCACTAGGTGCTTATCTATCTTTCGAGTTGCTAGCAGATGTTCTGTCTGTCCTACTGGATGAAATAATGAAGTCTCATACATATAAAAATTCTAATATAAATTAGTTATCCTGAAAGCCAATATTCCTGATGCTTATTTCCATACTATTAGAACTGCAGAAAATCTGAAAGTAATATATGTCAATTAATATAAAATGTACAAAGAGGTCTTTATTGAAAACCATATTTTTCTAATCTCCCAATTGTTTTTAAAAGCATTTATTTTTATTAACTAACAAACTTGCTTTGTTGGGCAGTTTATTAGCTGTAGAAAGATTTTATTATTTGCACCAAAAGTCTGTAATAAAATGCTAGCAGTATTGTTTAGAGCTGATTTTTTCATAAAGCATTATGCATCAGGTAAATAGTCTGAATGTAAATGTCTACTTTAGGCAGGGTTCATTAACAGGTAGAAAAGATGCAATTTTGACTAGGAATGAAAAATAAAACAATGAACTATTTTGTGACATAAAAATAATCTAATATTTCAAACTGGCTTGTACCAAACCCTTAAGACTATTAAATTTAGGTGTAGTGACTATTATTTTTACCCTACAGTGGACCAGTGTAAGCCAGAGTATAGTTTACAATATTCATTATTATACAAGCATATAGTGCTGAACAGTAGATCTTACTCAGCCATAAAACTAAAATGCTTGCTGATTTTAAGATCTGCACTGTGAAATGGCAGCAGATTGGGGCTCCTTCTCTAGTGAATATGTGTATAAACTGGGATTCAGTTAATCCACTATGTAGACTGGCTCATAAGTTTTCATGGTAAAGATCAGGTACTGACAGGTACCAAGGTGAGGCCATTGATCCATTTCTCCCCAGTGCTCGAATAATTGTTATTAATAGTAATTATATCTTACATTTACGTTCAGATATATATTCATAAGTTTCCTAAATTGTGTAGCAAGCAAAAGAAAAAATCCTGTCCTTACTACTCTCCAAGTAGATCCTTTGTCCATGACATATATGCAATAGATTTTTATGCCGATGTGTTTTTTACAAGGAGCTGATCAGCCTTTATTTTAAACTCAGAGAAATCTTTGATTCAGTATAAGATGCCTCTGTACCATCTAATATCATGGCAAATGCAGCCAAAGGCTAGAGATGACATTTATATGAGATTTCCAGCACATGACTGCCACAGTAAAATAGCTGGGGTAAGTAAGTATAAACTGAATAAAAGGGGTTTTTTTTCCCATTTTCTGCTGCATAGGAGTAGTTGGATATCCCAGAAGGTAGAATAATTTGTTCTGTGTTCTTAGTTTCCTTCTTTATGCAGTTAAAGCTTAATCTCCTGTGTCGTATGTGGCAGGCGGTTATCCTTGAAACTGGTAAGTAGTATTACCCTCCTTTTGCAGATGGGGAGTCTGGGGCACCTAGTGGTAGCACCACATGAATCCTAGGACCAGGAGAGACAAGAGAGGAATCCAGGAGTTCTGGCCCTTAAGCCTCTGCTCACCTCTGGTGCTTCTTTCTCCATGAACTATGTGTCTCTATAAAATATGAAATGCCCCAGTAGAGGACTGTCCTGGTTTCAGCTGGGATAGAGTTAACTGTCTTCCTAGTAGCTGGTACAGTGCTATGTTTTGAGTTCAGTATGTGAAGAATGTTGATAACACTGATGTTTTCAGTTGTTGCTCAGTAGTGTTTAGGCTATAGTCAAGGATTTTTCAGCTTCTCATGCCCAGCCAGGGCACCTGACCCAAACTGACCAAGGGTGTATTCCATACCATTGGACGTCCCATCTAGTTTAGGAACTGGGAAGGGGGGGGCAGGGATTCGCCGCTCGGGGACTGGCTGGATGTCGGTCGGCGGGTGATGAGCAATTGCCCTGCGCATCATTTGTACATTTCAATCCTTTTATTACGACTGTTGGCATTTTATTAGTGTTATCATTATCATTATTAGTTTCTTCTTTTCTGTTCTATTAAACCGTTCTTATCTCAACCCATGAGTTTTTACTTCTTTTCCCGATTTTCTCCCCCATCCCACTGGATGGGGGGAGAGTGAGTGAGTGTCTGTGTGGTGCTTAGTTGCTGGCTGGGGTTAAACCACGACAAGGACTGAAAGCCTTGCTGATACTCCCACTCAAAACCTGTGGAGACCAAGGACTTCAAAAGCTTCTTGCAAAATTTGCTTTGTGCTGCAACCTGAGCATATGTTCAGCTTGCCTGTTGGGGAAGAACTTTCTCCAGAAATTCAGAAACTTTGATTACTTATTCTCTGAGTTGAAGAGGTGTCAAAGAAAGAGAGAGGTGGACCAGATTAGGATCTGTCCTCCATCCTGCAATTTAAGCCTCCTCCTACACCCAGGTGGGTTTAAATCCCCATTCTCAGCATGTCACTGCTTCAGGTGAACTTGGCCTGCTTGCTTTAATATAAAACCAGGGAAAACAAGGAGGAAAATAATCTTTACAGCCTTCAGTGTACAAATCCAGCTACTTTTATCACTGAGTGTGCTAACCCTTTTGTTAGGGTTGTTGTGCATGGACCAACATGGCTCCCAAGAAGATTGTTTTCTGGGTGAAAGAATACATTTCCTTTTTCCCCTCTTCTCGTCATTACTTCATAGAGCAAAACAGATCCTTAGGATCTGCTCCAGTCTGTTGGGTAAAGGGTATGTTTCTTAATTTCATTGCAACTCAGTAGTGAAGCTGGTGAAATAATAATATATATACTGAAGGCTCTGTGGGGGACTGCGGTGAAGCAGTAGTTACTTCTCATAAAGTTTTTTAATAGGACGTGAGCTCCAGGATTCAAGGGAGAGAACATTAATGTCCTTTTCAGAACGTTGTGGAAAACGAATACTGTACAGCACCAATCTCTTGGCAGTTTCAAAGAATGTCTAAAGAGGATCATTATGAGACCATTTATGATGGGAACATGACTCCATTGCAAGTCTTTGGAGTCTCTGCTGGGATGTCGTTCCCACTACTTGAGATTAGGAGAGGAAAGCAATTTCAACAGAAGTCTCTGGAGACCGTGTGGCAATTACATTGCTGACAATATCAGTATGATTTTAGTGTGAATCTCTGGAGACCCTAACTTCTTAGTGAAGTGAAATGCATCATGCCCATACAAATTATATTGTTGTTTGAAATAAACCAGAATAAGTTAAAGCTAAACAAGTACTGGAATAATAGGAGCATTCAAATTGATAAGCCTGTGGCAACTTAGGCAAGAAATGCTACCCACAGCCTTGCTGTGGCCCACTGCCGCAGTCCTTCACCCCCTGCGTGCCTGGGGCGATATACGGGTGACGGCTTCTCTGGAAATACCAAACGGAAAGACTGGCTTATTTAGGTGTCTGTACAGTTGGTGGCCGGTTTAGAGAGGGAATTGCACAACTGGGTTGTTTTACTGAGCTGCTGCTCTGCCAGTAGTGATTTGTGGGGTCTGCAAATTGCACAAGGTGAAGCTGTTAGTGGCAGCAGTCTGTCAAAAGGTGACTAAGGAGGAGCTGGGGTTGAAAATGTAGTGATGAATGAGTATGGCTTTCAGCCTCATGGCAGTGGTGAAACGATGACTGGGTAGAACCATCTGGCTTGGACAGTGGTTGAAGTCTGCCGAGCTCAGAGAAGGAGTTTCCAGGCTTTGCTTTTCTGAAAGTATACCAAGACTGCCCTTGCTCTTGCTGGCATTTTGCAAATCCTGCTCCCTGGGAGGCTATCGCAGTGCACTCCTGGTTCCTGAAGCAGTAGAGTACCAGCAAAAAAAGATACCGGTGCGTCTGTTGCCACTGGCGGGGAGCTGAGCGAGACCCCCCCCTGCTTTTCCTGCCCGTCGGTCACCCAGGACCTTCCTTTCCTCTTCCCTTGAACTGCTTTACGTCAGCTGTGACGGCAGAGCTGCAGCATTTCCAGGGCTGGAGGAAGGCAGTCTGAAGCAGGCAGGGTAAAGTGCAGCGTTTGCATTTTATTGATTCTTACCTATTGATTCCAATGGGATGAAGTGTCTGCGAAAGAGAAGTGAGACTGGCAGGCAGACAGGCGCTCCAGCATCAGAGGCAGACCGGCCCCACATGACAAGAGCGAAATTATATAAACACCTCGGATATTTCCTAGGTCGAATCTAAGAAGAACCAAAGGAAAGGAGTGCTGTTCCTGGGGAGGGATGAGATTTACCAAATGAAGTTTAGTTTGCATTTGATCACCTCTGCAGATAAAACAGGGCAAGGCAAATATGTAAGCATTTCGTGACAGATTGCCTTGTGCCAGCTATGTTTACAGTGCTATTTCATGTAAGCTGGAGGGTGACAAAATGTAAATGTACATCTCACACAGGAGGTGATTCTTGTCGGGTGACTCAGAAGTGGGAATGAAGAGAGATGCTGTAGCCTGACCCGCCAGGTAGGAGGAAGATGTCTGAAGGGGTACTGAATATCCAAAATACACATTGAGTGCACAGAGTCTGTGCTTTACTCAATAGGCTTTATATGAATCATTTTATTGGAAAGGCTAAGCACATACTGAGGAAAATGTGTTCAATAAGAGTATTGATCTTATTAAGGGTTTCTCTGCAGATATATGTATATATAATCTCAAACAAAGCTGCTCTTCTGATTGCAGCCAGTTTATTACCGGCTTGTTAAAAAAATGTTCCTTCTGTGCTCCATCTCTTGTGCGCAGTTTGGAGAGGAAGGTGGCACTGAATCATCTCTTGGGCCCTCTGGATCCTGGGAGTCAAAAATACCCTGATGTAACTCACAGTCCTGAGGGGCTCACTCGAATCCTGGCAGCCGCCCCCGCGCAGCATCTGCTGCGACCGCTGGACTCGGCGGCCGGAGTGATGGGCACCTTCCTCTCTGGGCAGAGGCTGGGGACACAGCTCTTCCCAAGCCTTTGGGGAAGGAAAGGGCTGAGCTGACATGTCTCTTATGGGGAGCCCGAGTCCAGTGTTAGCAGCTTGAAGAAAACCACATGAAAGAAGCGATGTTGGGAAGCCTGTTGTGTCCGGTGCCCGTGCTGCACCTAGCAAACAGAAACCTTGACAAATGATCTTATTGCTTCATTTTGTGCCTTGTAATTAATTGTTGAGCTCCCAAATAAAATCAGTCAAGCGCCAGGACAGTGACTCTCTGCACAACCCTACAGAAAACACGTCCCCAGGCCGTGGGGATCCCCAGCAATAGCCGTCAGTGGTGCTCCTGCCGTCAGTTTGTACCAGGCTCTGGCACTGTCCATCGCTTCTTCCCTGGGAATAATAACCCAGCAGTGCCTCAGTGCCTTTGTTTCCCCTCCTGCTCCTCATCTCCCAGCACAGATTTCCCCACAGTTCTTTTTCTGACTGCCAAATACATCCTTTTACGTACATTTTGCAGAAGCAGTGACAGAGCTGTCCCTCCTCCCTGCTCCCCACTTCCCTTCTCTGAATCCACCTCTCCTGTCTCTTAAATGACCTGCAATTTCACATGCAGTGGAATTTTGAACATGGAAGTGGATCTGATTGTAAACAAAAGGGTAGCCGACTTCATTGCATGAAAAAGAAATGCAAAATATTATAAAAAGATAGAAGAGGGGAAAGGAAGATGGGCTTTTTTCTTCCAGTCGAAGTGATGTTAATCAAAGGGCAAGAAATGAATTCATTTGAATGGTATGTTCCTTCCATCCTGCAAAGTCTCTGCTTAAATTTAAGGATATATTAAATTTTATTAGATACTAACACAAACTCTGTGTGGGGAAACATGCTTGAACACTGGGTTTTAATTTCTTAATTTATTTCCTGAAACTCTTAAATTCCCCTTTTATTCCTGCTCATGGATTTCCCTTACTTACTGGTTTATAGGTTTACTGGAAGAGAAAGTAATGTAAAATTTGCAAACCAGGGCCTTGCTTCTGTTCATATCATAGAAGCAAAAAGCAGAAAGAAAAAGAGAGATAATTTTATCCGGCTTCTTCCCTCTCTCCCTTCCTTTAACGAGCGGATGTTAGAGGAGACAATAATGAGACAGCATGGCGGAGTGGCGGATTGCTTGGCCAGGAGAGGTCTGCGCTCCTCCCGGCTGCTAGGGTTGCTGATCCGGTTTGCTTGGACGTCGCCCGGTAGGACACAGCGCGTGGCTAATAGCGGCGGCGGGCACCGCTGGGCTGCCACGACTGCCGGCCTTGCTGCTGCGCGCTCTGGGGGTCCCTAACAGACAGGGCGGACGCGGGGGTCTGCCTGCCTGCTTCGACTGTCCCCGGGGCTGGGGGGTGTTAGCACAGGGCAGCTCTACCTTCTGCCTCTCTGCCCAGCTCTCTGTCCCCGTCTCTGCCCCATGCTCAGGGGACACCCCGTGGGTGTCCGCTTGCATCCAGTCTCTCTGCATCCTAGAAATGCCAGTTAGCCTCCGACCCGGCCTTGCCTCCTGTCCTGAGTGGTGCTGTCACTGAAGGATGGCATTCCTTGTTTCCAGCTACCCCTGAGAAATGGGATGAGTTGTGTCTTCCGTGCTGGACTGAAAGAAGTGTGCTTAGCGTGCTCCTCGGCTTTAACCAGCAATGTGTTTCCCACAGAGTCACTGATCTGCTTGATTTTCAGCTGTAAACCTAAGCGGTCCTGCTCTAAGACCGTATGTGACCCAGCATCCAAGGGTGAGATCCTGCCTACGCAGTCAGACGCTAGAGTTAAGGATATGCAATTTGAAAATGCTGTTGCCTCTACTTTTGTCTTGTTACCCTGCATTCACTTTGAATGCTCTTATATCATTGTGGCTTTTTGCTTAACCTGTTGAAAGAAAACAATAGGCCTATCGTTAAGTTTAAATGCAAGATACAATTAAAAGCTCAGATCTCTGATGTGGCACTTTAAAAATCCCTCTGTAGATGGAAGGAGGTTTCTTTTCCATTGGGAACTCTGCATTATTTAGTAGATTTGCCTTGCAGGACAGATCGTTTCAAGGCTTTACGATTATACAGAGGATCAAACATTTCTGTGGCCTGAATTAAAGCAAAATAATCACCAGCTCCACGAAACTTTGCGGTTTCCTGGACAGGCTTTTTTCTTTCCTTACCTTCTTGTCCCTGAGCAGATTCTTTTTACTAAATCCTCTTTATTTGACACGTTTTTTCTTCCTGGAGTGCATCTTCGATCTGGTTCCCTAGTGAAGCAGCTCAGTCAACGCAAAGAAAATGAGAGTTTCAGTCAGCTGTTCCACTGCCTCCTGTCGTGAGCACCCAGGCATCTGCACCCCAAACTCTGGCTTCCAGAAACCAGAGAACCTCTTTCTTCTGTTCAAATAAGAACACCAGTTAATTTCACCCTGTGCTGTTCGTGTTCTTTGGCTGCTCATTAACGTCTCTCCTTTAGAGCAAACTCTATAAATGTAGAACTTCTTCACTTTTATTGTTTATTTTTTCTTTGGTTGGTTTTGTTGCTGGCCTCTGTCTCTCCAGCTGAGCAGCACTTTTCTAATACTTCTTCAGTCTTCTTGAAAGAATCCTGTACTCTTCAGTGCTTGTATTGGTCCCCAGGGTGAAGAGGTATGGCTCAAACAGACATTCAAAAAATAAGTTATTTCTGGGGGAGCAAAGCATTATGCATTTTACATCTCCTTTAATACACAGAACATTTTGGCATATGCTGGACTGTTTGGTTTGAAAGAGAATACTCATACCGAACAAACAGATTTCATTTCTGCAGTGACTGAGACTTTCCAATAGTTGTGGTTGTTTATAAAGTACTTCACCCCACAGATTTTTTCAGTGAAATTCTGGATCCTGGCTGCCAGCTGTGGTTTCTGATGGTGGGATGCTGCCTGAGCCAGGGCGGTCTTGGTGGCAGCTTCACATCCACAAGCCGTAAATGATGTATGAAATGCAAAACCCTCACTTGCCCTGCGCGTGGGGAGGAGGGAGGCGATGCTTTGCTGCTGCTGGTTCTCTGTTCTCTTAGCTGAAACTCCTCGGTGGAGAATCATTAAAAAATAAAAACAACAATAAAGAGAAAGAAATGACAGCTGTAAGACATTGCAAAACTGCAGAACAAACAAACGGGAGAGCCAGTTAAGGCCACCTACCACTGCTCATGGCTGGCTACACGAAATGACTGCCAGGCATGCTCCCTTCTTCTCTGACTTGATTCTTTTTATTTTCCTGAGGAACTGTGCTTCATATCAGCCATAGCACCTGGTTGAATCCATCTATTTATCTTTTCTTTTAATTAAGAAATAATGTCAGTGGGATGAAAATAAAACCTGACAGGGCGAAGATCTCCTACTGTATTATAAAAACAATGTGAAGGTGAAACGGAGATGTTTGTTTTTGAAAGCAAGAAATCATCTTCTAGTGGCAAGATCCTATTACTGGGAGCTTGTTGTTGTTATCTTAATGAATGAGAAATATGTACGATGAAGTGAACAATGGGAGATCTGACCAGACAACCAGAAACTAAGCTCCTCGCACAGGCGATGGTGCAACTGAGGCTAGTGGTTGACTGCTATTCTTGGACAGCCTGTCCCGGCTGGCTCAGAGAGGATTTTGTTCTGAGTTAACTGGCCTGAAGAATTGCCAGAGACCCCTGGTAAGTGATGGGAGTGTCAGGTCCTTAATGCTCTTAACTCCCATTGACTGCAGTGGAGCTGACGATGGATAAGAAGGCAGCGTGGACGCCTCTAAGGCCTCTGGAGCTGAACCCAGAGATGTCTGTCGGGCATGGAGGCTTCCTTGGTGTTGCCTGCAGAGGGCTGGTTGTTCGACAGTGGGAACCAAAACCTGCCAGCCTCCTCAGAAGAAACACATCTGCATACACAGCTGCTTACTGCAATAGGAGATGCAGAGGGAAATATTTTTTTTCCTTAATTTTGCCTTTCAGACTGACAGCTGCAGGGAAGGGTCTTGATCCATTCAAGATCTACAGCCTTTTGCTCTCTCCTCAAGGCACCTTTCCTTGGACAAATTGACCTGGACTGGCTTTTTTCCTTTAGAGGGCAGCTGAAAAGAACATCTCCCCTTCTGCAGTGTAGCTGAGTGGCCAGAAGGTTTGACTGTGGTGAGGCGTTTGAGGGTTTGGGTTGTCTTTTTTTTTCTTGCGGGGTTTCCCAGCAGTATGCCCACCCTCAGGAGTGTGGCTGCGGCGGTGGGCTGCAGGTTGGCCTCAGGTGGCAGGTGGGGAGCGAGCAGGAGATCTTCCACACCCTTCTAGCCCCCACCGAGCTGAAGCACTGCCCAAAACTTTGCCAGAGCTGGGCAGACAGCCAGCGGGGCGTAAAGACGGGCAGTGATTAGAGCAGCTGGGTAGGGAACCATGTGTTCTTGCTCCCAGGAATATGTCTGTACTTCTAATTTAAATCACTCTCGGATACAATGAAGAATAAAGCATTTTGATCAGCGTTAGCGATGACCTATTTAACATTTAAACTGGTTGGCACTTATTTCAGCTCGTTTATGAGTCTTTAATGAGTTTAATGAGTTCTCTTGGATGTCAGCATTTACTACTAGTGTAGCTTTATGGCCCTGGATTCAGGAGATGTGAGTGGCTGATTTTGTGACCTTGGGCAATGCCCTGAATGTAGTGGTGCCTCAGTTTCCCATAAAGAGGAAGATGCAGGATACCTTTCATGGCTGCTTGCACTGTGAACTATATGGGACAATTATTTTATTACATTTTGTTTGCGTAATACCCAGTGTAATGGGCAGCTGGCTTTCTGTAGGGCCTCTAAATGATGCTATTTTAAAAATGAAAGATGATCATTAAGAAATGCAGCATAGCATGACAGGGACACACATATATATGTACGGTCTTGTCTTAAAGAAGACAGAAAAATAGCAGCGTCTATTACTCAAAGTGATGCAGTCCCAGGACACCACAGCAATTATTTCATTTGTATTACTCTCTGCCCATGTGAGAACCCGTACCTGCTTTCCAGATTTTCAAACAGATAAGCAATTTTTTAATTGATGCTTAGCCTGAATATATCTAATGTCAGCCAACTGTTGTTAATAGGAGCTATTATAACATAAAAGTGCTGATATTTTAAATGTAGTTGGTCAATCCCAGCAGGACTATACATTCAGGCCTCTTCTACAAGGTTGTATTAGTCATTTGACACTGGTGCTGAATTTATGTTGTCAGATCCATGCCAGCTATTGAAACTTGACAACTAATTCTGGATAAGACTGATTGGAATTGATAAACCCTCTTTTATTTTGGGGCGAAAATTGGAAGTGGCTGCTAGTCCAAATAGAATCTCTTATCTAGTATGGCACGATGGCATTTAATGAAAAACATTCAAACAAATCTACTCTTGGATTGCCCTGAAGATAGAGAGTTGCAGAGTTGGATGCAATTCAAATCAGTAGTTCTTTATTTTGCATAACTTTGGGGCATGCTGAGATGTTTCGTCAGTACCTGATGTCATTAACTCTGGCGGTCACCACCTAAATGTCTTGCTCCTCACGTGTATGAAACATTATATTATTAGAGGAATGCTTAGAAGATAAGAAAATATGTTTGTTTGTTTCATATTCTTTGCATATGCTAATAATGACACCTTAAGTTATTAGGACTGAAACGTGTTTTAAATTTGAATGTCGTTTTGCTCTGTATAAAAAGCATTACCTTGGGCTTGCAGTATTACAGAGACTTTGACATTGAAAACTTGCTTATTTTTACACACTGGCTATAGCTCGGCTCCTTATTTTTTTCATGCAATATCCCAAAACAATCTAAAAAGCTGCACAGAAGGTGGTGTGCACTGTCAGGCCAGCTCCTCCAGCTGCAGCTCTGCCTGTTGCCCTGGAGCTGCATTACCGTTGGGTTATGGCCACACTAAGAAGCCATCGTGAAAATTAGTCTGAGCCTAACACCGTGACAACATGTCTAGATGGCCACGGCACTGGATTTAGCCTGCACCTCGCTGCCCTGTCACACAGGCAGAGCTGGTGCCGGTGTGTCTGTCCCTGCTGTGTGGACGGTTCCCGGGGAGCATGGGAGGACCAGAGATCAGAAGCCAACTTGAGCTCCATTGGAGGTTTTAAAAATAGGAGGGATATCAGCAAGGCTTGACAGCGGCACCTTCAGCCCTTTCATGGCTGCGTGGCACTGCGGTACGTGTGTGATGCTATGGGGCTGCGTTGCGTTTTCCAAGCAGCTTTCCCATTTCCAGGACTGTCTGCCCAACTTTGCAGTAGGAATGGGCTTTTACGGGGTTGCCTTTTTTTGTTTTGGCTTTCCGGTGTAATTTCCATCATTCTTCAGTGCTGCAGCATATTCTGATGGATTTAAAGCATTATTTCCTCTTGGAAATACAGTTAATTAAGGCTTTGCCTCGGGTGCTGTCGTGTGGTGACCGCTCAGTGGACTAGTTGTGAGTCCCACTAGTTGTGAGTCCGCTCTCCTGGCCATGCCTATCTTGTTCTGGTAGCAGCAAACTTCAACAAAAGTTATTTTAATTTGCACATAAAAACTAAGCTATGGAGACAAACTAAGCTTTGATCAGGTGATAAAGCACAGACTCAACCTCATGCCTAGTGCTTCCAAGCAGGGAGTCTCTGAAGGCATTTCAGCAGGGATAGAGAGAACCACAGTAAGGTTCAAATGTGGGGGCAGCCAGGAGGAGACAACGGGAGTAGGAATGTAGGTGAGATTTAGGCAGGCTGAGTTTAAACTTTGGAGGGTAACTCGGCTTCTGGGATGGCCTTCCAATAGGGGAATCACCAGGGGCAGAGCAGCATGTCGCATCTTTCAGCCTGCCTCATCCTTCCCTCTTTGAGACCTCCCTCACTCCTCGTGACAGTTTGGCCACTGTCCTATTTCCCCAACGCTTGGCAGCGAAGACGCGTCTCTCGGAAACTGCCAGCGAGCTATCGTGTCCCTCCGGCCTGGCCCCCACCCTCTCTTTTGCCTACCAGAGTGCAAGGGAGAAAAGTTTGATAAATTGTTGTCCACCGAAAGGTTCCCAAGTTCTTTTACTCACTTCTATTTTTAGACTGATTCCCTTTGCTTTTTTTCATTGTGCTACATTTTGCCAGATTTCTGCCCAGAGGAAATTTTTATAGCTCAATTTTAAAGCCCTTGCAATTGAGGATTTATCCTGGGAATGACACAATCCAACTGGAGTAGCACAAATGGCACAGCACTGAAATAAAAGGTTATCAAGACTGTAATTTATTTGTTTAGGCCACTCAGAGTACAAAAATGCCTCTTACTTCTTCAGCTCCCTGAGTGGGTTGCAGCACGTTGGATGCTTTCAGACTGTCTTGCTTTCTCTGTCAGTCATTTTCGCTACAGCAGCGTTTTTCAGGAAGCACAATTAAAAAGCTGATTCCTGATATGCCCTCCCCCTGTCTTCATCCCTTCCCCCTCAAAATCCCAGCTCACACAGGTTGTTTCCTCCTTTCTCATCCAGGTGACTCAGGGGTGACAAAGGGTAATGAACTCTCTTCATGTCTTGTTGTATGGCGAAAGACTGAAATAGCAAAGTGGCAAGCTTAATCTCCAGCAGCGAGGGTGAAAAAGAGAGGCAGGATGTGAAACACACTTAAAATATGTTTCCATGTTCTAATACACATTTTGAATTTATGGAGAATTGACTCGTGCCATTTGTTCAAAGCCAGAAAATGCATGTGGTCTGCAGTTGAACTTATCACACTATAATAATGTGCCAGGCAGTTTTCAGGCGTGATGGATCCTGTTTTTCATGAGTCCTTTCTGCTGAGCTGATTCAAGGCCAGCCACAATAAAAATGGTGATGGTCATTAGCAGTGGCCCCTGCAAAGCTATTCAGTTAGGAGCTCGCAGGTTAAGGTAGGCAGCGTTTTTGTGACCCTTCCTTGCTGGCAACTCACTGGACAGAAGATGGCACGCCCCTGGGGGGTAAAACAGGGCAAGAAGTGATTCATCTCTAATTGAAGACAACTGGAGGGCTGTAGGGAGTGACAAAGAGTAGGGATAGTTCCTTGGTAAGCATAAGGAAGTCATCGTGTGCTCCAGGTAGAGTCGCACGGGAGAGGGAGATAACCCAGCTCCCCAGTGCACATGGCACGTGCCGGTGCCATCCAGGACTTCCGAGGAATAAATACTGCGGTTCCTCCCGGCAGGGAACAGCACGTGTTGGTCGGGCTGCCCGTGTCAGGAGGCAGGGGTGCTGGCGGCGGGCGCTGGTGCCTGGATGGGGGCAGATGTGCTGCCTGCTCCGGGCTAGGGCGAGGAACTGCCTGTTCGGGACGGTTGGAGCGGTCTGGAGGTGGGGGAGAGTGGTTTCTGTGGGGGCATGCTTCAGCAGGAAACCTTTATCTCGCCTCGGCTCTAGCTGCAGCAAATGAAAGTTTGGTACCACCATCAGTGTAGTACCGTGGAGTACAATAATACCTCAGCAGTCTCCCATTTCTTTTGAAGAAAAGTGCAAACTGTAACACATGCAAGCTAACATACAGCGGGAAGGTGACTCTTTCGCAAAACGTATGCTGGCTCCTAACTAGCGTCTGGTAGAAATATTTGGGCAACTAGAAAGCAAAGGTAAAATCTTGATTCAGTTGTTTTGATAAGCACATCAATCATTTTATATTGCTCCAAATTTTAAAGAGTTCGAGATTTTTCACTACTTTTAGGATGCTGTGCAGATTACAGAACTGTAGCCTGTATGTACTAATCATAGAATCATAGAATAGCATGTTGGAAGGGACCTCGAGGATCATCTGGTCCAACCTTTTTTGGCAAAAGCACAGTCTAGACAAGATAATACAGTAATTTGAAAGTAAGTACTGAAGATGAAAATGCTGTCATTGTTTCTGCTACTGGAATAGCTGGTCCATCTCCATCCCAGTGCTGGGAGGTGTTTGCTGGCTGGGTAGGGGCCTTTCTAAATCTCTGGGTGTGCATATTGCATACTCCAGAAGGGTGATTGAAACACTGCAGCAGAAGGAAGCTGGGATTCCCACTTACAGTAAAGCAATGCTGTCTGCTATCATAGGGGAGGACTCTGAGCATGGTGCCCTGTATCTGCCTGCTAAGGATTCCTATACTGTCCCTTCTGATCTGCAAACTGCGCATGGGTTTCTGTTTCTTCCCCTCGAACTTATATTTTTATGTGGATATCACACAAAAAATGTTCTGAATTTTGCTGCTATGGATTTCCTTTTCCTTTTGGTTTTTTTTTTTCCCATGGGATAAAGACAGGGAGCTGGGTTTGCCCTAGTTTTTTGTATCATTTCTTGGATAGAGAGATGGGCACAGAGGCTACACAGGTGGCCTGCACATGCTCCAAACCCATTTGCTTGGGACTTCCTGACATACGTGTCTGTGGCTGTAGAGATTTGTACATCTGAGGCATCTGGCCAAATTCCTCTTTCTTCACCTGGAAGTAAACTTTCCGGTGGAAAAAGAAGTGTTGCCTGGGGAAGCTGCGACATATGGCAGCCCTAGATGAAGGTTAAATTGTATGATTTGGGGGGAAAAAAAAAAATCCTAATGCTTGCAGAAGTGCTGCTTAAATCCCCACTGCATAAAAATCTGTCCATGTGCTTTTTGGAGGGGGGGGGTGTTGTACGCATGAGAACTGATGTTTCACACCCATTTTGCACTTCATGTTTGCTATGACATTTCCCATAGCCCATACACAGAAAGTTCTCCTAAAAAAGGATACACATACTTGACTGTTTGTTCAATGTTTGTGTGTGAGTCTGGGGTCTTACCCTGCACTTTTATGCATACACTTGAAAAATCCTAACATAGAGATGGGAGAGAGGTACTGGTGATTACAGTGTAATAGTGTGAACCGGGCAATCCGAAGGACCGTACCATCCCCACTTGCTTTCCCTGCCTCTCTGTTCTCATGTATCCAATACCAGTAATGAATACAGAACACAAAACTCAGGCTCGCTGCAGGTTTCTAGGGGCTCCGTGTGGGTTAAAGTAACGCTTCTGAGATCCTTCTGCAAAGAATACTGTACAAAAGCCAGGGGTTGTATGGTATTTGACAGTCTGGCAATGTCAAAGGCAATCAGAGCTCATAGAGTTCCGATGTATAAATATTAGGGACAAAAATATTCTATATGATTTCTCTGCAGTCACTCACTGTACCAATGCATGTAGACAAAAAAAAGGGTTTCTCCTTTCTATAAAATGTTTGCGGATACTGTGCAATTGCCTGAGTAATATTGTGTGTCAATATCCATCATCTTCTCCCTTTGCAAGTGGGAGATTTTTCCTTTTTCTGTGCAATGGCTAAAGTCTTTACTACGCCTCTACATTAGCTTTCTATCCCCTGAATCCAGCCCATTGTTGCTGACATTGTGGTTTTAAAATATTTTCCTGAGTTATTTTAAATGCAAAAGAGTGTATTGATTTTTAAAGTATTATATTGTCATTTTTCTGTTTTATTAAAAAACAAAACCAGCACCAGCTTAACATATTTCAGAGCTTGCATCCTGGGCGTGAAAGCTCTGCAGATGATACAAATATGATCACAAAGGAGAAAAAAAAACCATATTGAAATGCAAAGGATCGGTATTACTAGATGAGTAGAAAATTAGCATGGTAACTATTTTACTGCTAAAACTACCTTGCCCAGTATATTTCTTACTCTCTGATTGAAGATGAAATAAAGTTCTCTCATCTTGTTTGTGTTGCTGATTTGTTGGATATTTATCGATTTATGGATCATAATGCACAATTTTTTTCCCATCTACAGGAAGAATATTCTGTATCTGTCATGCTTTCTATGAGTAACTGATTTTCTATGATCTGTAAAACTGGTTTGTACCAATAGTCACTAGTCATCAGCATTTCCAAGGGCTTTCTTGAAAGATACTCATTCATTCTGCTAGGAATCAATGAATTACAACTGAGCACTAATACTGTACCATCAGATTTTCTGTAAAACATATAGGAGTAGATTTAGATGCAGGTAAGTTTCTTACTGAATACATGAAGATCTTTCATGTCTGTTGTATGACTTAACGGTGCTTCCTGGAAAAATCAAAATACCAGATCTTATGGGGAGAAAATGAGGTATTCGTTGTCCTGTTTAGCCCTTGTGCTGTAGAGAACAATAACGTCATTGGGTCATTTCCACCCTCTGTTAGGAGCTTGAACAGTTCTTGATGGTCCCACTCTGTTCAAGAGGGCCTAGGATCAAAGTAGTATCTGGCAACATAATCTGTCCAGACAAGAGTTTTGACACAGCAGGGCTATAGGTTGTGCCTGCAGCCTCACTACTTAGTTTATCCATCCCTTTGTATGCAAAGAGAAGCAGCAACAAATGTGCCCCTAAGTCGTTTCTGATTTTCTTGTGATTTGGGTAGTTCCTGTGCTTGGCCAGAGACTAAGCTCTTCAGATGATCTGAATTTTGCTTGAGCCCTGACCTTAGGAGCTGTTGGTAGGAACTGCACAGAATAGAGCATCATCCTTACCTTCACATACTTAATATGCTGGAGAACAGAGGTAGTTGCAGCTCTTTATTGCCTGAGAAATCTCTTTACGCAGGAAATATTCCTGAGGTTGAGGTCTGCTGTCTTTAAGCCTCTTTATGCTACAAGAGCAACAGAAGAGGCCTTAGGGCACCAGAGAAAGTTTGATCTACTCTGTTAAGAAGAGTTGCTGTACAGCATCTTAGTAGCCATAGTTAAAGTCTTTGCCAAATTCTACTAATGCTCTTTTATCAATGATGCTATTGAGAGCTCAATTAAGTATTGCACTGATCTGTTTCAGTTTATCTTCAAACAATGCTAAATCTGTGGAAAGATGCTTACACTGTGGCGTAATTTGTAACTAAAATTTTGATGATTTTTATGACCTGACGAGACTATGGTTTTTAATTTAGCTGAAGAAGACACCTATGGCTATGAGTGCGGGGTGTTCATCCTAAATGACTTTTCTTTAATAGGTTCTCTAATCATGAGTGCAGAAATAACAGCTTTCTTGCAGATGCTTACAAGGTGCAGTAAACCAGCAAACTGAAAATAGTGCCGGCCTCCAGCCTCTGCATTCATACGACTTCAGTTCCACATGTCTCTTTAAAACTCTCCTGATAACAGCCATTTTTTTCTCTAAACGAGTGAGTAAGAAGCATTATTAGCAAATGCCTTCTTTTAACAGTCTTCTGTTGGAATTTTTCATTCGGTACAGTGGTCATTTCAGGAAAGTACTAAACTGAATCATTCATTTCTTCTTTGAAGTGTTTTAGATCTGGCTGGAGCATTTGCGTTTTTGTATATTGTTTTGGAAGATAGTGTACTGATTAATTAATAGTGACACATTCGAATTCTTAAACCCCTCAGAGCTCAAAACTCCCTTTTCCCATCCCCTAGCACATGATGAGTTTCAGTTAAGGGACCTAATCCTGGCAGGCACTGAGCTCAATACCCCGCAGCAGGAGGTCATCCTGTATCTTTACAAGGTGTTAGCTGATTAGATAAAGACTTGGTCTAAAGGTGGTCCAGGTTTTTTTCTGGATTTTTGTCTTTTTCTAGGATGTTATAAAAAAGCTTCATACTGTGTTTGTTGAAGGACATCGAGGAGGAGTGTGGCACATGAGGAGGGAGGGCGTGCTGCTCATGAAGGAGGGGAAGAAGGTGCAACAGGGAGATGCAGAGAGACATGGATGGAGAATGTGGGCTGGGCAAGGCAGTAGGAAGCTGTACCAGCAACCAGGACGTCAACGCACAGGAAGGGTCAAAACTACAGCTTTCGAAGCGAAGATGAATTGCTTGAACTTAATGTGAAAGGGAAATGAGACACGATCTCAGTAAGAGAGGAGTGTCAGGGGTATTAGAAATGGGTTTTGTTTTGTTCCCCAAGGTGACTTCGCTTCTTATCCCTTTTTCATTATTTCCGGTAATTGGCTATCAAATGATCTCCTCGATTTTGGGACAGTCTAATTTGTTATGACAGCTGTGAAGCCTGTGTGATTCACCTCCTCCATTTTAAGGCTTTGGAAATGTTCACATACTTCGATTTTGTATTTGCTTGTAACTGGCTTTGTTGAAATAGGAGCTCAGCATTCACATCTATCAGTCCGTCTGCTCCTCTGTCATACCCGTCTCCCCATCAGGTCTTTCCCTGGTGCTTCCTGGATGGCATCCACGCAGTTCATCCCTCTACACAAGACTTGTATTAATTTTAAATAGTTTGGAATGAAATAGCCACCTTTAGAGGCTGTCTTGCAGGTGTAATGTCGATGTAGCAGCCCACAAGAGCAAGGGACATATTTTCTGTCAACTTTCTCTGGTCCTCTAATGTCTTTTCCCTCTTGAACAGTCTAACAGCTTCCTGGCTCAGCATCTTCTAATGCCTGTAATGGCACATCCAAAGAAAAACCAACGGCCTATCTCACTCTGGACAGATTATAAAAAGTAGTGTTAAGCAGCAGCAGCAGCTTGCTTTCTTTCCAGAAGATTGCATTAGTCACCAGGTGATGCTTTCTTGTCACAGTTGTTCCAAGAATCAATGCATCAATGACCAGGGGTGTACAAATTGCATGGGTCACATTTCCATTCTCAATACTTGCATAACGTAAAATGGGTAAAATATACCATTAATCAGCCAGTTATATAGGGTGTCCTGGCTTATAATGCAGCTTTTTGCTAGAGCCTGGTGCCAGAGTGTAAGGTCCTTTTTTGGGATTGTTAAGCTTCTCTATGGATATCTTTCTGATAGATCTCTGTCTCCTTCCCAATTCTTTTTAATTAAATAATATGGCTCAGAAAAGTAAAATTGCAAGAGTATGTGCAGGTGCAGGCCGTGGAAGGGAAGGAATTGAACTACGCTGTCTCAGATGAATTTTACATGGCTCCTCTTTGCCTGGGTTTCATAAGCAGGTCCAGGTTTCTCATCCCTTTTTAACCAAGAGAATGTTGTGTTCTGCTCCCTGCATTCATGGACTGTTGCTGAGATGACACAAAGTATTGTCTCAGTAGGTCTACAGTAATCCTGTTGAAGAAAATGAATTAAATAATTTAGGGGAATAAGATAGGTGAAAGCAGAAGGTGGTCTAAATATTTTCATACCTAGTCTTTTGTGTTAATAAGGCTGAAAGATATCAGTGCCTATGAGGTTAAAATGGTATATGGGTTACCTTTGGGTTTTGCTTTTTTTTTTTCTGAATTTTTCCTACTTCTCCTCTGATAATCAAGGTATTGACAAAACAACCTGGAGTACCCACAAGCTACAGAAACCATTTTGATTCCTTTCATCATACAGAGAATTAGGATGCAATATTTAAAGTCTCCCCACTACCATGCATTTGCTAGGTTATATTATCATTCATACAGTGTGACTTTGGGTATTTTACATAACATAACTAATTGGTAATAAAACAATATTGGAATGTAGAAATTGTCAGAGAGTTCATTATGCAGTAAGACGGAGCAATAAAAAGACAGCCTTGTAACCGACTGTAAAAAATGTACTGTTACCCTGCTTTAACTTTTTTTTACTGTTACCTCCTGCTTTTTTAGGAGGACAGAATTCTTGAGAGGAAAAGCTGTTATTCCCTAACGCTTGCCAGCGAAACTTAGGACAAGTGACAGATTTCCCTCAGCAGATTCAAGTGTACATCCAAGAACATAAAGTAAGTTAAGAGATGCTGGACAGAGGCCATGTAGTACCTTGTAGGTTAAAAGAGCAATTTTAAAATCAATACTTTTGTTTAACTGGCAACCAAGGCAGTAGTTTCAGACTGGGTGAAATACGTGAAGAGCAAACCCTTTTCACAAGGAGTGTTTTCCTGTTATCAGCACTGGAGTGCTATGCAAGGTTGCATTGCACATGCATGACGCCTGGGAATTGCAAATAAACTCATCTTGATGTGACAAAATCATGCATAATTATTTTGAAACCCGAGGGAGTTTGAAACGGCCCCAACTTGGTGATGTCCCGTCAGTGATAGACAGGCAGCTGCAGAATTTATAATGGCTTCCTAGAAGATGAGAAGGAAACTTAAAATAGCCTCTTCTGCTGTAGCTCTCACACGTTTGCACTTCTAACTGAGACACTTTGAATGGGGTGGAGCAATGGCAAGGCCTTTGAAGCAGCAGGCAGGCACAAACTCTGGCCCGTGCGTACCCAGGTTTTGCTCTTCCTTGGGTCGTATGTACCAGCCTCCTGTCTGGTAGAATCACAGTGAGCATCTGTGCAAGCGTGGGAGTTACCTAGAGGTAAGGGGAAGCCTCCCAGGAGGTTTGCAAGTCTTCATTGTCCTGCTGTTATTTTTATTATTAAAATTACTAGAGGAAATCGCAAATCCACTGGGGCACAGTTTACCACTGCCGTCAAACAAACAGTTGACAACCAGCTCTGAAATAGTGTAATCAATTGAGGAGGACAGTTTCCCACACTAGCTCCCCTGTCCCTAGGAAAATCTCTTTCCTCCTCTCAGTAGTTCTCCTCTGAATTTTTACCATCTGGAAAAAGAATCTAGTTACACCCTGATAATGATATACAACACCCCCAAAAATAAATCAATGTATCGATCTCCTTAGCGTATACCAAATTCAAAGTGATCAATCAAAACACAGAAGATAAATCAGACAGGTCGGTTGCAATTCGTTGGCTTTAGACAGAACTAGATATTTTCCAGTCTTATAATGGGAGACTTTGCTTTTCTTTTTATTGCATGAGGCAACAGGTAGGAAAAATCTTTATAACAATTCTTGTGTAAGAAAGTGAGAAAGCAAAAAATGCAACAAGTGAGGTGAGGAAGCAGCAAAAATAAAATAAATTCAAAGCAGAATTTTTCGGTTTTAATTGTATACACCAGGAAAGATTAACAACCAAGCAAGAAGAAAAAAACCCCTTAATTGTTATCTGATACTAAACATAAAGCAAAAGGTTGCAGATCTTCTTCCTCTTCAGCCAAGGCGATTTTTGCTGCCTGGTATATATCATGAGCCTGGTTATTGACTGGTGTGAACTGAGTTACTTCAGAGAAGATGACCAAGGTTTTCACAACTGAGGCTCTGTCTGATCTATTTTGCTGCTGAGGTTCAGGTGCAGCTGCCTTTCCCCCTCGCGCCTGGATGCTATGTTTGCCTTTGCATGTAATGCACTTGTTGTATTGCACAGCTGGAAATCATTTCAGTTTCAGGGGAGTTAGACATTTAGTGTTAGCAGGCAGGGGAAGAAAAATTATTTTTTCTTTTTTTGAAGTGGGAAAATTGTCAGGGAAGGGAAGGAGGAAGGAAGGAAGCTAGGTAGGTAGACAGTTCCTGGAAATGGTAATAATGTTCCTGTTTAAGGAAGATCAGAGAAATAATAGCAAGAGTTTTAAAAGCCATCACAGTTGTGGTGCTTGGTAGCCTAAGACAAAAAGTTCAGTTTTCTGAAAATTGGCTCGGCTCAGCTCCCCAGGTCCCCAAAATCAGAACTCCTCAAACCACTTACCGCTTTTGAAAACCTGACCCTTTTTATTTAGGTGGCATTAAAAGAAATGAAATTGTGGAACATAAAAAAGTATGGTGACATGCAGAAAAACAAGACCAAAAAAAGCAGCTGAACAAAAAAATCTCAATGTATCTGCTTGACATACTAAAATAGTTCTGTTTTCTTGAAAATGTTTATTGGAAAATGCATTACAAAACCTTGTAACAGCTGGAATATGGTGATCTAATTGCTGTTTCAATAGCGCTGTGCACATGCAAACATATTTCCTATGCAAAATGTCAAAAAGGCAGCAATCAAAGTGAGGCTTTAAGCTTCAAAACAAAGACACAATGAGCTGATTTGTAAACATTTATTTCTAAGGTTACATTTAAAAACAAAATAGAACAGCATAGGTTTGGAGACAGTGCAACAAATCTTTTTACAAAACACAAGATCTGGAGAGAAGAGAGGTTTACTGGCTAATAGATACTTGGGCTGCATCAAGATTTCATTCCCAGTGGTGCTGCAGCTCCCCAAAACCATGTATTTCTTCCCATTCAAACGAGGAGCAAATCTCTGAGTAAGGAAGCAGGATTTTTGCCACTAGAAGGATGCAGAGAGACCCAGAGATCCTTCCTGTGCCCAACAGAAGTCACTGTTTACCTTCATTTGCACTACTACACCCTTTCTGTAGATGCTCTTGGCTTGCTGTGGGACTTGGGTCAACGACGATGTTGGCTTTCACTACAGGTGTTGAGTGAGGCAGGTTTGGAGTCAGTGCTGAAGGAGGTCCCAGGGTTTGGGGTGACCTGGCAGTCCTGTACCGTTCCTGGGACGAATTGGTTCAGGGGCTGGTTTTTGCTCATTTTGGTTGTCTTCTGGCAGGACAGATGGTAACTTCAAGGGACAGTGTGAGTTGGTTGTAGTTGTAGCAACCAAGTGCAGCGAGTGACTGCAGTATAACACAAACACTGAAATCCAAGGATACTGTGCAGGATACTGTGCAGCATACTGCGTATGACCTGGGAAGCCATATGCAATGGTCCTTCTTGCCAAAAAAGCACTATTGATCTCCCTGTGACTTACACCAGTGTGGTTAGTGTAACGCCATGGGTACTGCTTGACTTACATGAGTGTGGAATCAGAACCAGTTAAAATGAATGCACCTGCTCTGCACCAAACTACGCCAGCAGTGTACAATGAAAATCCTCCTAAATATACACTTGATAAAGAAGTAAACCAGTTTGAGGAGTAAATTTACTTTTCACCAAGGCCATCCATTTGTAAGATTCTTACTGTATTGTGCTTGCAAATAACGTTTATTTCTGTAGTGTAAATATGCAAGAGTTCATTTTAATAAAAAGTAAGCCCTAAAATAAGATAAACCCCATGACTAGACTTGCATTGAAGATTTAAAGTGCATTCATCTGCTGTTTTTCTATATAAATATTCATTGGTTTAGTGCTCTCAGGTGTTGGAACTTTTAATCTGCATTCAGATGGAGGTACTTTAATCAGAGAGTTCATAAAAGTCTCTAACTTTTTTCATAAAAAATAGAGTAGTAGATATAACAGAGGGTTGCAAAAGCTTAAAAAAGCTAAACTGTAGCTCGAGGAGGGAAAAAAAAGTAAACACCAAATGGCATTTTGTGCCATAATATCAATATTCTATTAAAAATAAATCTCTCACTGTTAGACCGAAGAGTCTCAAACAACCTGTCACTTTACTGCAGTCTTCAGAGATGACTGATAATGGGTAAAAAATCCCATAGCATCTGTTTACCATGTACTCACACAAACTGTTAGGAATGTTTTTAAATGTCAGCAGTAATGTATGCATGTATTAGCTATCACAGAGCAACAGCTCAACAAAGACAGCATCACTGCCACACTAGGGGCTCGCGCTATAAATTAGGGAGGTCAAGTGGCGGAGATAGAAGCCGAGTGCATTTGAAACCATATTGTTTGCCTTCTGAAAACTGGAAGAAATTGTGCAGTCAGCTGCAGTAACAGTGCCGACGTACAGAGTTTGTACACTTTGAAAATAGCTAAGTGGGATTATGGTAAATCTTTCAATTGCAAGAAGGTTAATCGTGAAAGGCACCGAATTTAAGGTCAGTAGGATGCGCGTGGGGGGTAATGTGGTTTAGGCTGTCTTTTGCATTAGCAAGGTATCACATTTCATTTGAGAACCTAAGCATTCATCAAGTATGGAGTGTCATATAGGTGCAGTTGCTGACTAAACAGCGTCTGTGTGACAGCGTTGTTAGCAGCGCTGTATTACTTGATAATTCTGCATTACTTAACTACAGAGATATGCTACAGGGTATGTTGTCCTGGCAAAGTCATCGTGCTACAAGCCACTTTTCACGCTGAAATTCATAAATCAGCTTTTTTCCCCCCTGTTAACTCCATAATTCAAATCTCTCTTTTCTTTTTAGTGCGCACAGGTCTTTTGTTGTTTGCCACCAAGAGCATATGTTGTTGAACATTAGTTCTGCAGTCAAAATGTGTGAAGAGGGTTTTGCTAAATCATCAAGTAAATACCTTTTTGTGACATAAGCTTGCGTCCTCCCAAAATGCAGTAAGCCTGGGCCTGTCTTGAAAGTTGTGTGGGGTGCTGGGTATTAAGCGAAGTGACAGTCAAAGCAGATTGCAGAGATAAATTAATTCATACCGCTGCCTTTTTCAGTCCCTCCCCAACAAGTAGCTGGTTCAGCAGACACCAGTGTTGACGCAGATGCACCGCTGAACTCGGCGAGGATCCGTGGAGACCATGGTGGGTCTGGTGGCATGGCCAGGCCCCCACACGCGGTGTGTGAAGCCCGTTAGAGCGTGTGCTGTGGATACGATGATCCAGGGGTTTAAGTTGAACCAGGGGGAGCAGGGCAGAGCGATGGGCTATTTGAATGCAGAGTGCACTTGCTGCTTTGCTTCTCCCCTGTCCCATAGTGGGCATTTTGGAGCTGCCCATAAAGGTATGCCCCTATACGGTATATGGCCTTTTGTGAGTAAAGGGAACTCTACTGAGCATTCGTTAGAGTCTCCTGTCCTGACATGTCTTTTATATAGGTATGGTCCGTGATGGTTGATAGGCAGTTTCCATAGTCGTAGTGGCTTTTAAATCTGGCACTTAAAAAAAAAAAAAGCCAAAAAAGAGCAGAGATAGATCAAGGACATAATGTTCTTGATGAAACAGGCTGAAATCCCTGAACAACAAAGAGACGTTTTTTTCTTCTTTAATTATCTAGATCATTTGGCCAGCTGTGAGCCATGAACCCAGCTGGTCAGCTGTGGGTGTGAAAGGGAGGTCCGCAGGGCTGCTTTGTTAGTGTAACTCTTTAGTCCACATTAAAAACTAAACATAAATATTTCCTTCATTGCAAAAATGATTCCTTAGGCTCAGAGGCAAGGTATCTGGGATGGGCAGGCGGAAGAGTCTGTTAGGAGATAGTCTCACCACATGGATCAGCAAGGTCCTCATTCACCTTAGTGAGGGAAGCAGCTCTGGGGGCTGGCCAGCTTCTCGGTCGGGTGGTTTAGTTGGTTCTTAGCAGAGCCACGATCCAATTCTCTAACTTCCGTGGTGGATAATTGCAGTTGAATTAGAGCCTCGAGAAAGTAATTATGAGAAGCATTGTGGAACACCCTGCTAACCCAGCAGTAAATTAAACCACAGACTGGGAACAACTGGAGATGGTGAGATTAGAGCTTGCTTTTGGAAATTTTTTTCACTTCTGGTAAGTGTATGTCTTTCTTTTTCCCACTTCTAAGGCTGAATGTTGGCCCTTGGAGCGGTAGGCTAGAGTTGCTCCTGTGATCCACTGGGAAGAGATGCTTCGTGGTTGGAAAAAGGTTCTGAAACTAGGCAGGAGAAAATACGTTGGTTTTAGAACTGGAGAAAAGTCCTGTAAAGCAGATAGGAGAGACCCAAAGTTGAACACACAGTGAAAGACTTGATCTGAAAAACTACAAGTTTCCTTGCCTGTCGTATTTTGTATGTATATATAAAATTGTTTTGTAATACACATACTTAAGAGTAAGGCCTTAAAGTTAGAATAGTGCAAGACAGAAGGACCTGATTTCAGAAAAACTGCGTTAAATTAATTACTTGTGCACAAGAAAACCTTGAAGGACAACTGTGAAACACTTAATAGCGGGAGTAAACAGCAATTTCAGAGGGCCAATTTCTGCAACTTTTTTTCATGTAGCTGGTTCAGAAAGTATTGACAGGCTTTTTCATTTTTTACAGTTAAATGTTTAATTCACAACCAGCTCAAAGGTACTCTTTCTAGGCATCAAAGAAGATACCACTGCAAAATTACGGTTATTTCCCCAAATTATGCATCATTATTCAATATTGTGCAAAATATATTCTAAGGAGCAGAGAGCTGTCTTTCGACCTTTTAGAAAACTATAATTTCTGTATGTCTTCCTTTATTAATGCCCCAATAAAATATAGAAAATACTTTTATTTTTATATGAATTTTAACCCATCCCATGCTTGGATCTTATGCTGATGCACTGATTTTCCCCAGCTGAGGATCTGATCCAGTTCAGACTCAGCTTTTTTAGGCAGTTGTACCATTTGTGAAATCATTCCTAATTTGAATTCTCAGCTGTAAATTTGGAATAGAGGAGACATCCGTATTTGGCAGATAAAAAGCCCTGATAAAGCCCAAGTAGGAACATAGTGCATCGGTGAGCAATGCAGAAAAAGGGGCTTCTCCTTGCTTCTTGGGATTAGAATAGCATCCCTGAAACAGCAGAAGTCTGTTGGGATATCAGAGCAATTTACATGTCCTTTCAGCTTTACTGCAGGCTCTTCATGGCTGGCCAGTCCTTCATTGTGAGCCCCTTGAGTTTGGAAAGTCCCTCAGACCAAATCAGAAATAACTGCTGCTAATATAGATGTTCCTGTATTTGGGTTTTCAGCACAGCTCTCTTCTCAGGGCACGTCTGCACAGCAGTGATAAATTGTAGACAGCCTCCTTTCCCACATCACACTCTTCTTTCTTGCTTGCATTAATGTATTTGCAGCTGAACAGAAGTCTGGAATGTGTAAGTAGTGATAACTCTTTATGTTACTTTAAAACATTTTCCTTGGCCTCTCATCTGGATATTTGAGATGGTCATAACTCTTAATTCCAGAAAGAGATGAGAGTAGCCAAATGCTGAGAGGCAAAATGTATTTTGTGCCGGTTTCCCTAGTGCTTACCTGCTCTGTGAGAGTCTGCGTGAGAGGCAGCAGGGAAAGGGTGGTGCGTCCCCTGCAAATTATCCTCGGCTCATTTTTTACTTACATAAACTGAGCACAAGACCAAATACGTAATTCATATGCATGCACATGTATGTATGCATATGTACCATGTGAGTTTATGAAGTGGGAAGAATCTGTGACACAGTCTGGGATTGCAGATACTGTCATTGAGCTGGAATTTGGGACATACGTTAATCCCCACAGTGAGTGCTCTGTTTTGCCTCCCGATGTTTCGTAACAGCTCCTGATGTGTGTTTGATATGACCGTTGTCCCTTAACATTAGTTTTCAGGCAGTGAAATGAATGCATAAGCAGCTCTGTTTCTTCACCTACCCCTTGCTTTATGAGGCTTCTGTGTAGTTCTGCCAACGTCCTCCATCCAAGGTCCTTTTCAGGCAGGAATGAATTAAACATCCTGATGGCCATATAGTGGTATCCTGCTTTTGTCTGCTTTTGTACAGGGATAGGAAGACTAGGGCAGAAGAAGCTAAGTCACACAGGTGATTGCAAAAGCTTTTCTCCATATTTTAGCCCCAAAGTAAACAAAACACTTGCTGAAAATTGGATGTTTTGGAAGCTGGAAGTACATTCCTTAGGTGCTCCTGAAAACATTGTCTTGTATGAGTTTCCCGCAGTCGCTATAAATACCGAGTATTTTTTCTACGGAAAGCATAGCACCTAGCATGGTATTATCTAACTACCGATAACACACTGAGAGCCTCCGTTTCATGATTCTTGGTTGCACGTTTCAACCAAAAGACTGATTTCCTTATTCCTCTCCTACAAAAGCAGACACTTTGGAAGTATCTTGGATTTTATATGCTGTTTGGATGGTTCCAAGAGGAACACTTAAATCACCCCCAATATTTGGCCAAAGCTTTGTACAGCATGATACGATTTCACAAGAGCTGCCTATAAGTGGTATTTCTCAACATGAATTTTTAAGGGGAAGTGAAACCTATATTGGACAGCAGACATTCACAGAGGCACATAAGAAGTGTAACAATGAAAATAATTTCAATCTTCTAGAATGAGGCATGGTAGGAGGTCTTCTCTGAATACATGAGACATCATCGTCTTGAAAATAAATGTCTCAGAGTTAGTTACCTGTGTTTTACTTGTGACCTAGCAACTGGCAAGTTGAGTAGCCCTATAAAGTTTTCCAATTTACACCTCTATACTACCATATCCTGATCAGACATTGTTACCTACCTCTCCCTTGGTACTCCTGTAAGAATGCATCATAGGGATGATGCAAAATTCTGGTCTCAGTTAAGCTGATATAAATCCACGCTACTTTGCCTGACCTCTTGGGAGTTCGTCTGGATTTTATATTTGGTCATTGATATACTTCTAGTTTTGCTCAGAGAAGACTGTAAAAGTAGTCTGTTTTGACTTAGACCTCGCTTTCTTCTCCTATCCTTTTACTTAATGTAGGACATGAACTTGGGTTCACTGGGAGTGCCATACCCAACTTTCTGGAGGCATGTTTCTTCATCTCCGGTCTATCAACATTTCTATATATTGCCGTGTAACATATGGTGCTGATTCTTGCTAAATAACAGTGATTTACAGTTTGTAAATGTCTAACTTAATTCTACATTATTTAGAAATTGATACTTAATTTGAATTGATCATATTTCTACACCCTTATTTTTTTTTAATTTTTGTTTTAAGAAAAAGGCTGACTCTGGCACTGGTAGATGAAGGTCAAATTTCTGCACTAAAAATCCTTGGAAGTCTTCCTCTGGTTGTCCACATACAATGATAGCCCCATTCTAAAATGCTCGTGTTTCTTCATCATTAGAATAAAACATTGTGGTTTTAATATCACTGGTGGTGATTGAACTGATGCAATGCTAATGACTCCAATGGATATAATTCTGATTTGCACTGAGATTGCAGAAAAGCAGGACTGGTCCCCAGGTGGAGGAAAATTAAAAGTCCAGAGCTCAGTTCTTGCCTGCTTTGCATAATGTATGGTCGCTTGCAGAATGGGTACAAAACTTAAGATTCAAGAGAGTGGGCAGTCAGATTTTTCTGGTTTTTAAAAGCGAGATGGTGGGTGGGTGAGGCCTAGCTGCTCGAGCTTCATCCTCAGCTTTGCCTGTGGTGTCCTCAGAGACTACGGCATTTTCATTTCCAGTCTGCAAAATAGGGTGAATAATAAAACATGCTTAAATCAAAGTGTTGTTGGAAGGATTAATTATTTCTAAGTACTCTGAAGCTAAATGCAAGTACTAATAACTAGAATTTGTAAAATATTAGTTTTAGAGCCCTGTGGATGTGTAGTTGATTGATAGGCACTGAACAGACGAGTATTTAGAGATCCAGAAGTTCTTCCCTGTTAATGTAACAACCGTTGTCATGAAGGACGAAAGAAATTTGGTGTCATCAAGTACAAAGGAAAATTTAATGATTTGGTAAACCCATAGGATGGATTTCTTACTTTCAGGGTAGGAACATGAAGAATTTACATAAAGTAATTGCAGGAAGAAAGTTTTAATAAGTTTGCCATTCCCAGCCCTTTTTTGTCATTGTGGTGTCTAGCACAAGGTCTTTTGTGTATCCTGGACTGAGGTTGCTGGTGCCCTTCTTATGCAAAAAAGTGTAATCTGGGTGCCCAGCACCCCATCTTCCTAGCTCTGCTTGCTTCAGCCGTGGAGTGATGGTCTCCTTCATAGACCACATGAGCAAAAAGGAAAGGAAAATAGATTTAGCCAAGTAATTTCTTACCCTGCATGTTCAAGTGTTACAGGATCCTAGAAAGTCACTGGTTAACCCTTGCCTTGGACCCATGACTCCCTTTTCTTTCCTTTTGAGCGTGCAGAGTTAATGTCCTCTGGTTAGAAGCCTTTCTTGTCCCCTCAGCCTGATTCTCTTGTACAGTTTTTCCATTATCTTTTGCCATTGGTAAGAAGAATCTTGAGCGTTAGCCTTGCCTGTTGGTTTCTGTATGGAGAACCATTAAGAGGCAATGGAGCTACTTGCCGGAGCAGAGGAAAAAACCAGAATTCCTGATTTCTCTGTTGTTATCTGTAGCAAGCAGAAATGTGCCCTTACAAAATGGGCGTTCTACTTCACAGAGCAGGCTCTGATCCAACATGATAAACTGCATGTTGTCTACTGGATAACAGACATTTCACATTCAGATAAGGGCATGTTTGCGATGTGTCACAAGCACACCTAACAGAAATACTAGAGATGCACTGATTTAAATTTTCTTAAAGATGTGGATACCAGATGTGGCTCAAAAACTGGACTGATTCTTGAAAATCCTGCTCTCAATTTGGTGGGTTTTACATATATTATACTTACATGAAACAGCTGAAATGAGAGATGGACACTTCCTTTTTTTCATCTTCTCTGAAATGGTAATGCTGTGAGAGTCTGGGGGAACAACTAAAGACTGTATCGGTACCTTCACTTTATAATGCCTTATCTGGAACCATTGGTGGAGGAGAAGAAATTACATGAGTGAAAAGATAACAGTACTTATATACAAGTACTTGATGCTAGAACCTTTCTAATCTTTTTTTGGCCAAGTTCTAAAATACTTGGGTTTGTTCCCTTTTTACCGCCATATCTTTATTTGTAAGGATTTCTGTTGTTGCCTTGGATTACTGAATACCTTGAAAGAGACTTATTTGTGATATTTCCAAGAAAAATGGAAGCAGAAAATGTAAGAAATATTATAAGAAGGCCCATTCTCACAAGATTTCCCCTAAGTTTGTATGGATTCAAAGGGTTTCATTTGCTCACATGGTGTTTGCATTCTTTGATGACTGGTGATCAAGCCAAAGCTCAATTCTGAACTCTGGAGCTGCTCTTCTCAGCACTTACTTACTTTTCTCAGTATGGCTGTTTCTCCTGCAACTTCCTAAAGTATTTTGTTTTAAGGATGCAAGTAATTTTAGATCCTCATGTTTGCCTGAAATAGCAGGCGGTTGAGTGGAAAAGCAGAAGAACAAACCCCTTGTTAAAATTCTGGAAGCGCAGCACTGTCTGTTCTTTCTTCAGTGAATCCACAGGACGACTCCTAAATTTACCCAGAGTCTGGCATGAGAAACTTAGTATGTTATCACATTTGTCTATACATTCAGTTCAGTGTCATATAGTTCTTATTTGTAATGAAAATATGAGGAGATATGTCAGTGATGAGCTAAGGGGTGTGGTGAACTTCTCAGTTTCTGAAAACATTTCATTAGAGATTTTTTCCTCCAGGAAAGGGAATTTCTGGTGGCCAAAGACATAGGGAGGACATGTTCACAAATACTGCTATTCCTGCTGCAGGGATAAATCTACCGTAATCTTTGCTCAAGAAAGTATTATCTGATGATCCTGTTATTAAACTAAAAACAACCTGAATGATTTTATGACAAAGTTACAGCCATATTAAATTAAAATATGTACTGTATGTATCTATTTAAGTTAAAGCAGCATGCAGTGAAATCCTTCATAAATGAATACCTGATAAAGGCATACATTGACTGTAGAGGGTTACACTCCTGATAGGTCATTACTGCTACTACACGAGATCCATCTTCTAGCAAGAGCAGGATAAGGATGACTTTCATGTTCATCGTGGATATCTTTACCTCAAGTGGCCATTTATCTATGTTAAGAGGTAGTATTCCTTCCTGGCATGTTAGGAAACAGAACTGAGTGAAAACATGTTATGGTGGCATGACTTCCATTTAATCTGCCATGTGAAGGTGTGTGTGTTTGTGGGGGCAGAGTTCTGTTGATCACCCACCTCATATTTGTCGATGGTTGCTGAAGCAGTACCGACCTCTGAACTGAAAATGAGATTTTGTCAGTTTTTATATAAGTGGTATGTCTAGGGGTGATGTGCAAGACAGGTCAAACTCCAAGGCATTTCACCTGGGAGGTGCAGGTTTACCAGAACACCATGGCCTAGACAAGGTGGAAACCCCGCAGCGCTGTGGACGTCAGGTACCAGTTGTGTGCTGTTGGGTGTTCAACCCGGACTGCTGGAGCAGCATGGTGTTGGAGTTGGCTCGGTTTGAAGTTACCAAGGCAGAGATGTGAGCACAACCGAAGAACAGCATAGTCTTAAAACTGTGAAGAGGACCTTTAACTTTTGAGCGCTTTGACTATTGTAAGCATTAACCCAATGAAACTTGGCATTCATCCTGTTTTCTGGTTTTCTGTGTGATCCACAGTGCCCCTTTGCTCTCTGAACCTTGTATATTGATAGAAGATTTTCAGCTGTGTAGAGCCCCAGGCTAATGGGGTCCCATATGGGCATTTTATACCCGTGTAGCTCTTGCCTAAGAAAAGCTGTATACATAAAAGGAAAATCAAACCCTCTGGTTTCTGTCATTGACTTCTTGTTAAATGCATGTATGCAGCGTGGACGCTAATTTCTTTCAGGCTGCCGATGTTATTGGGGTGCCCTGTGTCTGGCCATAGCTAAGCAGTAGCAACCCAGTTCCAGCAAAGTGAATGGTAAGGCTCATTAATCTCTTTTCAGCAGTGACTGGGTCTTTGAAAGGCAGCAGTGATGCAAGAATAAAAAAGAGCTCAAAGACAATATCTTATGGGGAAAAAAAGAGAGATGCATCATAAATAACCTCAGTGAGATACAAGGATCCTTATCCTGAGTCAGATTCCAACTGGAAGTGAGTCAAAACAGTTTGACAAAGTGCAGCTGCATCTCTAAGCAGGGAAGTTCAGAGATGTTCCTGTCAGATTTGTGGCCCAATGTATGTCTAGGCATGCGTCTCCAAGATGATACTTTGAGAATGAGACAGTAATGCCAATTGTCTAGATATGAAATGACAATATTTGACATCACTTCTGCTAATATTGCCTGCCAGAAAGGGACATTGGGGAATGATCTCTCTATCTATCTAGAGCTAGAATCAAAATCCTAATATTGATCATCCTTGCTCCCCTTGTCATTTCTGTTAGCTGCCCTTAGAGTTTACTTCTCCCTCATACTTGATTTCATATGTTGCTGTTTGACCTTACGTATTAAATTTAGCATTTTACTATAAGTTTATGATCACAGAGTCCCCCTTACTATGCTGGAAGCACCCGCAGGCACCAGGCTATGGAATCTTGAAAAAATGCAGTTAATATCGCTTGCATAACTTTGTCTGCTGATGGTCTATTTTTTTTTTACGGGGGAAAATAGTTAATTTAAGAAAACCATGGCTTTATTTTGACTCACATTTTGCAATTTTGTGGTATTTTTCTAATAGCCTGACTCATGCCTATACCTGCAGAATTAAAATGCAACGTTGAACAAACATTCATGAGGATCTGGTTTTGTCAGGAGTCATTTTCCTTCTTCAGAAATAACACATGGGACTTGCACACTTATCTGGCAAGGCTGTTGATTCATAACTGTGTAATCTGAGCTTAGTCACTAGGGAAGTTTAGAAAGGAACATAACTCAAAACCCTCAGGGTTTGAAGTCTCCACATTTTGTTGTGATTTCATAAAACTCTGAATTTTGAGGAGACATGCAAAAAGCAAGGCATGGTGGGGATTTTTTTATGCATAGCCATCAAAATAGGCCACATAGGTTTGCCATAAACAGTTCATTTTTTTTTTTTTTTTTTTTTTTTTTTTTTTTTACTTTCAGTAAACTGGGAAAAACCAAAAAATGAGGCAACATTTCTATGGAGGATTAATATTCTTTTATTAGATCAACAGATATAGCTAGAGAAAAAGCAGAAAAACTCTCTTGGCTATAGAGAAGAGTCAGCACACAGTAAATGTGTCTCAGTCTAACTTAGGAAAATTCCCTTACTTTGAGAAAAATGCACAATTTGTATGAAAGAGGATATAGGTGACAGAGAAGTCATTTGCCAACATGGAAACAGGTATATAGACATGAATGTTGAATCCAGTACACTACTTCTAGAATTGTCTTCATATAATTTTTTCCATAGTTCTTCCATAATGCTGATCAAAATCCTTCTTAAAACCATTTACATTTTTCACCCATGTTATTTTTCTTGGAAGTTGATTCTAGAAGTGTATTCTGAAGCTTATAAGCCTTTTTGTTTCCAGGGTAAATAATACTTGATTACTTTCTACTATAGTTATTTTCTGTATATTAACGTTGTCCTAGTAGTCCTCTCGTGCACCCACTGGGGTTTTTATCCATCTCATGAGCCAACAGCAGGAGCCGTGCTTGGGCTTCCAAAGAAGCTCTCACCAGAGCCATGTATGATCCTTCTTGCCCTTCCCTTTGATCGGCTTCTTGCTTCCCTTACAGTTATTCTCTTAAACCCATCTTCTGCGTTTTAACTAAGGGTTTCCCATGTGGATAACAAATATTTTGCCATAAGGTCGCCATGTTGTCTTGAAAATTAATCGTACCAAAGAAGCTATTAGTTTGGTTCAGTCTGCTCTTGAAAAATCCATGTTGATTTTCATGCCATTTTCTGTTTGTCTACGCCTCTTTTAGGTATACCCTCATGGAAGAGTTGTTCTAAAGCCTTACATGCTAGTAGGATCAGATGAATAGCCTCATATTTGCATAAATCACTTTCCCCTTTCTGAAGTAAGTAATTTTATCTGCTAATCTTCAGCCATATAGTTCCACCCTGGCTTAATCATTTGTTCATATGCCCAACCTATAATTTGGTGTGCCAGTTCTTTCAAAAGTCGGAAGCTGTGATCATCTTGTTCTCCTGACTTGAAGGAATTACAGAAATGGAGTTTTGCTTCCACTTCAGATTTGATTATTTCTATTTTTATACCCATAACTGCTTTTGCCGGTATCACCATTAGCACCAACATCTTTATTGTAATTTAATTTCCGTGGTGGAGTTTGCTACTCTTTCATCTCCCCCTGTTGTCACTACATCGTTGCCCAGCCTAGTCCAAGATGTTTACTGAATTTTACCATCAAAGGTAGAATCCTAAAAAAGAGCTACTAGTTAACCCATTTTCATGAAAATCAATGGTAGAACTCTCCACGTGCTCCCACTGAAATTTCAATTTCACATAAGCCTTACATTGTTTTCTGAGCGAAAAAAGGTGACAGAGGTGACAGATGTAACATTTCAATTGATCGTTAAAAATAAAGTAGGCTTTGAATTTATATTACCCCAAATAATAATTTAATTTTTCTGCAAAAATACATTTTGTCATCTTCTTTTTTTTTTTTTTTTTTAAGGGGAAAAAACATGAGCTGGTATTTTTAGAGGAAAAAATTCCACCCAGACAGCATTGGCCTGCTTGTAGAATGATGGGAGCTGCAGACTGCATAAATATATACAGCTTGTCTACCTAAGAGATTGTTTCACTGTAAACCTCTGCTTAAATGGCTGCATTTTGCAGATGATATTTAAAGTATCTGCATTCTGAGGCTGGAAATATACACTTAGACCGTTAGCTCTCTAAAACCAGAGAGTCAAATCTTACATCCCTTACCTGGGACTGCTTGCATAGCACTTGCAGGACTGGTCCCTCAGCTTGAAAAGGTACACGCCACAAACTCTCTCTTCATTAGCAAACACAGAATTTACTTGGCAATAAAAGGTATCTTTGTATCATGTATAGTCACAATAATGTTTATTTAAATATTATCTGATTCCCTCAGCACTTTTATTATTTACCAATAGAAAAAATGGCACCATTACTTTTCTTCTGAATTTTTAAAAATGACAATAGTGCAATTAAATTACTGAATTCATTTATATTTAATTGTACTTTTGGTTTTAATGTGCTATTGGAGGACATTTCTTTCCGTGACTGTTAGTTTTCCATGCAACATAAGAAAATCTAAAGCTATATTAAGGAAATATATTACATGGGCAAGACAAAGTCTCATTAGTGTTATTTATGGCATGCTGAAACCTCATTAGGAGAAGGTATGCTGGATTCAAAAATGCATTACTGAGAATGGTTTTTTGGGGGGGTTAGGAGAGAAATTGCTTTTATTGTGTTTCTTTATCACATACAGAGTGGTTAGTGGACATGTTGGTTTCCTAAAGCGTAAAATAAATTAAGATAGAAGAAAAAGAGTAATTAATCTAAGTAGTAAGTATAACCTCATTACAGATTTGGAATAGCCTGCACATGGTCACAAGGAGTTTCTGTTTACTGTTCACCTTAGTTTAAACTAACCATTAATTTTTAACTTCTTTCACTGGAGGTAAAAAGTGATATTTTTCAGCATAGTAGTTTGCATCTTAAGCAGTAATAATGTGCTTTTAGTGCACTTCAGACCAGGGATGAGTGAAACTCGAGGTGCAGAGTCGCAAATAGCCCAATTTACGTAGTAGCATTTGCTCTAATGAGAGCTATATATCCAGTCCTGCGTAAATATTGTTTGGTAGGCATACAAGGAAACCATTATTTGCAAGTAAATGAGAACAAAAGGAGAGTCCCTGAATTGTCAGTCTGGGGCGGGAAAGTCATTCTGCGTGGGCAGTATCCTTCCCCAGGCTGGCGCTGCTGCCGTTACGTCCCGGGGACTCGAGCAGCCCCAAAATGAAACCCCTCCGTTCCTGCAGCCCTCCGTCCCCGCCAGCGGCACAGAGCAGATGCGAGCCGTTCGTTCCCCTCCTCATCTCCTCCCTCCTGCTGCTGGTCGCTGTCACTGCTGCTGCACAGCTGACAAACTTCCTTACGCTGGCGCTTCACCGGGCTGCCTCTTGACAGCCGCGTTACCTGCTAGCCACGCACATTGTTTTGGCTTCTTACGCCAAATCCACTTAATGCTAACGCTGCACACAACTGCTCTGATGGCTGTGGGTATTCGGGCTCCCCAGGCTGTGCCTGTTGCTAAAATGTGAGTACCTGCGGGGGTCTTCAATAACAAAACATCTATTCTTCTACTAATAGTTCTTCTTGCAGCCACTCCACGTGTGGCATCCGTTGTGGCATCCGTAACATTTATGAATGTGGTTTGTGATAGAAGTTGGGAGTACATGCTAGCTTACCAGCAAGGCTGGATCAGCTCAGTAAACCCAAAAATGCTGCACACCTGCTTTCCTTGTAGGTTTTTTTCCCCAGTATGCCACCTTAGGGTCCCTCAGAGCCCCTTAGATGTCAAGGGATAACTTCATGATAGAGTCACGTAATTATTATAAGCATAGTTATTTATCAGTTTTGACGGATGACTAATGCCAGGGTTTTTCTGTGGACCAAGTCCTTACTTTCAAAGGATTTGTGGACACCTAGTAGTTGAACTAGATGCTATCCCTGTTCCCCATCCTTTCTCCACCTAGTCCCTGTAGCTGTGCCTTTTTGTCTTCTCCTTATGGTTGCAGTGGACGTAGTACGACGTTACTGCAGCACCTATGAACTGCATCTGAAATGACAACCCTATTGAATTATTCCCTGTAGTAGTAGGAAGTCATAAGTAGTGTCTGCTTAAAAGTGGTCTATTTATACAGACAAAGCAGATTGGGAGGGGGTGGAAGGAAAGCATGCAGGCAAAACAAATAAAGTGATGATTTTTAGGAAGTAGATGAAAACTACCTTCTTTTTCTGTTAGTTTTCGTTTGGGAGAAGGTGAGGGAAGGAGGTTATCTTGCTATGAGGATAAAGAGAGATGAGGAGGCTGGAAGAGACACAGGAAGAAGTAGAAGAAACTGAAGAAAATGGACTTTGGGGAATGGTTCAGCAGGTTAGTGGTCAGTAGCAGAGGATTTTTGCCGTAAGGCCATCTGATACTGTCGCTGTGCAAAGGGCCCAGCTACAGCTGACGTGCTCTTCCTGGAGCAGCATCAGAAAGTGCTGCCCGTCAAAATGAGGCCACTTTGCTGTCAATATGCATGTGTGTGATCTCAGCTCACTCTGGGTCCTTCCTGTATGTCTGCTGCCTTTGGAAGAAAAGGTACAAAAAAGAGGACAAAAGGATCAGGCCTAGAAGGTAAAGACAAGTTGAATTCACCCAGGAAAAACAAAACAGGGTATTTCAAATAAAGAAGGAAATGAGAAGAGCAGATAAAAGTGAGGAACTGATGAGTATCCCCTGGCTTTTTTCAGGAATGTCTGTTTGCTAAGATTCACATACATGAAGGAGAACAAGGAAGGTGATGTTGTACTTACGCCTTAGGGACATCAGAGCCATGGGTCTGAGGGTTGCTGGAACGTGTGGAATAAACAGTCTCAGTCTTTCTTCGTCCATCTGTAACGCAGCTATCTTGTGCTGTGTGAAGAGTAAGCTGTGACAAGGTCTCTTCTTCCTCCTCCATCCCTACCTACCCTGCACACTCTCTCCATATTGCAGTGGTGATGACAAATACTTTTCTCCTTTGCCAGCCTGCTCTGTGCTGTAGCTTACCATGTAGATTGACCAGTGCTGCCTCTTCTGTGACAAAACAAAATGAAGAAGCCTTACTAAAGACACTATTACCCCACATTCAAGATGTGCTTACATTCACACCCTTGTTCTGATGGATTCCCAGCACTCCTGAAGCCACACAGGCTGGTGAGCATGTCCAGAAGATGCACAAACTAGTTAGAAAGAGCTGCCAATATTCCTGTAAAACAAATCCAGGCACAGCCCTGAAAATGGTTGCAGCATGAGGGCTTCCTATCCATAAGTATCTTTGTAGACCAGAGCTGTGTGTTAGCCAGGGGATCTGAGCCACTCCTGATGCTGGAGCTGGAAGACAGCTTGTGTTAGTAGCATCCACTTGCAAGGTAAAAAGAGGAGACCTGATGGCTGTGGAAGTCAACAGGGTGGCAAGCACCTCAGCATTACTTCTACCTGTAAGCCGCACGTCTGATTTAGGCAAATTAGGAAATCAAAGCAGTCTCACTCAAATCCATTTGGGTCTTGTGGTTTTGACTTCAGAATTTTTATCCTTGGTCATTTGGGATGATACTGGTAACTTCCTTGACATGAGGAACACTAGTCCGTCCTCCCATCATTATAATTGTAATTTTAAAACGTACCTTTAATAATAGTTCTTAATAGCACTACAATATAAGGGTAGTGCATGCTGAAGATGGAATACTCCAGATGTGTTTATGATGAGCCTAGGAAAGCTTTGTGTGATTAAGATGAATACTTCTGTTATGGCCACTTGTTTTAACATCTATTACTGTGAAAGGGGTGAGCAAAGAAACCACCCAGGCCAGTCAGAGTGCTCTTACTGCTGGCTGGATTTCCCTTTGGGAGGAAAAGTGACAAGCCAGGATTCCTTTTGCATTCGTTTTCAGAGCATTTGCATCCTCAAATAAGTAAAAAAGGAGTAATTTTCAAGTGTGGCCAAATTCCTGGCAGACCATGACACTTCCACAGTAATCATCACATTGAGGGCTGGTGTCACATGGAGATTTGTTGCTGGCTGGGCTGGTGGTACTTGCGCGGAGGCCTACTTCAGAAAGAAAAGCAGGCAAATTTCATTTCAGTTCCACTCTAAAGAGAACATGGGAGGAAAATGACAATGAATTTGATTTTTGCTTTCTTTGCTTTTCAAAATGAGGGTGTCTTCTGCAGCAGTACACAAAGGCTGCAAAAACTTGCACCTGTCACTAGGAAACCTGCCTTAAGATTTGATGCAATATATTACTTGAAAGATTTATACCATTTTCCCTTTGTCTCTTCTGTACATTGTTAGTGTTACTAATCTTCTATTATCAGGAATAGAGCAGGCTATTTGTTGCTCAAGTGTCCGTGATGATATGTGAGAAATTAATCTGAAGACACTTGGAAGTTCTCCACCACGTCGGCATTGATCGGGTGGAGAAACTGAAGATTATTAGTTTGCAGGAATGCCTGCTTTTTATCATAATGCCTAAATAAAAGCAGCATAATAAATGAGAGAAGGGAATAGAATGTGCGAAAGACAAGGCTCTGCCTTGAACACGGCACAGCAGTCGTTGCCCCTTTATAAATCGGAAATGAAAAATAACCGTTGGTGACCTTACTGAGCTCTGCAACTTTGTTTGTTAAACAGAAAGTGGTTGCGTTGGAGCCAAACACCTCTCTTCCTTACTGTAATTTTTATTTTGAGAAATAATTTTCAAAGAATTTAAGAGCAGTCTAAGCTCAGCCAAGGGTTTGGGAAAGAGGGCAGTAAAATAGCCGTTCTATGACTCCCATGAAACGCCATGCATTCCAGAGGGGATGTAGGTGAAAATGGTGAACCTACCCCAGAGAATGAAGCAAGATAGGTTGATCTGATCAAAATAAAACTTAAATACTTGGCCAGTGATGCTAAATTGATGTTTTTCCTTGGGAAAATAAAACTCTTATGGATTGAAGGCCATTTTTTTGAGAACTCCTAGCTATTTTCACTGTGGATCCCATGACAGTTGCAGGGTGGTCAAGGAGGGGTTGTCCTTCAGAAGGGTTGTGTTTACTTGTTGCCCTTGGAGTGTAAGAGCCAGCACAAACCAAGTCTGCAGGTCTCAGTGGGCCTCCACTGAGCACCAAGCACACCAACCTGTGCTATTCTTCACCACAGCCAATAATTATTTCATTGTTAAATCCAGGCAGCATGCTTGTTAGCTCTGCAAGGATGAGCAGTGACTTCATAAGAAGGATTTAGAGAGGGTTTTTTGGTAATTAATGGTTTGCCATAGCATTTTCAGCTTATTTTCTCTATTTTCAGTAGCTGTATGACCTAAAATTGTATTGTGGGGTAAAAAACCAAATGGGTTTTCCTTTTCTCTCTTCCTGTTAGCTAAGAAGATCCTTGCACTCAGGTCTTCAAATTTGTATGGAATAATAAAAATTAGAGATGAGAGAGATCTGTTAGTCTTTCTAGTGAAGGATTGCTCTTTCCTTATAGACATCATTCTTTTTGTAGCCTGGTTTTGTATGACTCAGTTGATAAGACCAAGAATATTCAAGAGGGTATTGTTTCTGATACATAACTTTAAAGGTGAGCATATAGATGGTCGCAAGATCAAAGTCAGTATCATTCATCTTCCAAAGGTCCCAGTACCAGCACTCTTCATTTAAATCCCAAAGTGGGTCTGAGTATAATGCATTTAGTTGCCTGTAATGCATTTAGAAATAATTTTGTGCTAGTTTTGAAAGGGACTTAGCTGAGGTGAACATCTCATGTCCCTCACTACATCTGCTGATGGTTCCTGAAATCTGTGGCTGTTGCAGGTCAGGGACTGCAACAGAGAAGCGCCTTTTAGCACATGTTATTTAGTAGTGTAATATCCTATACAAAGGCCAGTTATTCAAGCTGTAAATGGAAGAGCCAAATTGCCCCATAAATTTGAGCTTATTGATGTGAGTTGCTTCTAATATTTCTATAGGGAAAAACCCACTTATTGATCACTCGGGGCACTGTCTTACTTCTGACATTAATTTAGTTGTAGATTAGCTTGGAATGTATTACTTTCATAAAGATCCTGAGTGGTTGAAGTCATGCAGTGAAACCGAAGCACAAATACCAGCAGACTGTATGGCTCGTGACACTGTCTGAAATAGCAAGCAGCACCAGTGAACTGGCACGGTTTCAGTTCGGTTTCCGCTGAGAAGGCTTATTACAATAACAAACAGGTAGGGCTTTAATGAAATAGATCTCTTGTTCGAGCTGCTCAGGGATCATCCTCAAAAGTCTCCCTCTAGGTGCTTTAGGATGAGTAAGGAGACTTCAGGAAAGGATTCAGGCTACTTTATGTCCAGTGCTGGAATAGATGTCACAAGGCATTAATAGAGCAAGTGCGTGAAGCCAACTATAATCTTGGTGGGTGTGGTGGGTTGACCCTGGCTGGACGCCAGGTGCCCACCAAAGCTGCTCCATCACTCTCCCTCTAAGCTGGACAAGTGAGAGAAAATATAACAAAAGGGTCATGGGTCAAGATAAGGACAAGGAGAGATCACTCAGCAATTGGCGTCACAGGCAAAACAGACTCAACTTGGGGACAATTAGTTTAATTTATTACCAATCAAATCAGAGTAGGATAATGAGAAATAAAAACAAATCTTACAAACACCTTCCCCCTACCCCTCCCTTCTTCCCAGGCTTAACTTTACTCCTGATTTTCTCTTAAATCCTCGCCCCCAGTGGCTCAGGGGGACAGGGAATGGAGGTTGTGGTCAGTTCATCACACGTTGTCTCTGCCGCTCCTTCCTCCTCAGGGGCAGGACTCCTCACACTCTTCCCCTGCTCCAGCGTGGGGTCCTTCCCACAGGAGACAGTCCTCCATGAACTTCTCCAACATGAATCCTTCCCGCGGGCTGCAGTTCTTCACGAACTGCTCCAGTGTGGGTCCCCCATGGGGTCACAAGTCCTGCCAGAAAACCTGCTCCAGCGTGGGCTCCTCTCTCCATGGGTCCACAGGTCCTGCCAGGAGCCTGCTCTGGTGTGGAGTCCTGCACGGAGGTGGATATCTGCTCCACTGTTAACCTCCGTGGGCTGCAGGATCTCTGCTCTGGTGCCTGCAGCACCTCCTCCCCCTCCTTCTTCACTGACCTCGGGGTCTGCAGGGTTGTTTCTCTCACATGTTCTCACTCCTCTCTCCAGCTGCAATTGCACAGGTTTTTTTCCCCCTTCTAAAATACATTATCCCAGAGGTACTGCCACCATTGCTGATGGGGTCAGCCTTGGCTAGCGGTGGGTCTGTCTTGGAGCCGGCTGGCATTGGCTCTGTTGGACATAGGGGAAGCTTCTAGCAGCTTCTCACAGAAGCCACCCCTGTAGCCCTCCCGCTGCCAAAACCTTGCCGTGCAAACCCAATATAGTGGGAAGTATTAGCATTGCCCAGAAATGGTATTGGTGGTAGGACCAATCTCCTGAGAGAGGTCAGGAAAGGGCAGAATAAGATTAAGGCCACTTCGGTGCATTAGCTGGAAACCATGGCCATGCTAGAGAGGCAGGAGTAGGGAGTGGATTGCTCCTGCATTTGGTTAGCCTCTCCTAAATCTTTATGACAAATGTGCTTTGCTAGAGTCCTGTGAGAAATACTGATAAGTGTTCTCAGTGTAGCAGTGGGTGCCAGCATCCTAATATGTATTCCCTGTACTGGTTCTGGTTTACTGAGAAATGAGGCAGCATCTTTGGTTCAATCCATCCTGCCCATGCAAAGGAAGGGCAGATCTCCCAAAGTCCAATGCAGTGTGATGGATGGCACATAGTCCTGTTCCCCTCTGATGATGAAGAGTTCCTCTCTTCACACATGGAAAGTGTTACCTTCTGCACTCTGGAGTGGGAGAGTCGATCCCTTTAGCTCTGCTGTTCCTAACAGAAGTCCTCCAAGTCATGCCAGAGCAGGATTGGGGACTTGAAGGCAATTGCACAGGCTTGTGTTCAGCTTCGTTTGGCAGTACCTGAGATCTTGGGATCTGTCTTGCTTGCAGACTGGAAAGATATATGTCGTGGTTTAAGCCCAGCCGGCAACAAAGCACCATGTGGTCGCTCGCTCACTCCTCCTCCCCGGGCTGGATGGGAAGAGAAAATATAATGAAAGGCTCATGGGTCAAGAAAAGGACAGGGAGGGATCACTTACCAATTACCGTCACAGGCAAAACAGACTTGACTTGGGGAAAATGAATTTAATTTATTGCCAGTCAAGTCAGAGTAGGATAATGAGAAATAAACCCAAACCTTAGAACACCTCCCCCCACCCCTCCCTCCTTCCCGGCTCAGCTCCACTCCGGGTTCTCTCTCCCTCCTGCCCCCGGCGGCGCAGGGGAACAGGGGATGGGGTTGGGGTCAGCTCCACACACCTTGTCTCTGCCACTCCTTCCTCCTCAGGGGGAGGAGGACTCCTCACACTCTTCTCCTGCTCCACCGTGGGGTCCCTTCCATGGGAGACAGTCCTTCACGAACTTCTCTGACGTGAGTCCTTTCCGTGGGCTTCGGCTTTTCACGAACTTCCCTGGCGTGGGTCCTTTCCACAGGCCGATCTTCAGTCACAGCCTGCTCCAGCACGGGCTTTCCCATGGAGTCGTGGCCATCTTGGGGGGCCTCGCTCCGCTCCCCCGCTCCCCTCCAGGGGCTGGGGGGGACAGCCTGCCGTCCCACCAGGGCTGCAGGGGCATCCCCTCCTCCGGCGCACCTCCTCCCCGCCTTCCTCACTGACCTCGGTGTCTGCAGAGGGGTTCCTCTCACATTCCAATCCCCCTACTCACTGCAGGTTCCCCCTCTTAAATCTGTTCTCCCAGAGGCGCTACCACCGTCGCTGATGGGCTCGGCCTGGGCCAGAGGCGGGTCCGACTTGGAGCCAGGGAAGCTTCCAGCAGCTTCTCACAGGATCCAACCCTACAGCCCCTCCCCACTACCAAAACCCCACCACACAAACCCAAAACAATGTATGTAACTGGCAGATAATAAATGGAGATGCTGTTTAGGTGAAAAAGATACAAAGAAAGAAGATTAATTTCTGATGTTTACCTTTCGGTCTGTATGCACTAAGGGTTATCAATGCAATAAAGCTGTAACTGTTGTAAACCCTGAGAATGCTCTGACTCTGAGCTGGCATCTTTTCTCCAATATAGCTAACATCAAGAACGATAGCTGCCTACCCAGGTAAAGCAGTAGGGTCCAGCGATGATCTGTAAGGCCATGGGAATTGCTACACCTCTTCAGCTCTCCAGTGCAACTGGACTGGATGGAGCCTGGTCTCTGAAAGCAGCTGGCACCTGATGTTCCCAACAAAGGGTAGAGAATGGTTGGGTGAGCATCAGAGCAGTCAGACGTGCCAGTCCTGCGTCATGTCCGATGTGAATCTTCAGCTCTGCAGGCTGGCATATACTGTGAAGCACGTATCTTTGTTAGCAGGGTCTGCTTTAAGCTTGAATTTCTTACTATTACAGCTACACTAACACTTGTAGAAAGTTGATACATTCTTTCCTTCAGGCACTTCTTTCAACACTTGAGTTCTACTCTCTAATTACGTATTTTGCAAAAAGCATCTGATTTTGTTGGTTTGAATCTGCCACCTCTGGCTTTTGTTGTATGTCTTTACCTTGTTGTTCTGAGAGCCAGAAAGAATGGACCCCCTACCTTTTTACCATTCCCTTCTTTAGAAAATTTTATCGCGTCCTGTGCTAATCATTTTTCTTCCTTTAATTAAAAAAAAAAACAACCACCAACACTTTTTTCTGTCACTTTCATAAGAGGGATTTTCCGTGTTGTATTTTCATTGCCCTTCTTTGACCTACTTCCACAAAGGGCAGTGAGGAGTACTGTATACAATCTTCAACAGGAGGCTGGAAGACGTATGTAAGTGTATTTCCATTATACATGATCTCATATTTCTTCTGCATGCATCCTAGTGTGTATAGACTTCTTTCATCATTAAAGGAAAAAGATAATGCATATGTGGCAGGAAGTAATTGGTGTGTGGCTCATGTTACACAGGGGCCCTTTTAAAAGCAGAAATACATACCTTGATGAAATGATATGCTGTGTTAAGGGCAGATCCACAGCTGTTACAAAACTTTGAGCGTGAACCCAAGTCTTCTGTTTTCTGTTCTACCATCATGACTGTATGGCAATGTTCCCGTTGGGTGCCTGGCCTAGCATGCTACAGATGGTGGGATCCAGAACCACAAAGGCAAAATATCTATAAACTCTTTAAACTGTTCAGGCCACTACCCCATGCTGGTTCCTAACAAGGAGGTGGAAGGACCTTTGGAATAAACAGAATGCATCCTCAGTTGGTGATGAGGGTTTTAATATACATTTAACCGTTTCTGGGTTTAGTATTGGTATTATATTACTGTCTAGGGATCCAAATCAGAATCAGAGCATGGTGCAAACACGTCACAGAAGGATGGCCACTGTCTTTTTGACTCAAGCCCAGAAAATGAAGGGAATTCAGCATGAAGAGGAACATGTTTGAGTTAGTATTTCATTCTCAACTTGTGTGAAAGTAATTTAGTTGTTCTCTTCCTGCTCCTCCTTTCTGTGCCCCTCTTCCTCAGTGATACTGTTTAAGGACAGAGCTTCCAGCCTTAACCCTGAATTAGCTTCCTTTGGGGTTTCAAGTAAGAGGCTGGATATTGCTTTAACATAGGGGGTTTTGTAGTTTAATTTATTTTGGTTGGTAAAGAATATTCATCACTCATTTAATTCAGAAGGTATCTATTGATTCTTTTCTTCTCATTTGGTATTTTCTGACATTTTATAGCACTTGCTATTGATTTATACAAAATCCGTAGTCCAAACGTCCCAAGGAGTGCTTTATTCACTTGTCATTTGCTGTTTTTCTTAACTAATAAATTTAGCAGCCGTGTACATCCAGTCTGTTAAGATCTCATGGCTCTACTTTCAAAGAGATGACAGTCTGGCACTGACAAATGAGTAATTCTTTCAGGCAGGACCTTAGAAGTTGCAAGATAGGCAAGACAGAGAAACAAGCTCCTCCTTGACTGGTTAGCCAGACAAAGCAAGCTCCTCTACTCAAAGGACACTTAGATTAAGGTAGGGAAAATACAGGTCTGCTTCAGCCTGTGGAATGTCACACATTGTGGTGCTCTAATGGCAACTTTATTTATAGCTTGTCAACAGGTAATCAATTTAAGCAGCACATGCAGCAATACATATGAGAGCAGGTGTGTCTAAACTGTGCTGATCTGCCATGCCATCAGCTTGCCAGGTGCTATACTTAGTTCTGCAGGGCTGCAGCAGGGCGCAGGGACTCCGTTAGGAGGGTGTTGCCTTCGGCAAGTGGCATCAGAAACCTCCATTGGGGGTAACAGTCTAAACTGTACTTCCAGAAGTCATCAGGGGGTTTCATGAGCCCAAGTCTCGCTGAAGGTCAATGGGATTAGGTCTTCTTTGTCACTGGTACCTTCTAAACTATCTTTTAAGTTTGGGTTTGGGAATGAGGTATGAGCTTTGTGTGATCTCAGATATATGGGAGAAGATGCTGGAGTCCTTTGGAACAGGGGGCAGGGGGAAGCGGGATCTGCGGAGCCCTGAGTGCTTAGGAAGTGCTCAAACACACTCTTACTTGCACTGTGGATGGTTCAGTCTTGGCCAAGTGTAGTGCACTGCACAGTATATGGGCATGGTGTTTAGAGAGACAAGGTGGCTGTAAGCTCTGTCCAGAAAGATGTTGATTTTGCATGGAGCCAGGGGAACGGGAGTCCTCTGCACCAACTTGGCCACTTGGGCATTAGGTATGTAGGTCCGAGAGTCACCCTCAGTTCCTCCCACTGCCAGCAAAGGCATGTCCACAGGGTGGTGGTTTGTGTCAGCCTAAGGTGAGTACCTGGGCTAAAGTCAGATGACCTGACTCAGGTATATACAGGTGACATTCAGGTTCCACAAAGCAGGTGAGATGAGTGTCATCACCAGAAACTGCCCTTGCCTCACTGTGTTTGGGACATATCCTAAATACAGCAAGTTTGACAACAGTTCCCTGTGGACTGCTCTTTCCTGTCCCTGGCCTGTTGATACAGGCTCCTAAAAGGTAGCCTCGTTGATGAATAAGAAGCACTGTATGAATAGCTTTAATATATAGGCTGTGTAGGAAATTATGTAGCTATGCCTTGGATTTAGTTCAGGGACAACTTAAACTTTACCCTCAGTAACAACTGTATAGTTAAAAGTTAAGAGGTACTTCAGAATTTTTCCCTTTCATGTATTATCATGCCATGCTCCTTGATCTGGGTTGTACTTGAAGACATTTATAAGCTCTTCCTCTTCAGTCTCTTAGAAGGTGCCAGAGGGACCTTTTTGGTATAAATCTCATGCCTCCACGAGTTAAGGTGCCAGCCATGAGTCTGACACTGAAAACACGCTATGTGCTGAAGAGTTGTGATCCATGAGGCAGAAATGTATAAAGATGTTCTGCACTGAGTGATCCCAAGGATCCCCTAGTAAGTTTACTAGTTCACACCATCTTCCTCTGATGAGAAAACTCAGAAATGAAGGTTATTGTTAGGCTGTGATAGGTACATGTGGCAGGAAAACAAAACCATAGTAGGAATTTGGTGCATACCAGGTACTAGACTTAAGTGGTTAATTCATGTGGAACTGGTAACAGAGATCAGAGTACAACATCTGGTTAGGGGGAAGGAAATGAAAGGTGGGCATGTCTGGGACTGTTAGGAGAACACAAAGCTTTGAAAGAAGTATGTTGAAATGTGGTGGGCCCATGCTGTGCTGTGTCTGAGCTGACATCACCATAGCTTTTGAAGATGATGAAAATTGCTTATATTTATCCTTGCATCCCTCCAACAACCATATCAGTTACTCTACTGGTATTCATCTTCAGAGTGGAGTTCAGTGCTCCACTAAAGACCCTTTGTAGCACTGAGGTCACCGGGGGGCATCCAAACCCTTTCCTGCTTCGTTGTCATTCCTGATCATGCCATTGGAGAGTAGATGGCTGACAAGGAGCTCCAGGCAACCTTGCTGAGGTGGAGGTGTATCCTCCTGATCATATCCAACATAGGTAATGCTACTGCGCTTGGGCAGATAGGCATGTAAGGGCTGCGTGAGTGTGAGAAGCCAGTCCTTAACCAGAAGCAGCACCCATTTCACAGTTCAAGTGTTTTGAAAAATCAGGATGTACTTGGGTAGCAGTTCAGTATTCAAATAACTCTTGTGTTTTTCTCACTTTGTTTTTTCACACTGCTGGCAGCTATATGGTGGTATCACAGTAATAAATTGTGAATATATTTAAAAAAAACAACTTAGCCTGTTACAGTTGAATCTGATCCTCAGGATGGACTTCTGAAGCATCCTTGTTACCTTGTGCTGATAAATCCGTTCTCACACTAGCACTTTTCTCACTATTGGAGACGGAATTGCAGTGAAAGCCTTTTAGTCTCAGAGCTGTAATATCCAGAGATGTTTTGTTTAGAGTAGTGTAAAATCAAGTATGTTGTATGAACTTCAAGCAAGGTACATTTGAGCTGAGTACTGGATTTTGGAGAATGATGTGTGGAGCTTTTTTAACTGTGTGGAGTTAGATTTGATGCTTAGCAAATAAGTGACAGATTCATATGTAGGGGAAAATTGAAGTTCTCATCTATATATTGTTTTTATTATGTTTTCTTTGCTTCAGGCTCTAACATATCAAACACACTGTGGGTGAAAAAAGTAGTTTGATTTCCATCAATAAATGTCTTCATATTGTTGCAGCTCATACACAATTTGGGCTATTTCATGGTGGTGAAAAAGACAAGGGAAAGTCACAAAATAATTCATTGCAATCCGGAGCAGCTTAGATTGGAAGCATTGCTAATATTTACAATTACCGGAAAGCCGTTTCTGTGCACTATCCATCTCAGATTTAAAATTATGCTTCTGGCCCAGTACAAATATGTCGGCATGTTGGTTTGCATCTGTCTTTGCCATATGCAGGGTAAGACAAGAATTCCTCCTGCTTTGTTTTTAAATTTTTTTATTGTACCCCTCCAAAATCAGACCAGCTGTTGCCTAGATGCTGCCTTTCGCAAATGACAGCGCTCTTAAAAAGCGAGCTTATCTCGTCTCAAGGATTTGTCATCGGTGTCGTTATATTTTGTTATCATCTGGGAGGTAGGCTTCAGTATTGGCAGGACCGCTGACCCTTTGTCACCCTGCTAATGTGGTTCAAGCACTCCTTTGCTGCCAGCCAGTGGGTGGGTAGCATTAGAGATGGGGTACGTTCCACTGAGGCCAGGTCAGTGGCTTTGGGTTACCTTTGCCTGGTGCCTCTGTTTAATTTAAGCAAAAAATAACTTTTTTTCACCCAGAAAGCAGAATTCTAATAAGTAGTTTCTGAACGAAAAGTCCCTTTGCATCTCTCTTGTTGCCAGCCTGATGCGCCCCTCTGTGTCTGTGCAAGCATCTGGCTCCTTCTGGCATTTGTACTGCTTTACTTTGTGCTCCCCGGGTCTAAAAATAAAATATCCATATGTGTAAGAGGAGCCGGTGTTCACATGCACTCCCGGTATGTAACACAAGTCCTAAAGTCACACTGAATGCGGCAGAGACCCACACCGCCCGAGCTCCTCCGATTATTTAAATGAAAGGAGAAAGGGGAGGAAAAAAGACCCATAGAGGAGAAATTCAGAGCTACAGGAGAGAGGCTCGTGACGAAGCCACAGTGTGGAGCGGCTTACACAGAGTACCACTCGGCACGTTTAGTTTTATGGTGAGGACATTGTTAAGCTGTGGAAGGCCCAAAATTTGTGACAATAGATGTTTGTGAAACCTGAGGAAAATGGAAACGTTTTCCAGCAGTCTAGATGAAAGGTGCAAAGGAAGGGGCTTTTGTTTGTATTTCAGCAGCCCTGTGCAGAGGTCTGACTTAGCCCAGGGAGGATGGCTGGGGGTCTGCAAATGAAAATCCCCAGGAGAAAAAGTGAACGTAAAAATTAATCCGATTTTTTTTTGTCTGCTTGGTAAATAAACAGTGTGAATGCCAAATAGTCAATACCTAAAAAAAATACCCCATCCTTATAGTCATAAACTTTATGAATTTTAAAGATATCACAGTACAATTTTTTTACAGGAAAGAGTTGTTTCAGCTAAAAGCACGCTTAAAAATTAATCTTTTGGTTTTGTACTGAGGCAGTACTTCCAAACAAGAGTTTGTTCCTTGTCACTGCCTGAAACCTTGATTTCCTAAATGCAGTGAGTTCAGCATTCTCAGCTAATCTGTGATAAATGCTGTAATGAAGTAGCAGGACAGACTCTCTCTGTTTGTTGGTTTTGTTTGGTTTTTTTAGTTTGGTAAAAAAGCCAGACAATGTTTTAAGGAGTTGAAGGGGAGACTAAACTGTCTCTCGATGGGATGAAAGATGGTGGTGCTCAGTTAAGGAGTGATAAAGAACATCATAAAGAAAGCCTGGCCATGCTCAGGGTATGTGGCAGGCATCTCGAGGTGTGATGCACGGAGGGCAAGCTCAAGCAATATTTTTTTAAAATGTCTTACATTGGGACTAATTTTTTCTGGTTTGGGGTTGAAATACTTGTGTCCTGCTGAACCCATTTCTGCATTGCTGAACCTGAGCTCTGAAAGAGCTCAGCAGCGAGTATGGTAATGAGCCCATTTCTATCAAAATGGCCTGTATTATTATTCATGTTTATTGGCTGCAGAGCGGTTCAGGAAGCACTTTTCAAACAGATACGCTGAAATATTTTCTTTTAAACAGACCCAGCAGCTATTTGTATTTCCTTCGCTTGAATCCACACCCCTGATGCAGTCTTAATTATAATGACACCAAATGAGACAATTATTGCAATATGTGAAAAAAACACTTTTGGGAAAGGCATATGAGAATACTTTGGATAGTATTAGCAGTTCTGCTATACTTTACATCTAATTAGGGCTGTTCCACAGTGTCACCAACCCTCTGTCATTACCCTGCGAACTCCCCGGCTGCAGCGATGCATTTGCTGGACCAGCGGGAACGTGTCAGACCGCAGTCACACTTCCCCAAATCTTTTCACGTGTGGATCCTTCGTGTCGACCCTTTCCTTCCCCTCCCTTCCCCTCTCCCTCCTCGCCTCCCCCCCACCCGTGGTGTGACATTTTCTTCATGACAGTCTGTCTCCGAACTGCACTTGCTGCTGCCTCGGTAAAGGCTTACAAAGAGAGTGTAACAGCCAGTGGCCAATCGAGTTTGTGCAAGCTCCATCAGCTATGGATGAAACATCCACGAGAGAGAATAAGGACTTAGAAGAAAACTGGATAAAAGGGCTGCGACGGGAAGCTAGCTGGCAGGTTAGTGATACAAAGACGTATGCTTGCAAGCGGATTAAATCTCAGTGCTAAAAATCTCTGGACTTCCTAACCTAAGCATAGGTGAAACATACATGTTTATTTGTAGCAATGCCTGAAAGCATATTCCTGTGAGAGCAGTTATCATTATCTTCTTATTTTCTTGGAAAGAATAGTTGTGAGATTCCAAAGCCATCTATTCCAAATTGTAGGACGAGTAAATAGTTTTATAAATTTGCAGACATTACTAAATGCACACTTGCTTAATAAAGGTCCTTGCAATAACAAGTTGCAGGTGCATGCTGTAATACCAAAGGAAATACGTGGCTCATGTCTGTATATATGCAAGTTTATTCCATTAAAAAATATAATACACCACCTGTCACCCTGTTACTTAATTGTGTCATAGTAACTGTAACAAGGGGTTTCTCTTAGCTTCTTTTAATGAGGCAACATCTTTAAATGCACAATGCTTGTTTTCTTTATTATGCTGGACTCACAATAGATGTGTATGCAATTCAATCCAAAGGCAGGCAGTTTTCATTAAAGTGTGCAGAGCAATAATGTTTACATTATGCAGTACCTTTCTGGAGTTTGCAGAATTAGATACCATTTCAGACCTGCTAAGCCCCACTGAGTGGTTGTGATTGCTCTTTACATTACATCCTAAGCATCGTCTATGCACTTTTTTCTGCTCTATTGCATTTTAATTAGTCAATCAACAATATTCAAGAGATGTGTCACCAAGTTATTTCTTTTTTTCCCCCTTGCTGCTTCTTACAAGGGATTTTTAAAGAAGATTATTATTATTATTATTATTATTATTATTATTATTATTTTGGTGATGCTATTATACAAAATTCAGATAAAGTGGCGATTTGATTTGTTCCTACCAGGTGAAGCTGCGCAGGAGTCCCAGCTTGGTAAGAGTTACTGCAGCAGTCTAAATGCTACAAGGCGTGCTCCCTTCCCCCAGAAGGGTAGCTGGTTTAGTTTGATCCCCTCCCCATAACTTTGCTCTAGAGAAGGGAATACAAATCTCTTGTCAGAGGAGTGTGATACTCCGTGTAATACTGCTTGTGGCTTGTGTCATGGTGCCTTTCCGATCATCTGTCTGTATCACTGACAAAATGAAGTATAAAATTGGGATGTCGTGAATATAGAAGCCAAATGATCCCTCCTCTCTATGTCACTGTGGAAGCAGTTGTGTGGAGGTGATGGAGAGGAGGTCATCAGTGTGCAGATGCAGTGTGGGAGACCACCACTGCCCCAAAGAATTGGGCTCTACAAGTGGGTGAAGGAGAGGAAGACCTAGAGATGATGAGGGAAAGGCAGGAGGAGAGCTGGGGCTGTAGATGCATCTGCAGCTAGTCTGTGCACCCATTAAGTGACCTAGAAATCTGTTCTTCTGCTTCCCTGGTTTGTACTATTTCTGCCGGGTCAGATGAATGAAGAGTGAGCTGGGAAAACAAGGAAGTAGCTTTCCTGTAGTACCTGGCTGGAAACCAAGCGTGCCATGGCAAGAATTAATTTCCAGTCAGCATCTTCTGCCTCCTTTTTGAGTGAGGGAGTGTTGCACCACTATGGGATAGCAGTGGCAGCACGGAGAGGGAAGGTGCTGTAGGTGCCAGACCTACAATTCTGAGATGGATAAAGGTGGGACCTTATCTCTGAGGAGACAATGTCCCCTGGTACCCCTGCATGGGTCCACTGCTGTCGTTCTCCTTCCCAGGCAGAAATGCTATCTCAATCAGCTTCCCTTTGGCTGGAGCACGGGGATGGCGGTTGTAGATGTTTTGCTTTGGGACTGCAGCCCTCTTACATGTGAGAGATTTTCAGAGAAGCCCCTGGGAAAGGGTTATCCAATTCTCACTCTGATTGTAACTCAGCCCACATTTCTTCATGCTGCAAGGTCTTTAGAAGTCCCAGGGTAGGACAGAGCATCAGTCTTGAAAGGAGCTGATTTAGAGTGAGCTCTGCAGAGCCAGAGCTCCTCTTCAGTCCTGTCTGCTGGGGAGCTCCAAGGTGATGGCGTACATCCTTTCTTCCTAAATGGGCCAAGTTTTTTTAGCACTAGGCCCTTATATCCATATTTAGTCTCCTAAATAAGTGTCCTGATTTTCTGAAGTGCTGAGTATCCTGGGAAGCCAACAGACATTTCAGTTTTCTTGGGCTTCAACGTGTGAGACCTGTGCTTCGGGCTGCCTGCTGGCGGGTACCTGTCGCGTGGTCCTGGGGTAGGAGGCGGGCTGTGGTGCTCGGTTGCAGCTGGAGGTTGTGACGGCTGTGAACTGCCTTTGAGAACTAATTAAAGCACCTTGGAGCTGCCGTGCAGTCACCGCCTCTCCCCTGTGTCAGCTGTATGTGGTCGGCGGGCTGTGGGACCTGCCGACCCGTGGTGGCAGGCACGGGGGGCCGCAGAGCAGGAGAGCGGTCCCGGTGCCGTGCGGCAAACGCGGTGGAGCGGACGGTCGTGTGAGTCTCCCTCTTGTAGTGAGGGACGTGGCAATTCTGACTTCGCACTTCGAAAAATCAGGCCGCTTATTTAGCAGGCTAAATATAGGTTAAGCAGCCAAGCTTGAGCATCCTGCTTTAAAAATTCTGGCGATAGTCGTCATCTATCCTACCTTTCAGCCAGCGCACTCGTCATGCTGTGAGAGGTCTTTGCGGTAGCCCCATGCACATGAATAAACATCAGCTTGCAAGTAAAAGAAGAAAGAAGCTTACAGTATTTCTTTCAAGGGGATATACAGTTTGGAAAACGGATTGCATTCTCTCTCCAAAAGGAGTCAGTTTTCTACTAAGTAAAAAAAAAAAGCAGTGCTAAAATTATAATTCTGTTTTCATCACTTAGCTTTAACTTTCTATCTTCTATTGTTCTCATCATCTCAGACTTTGCTGTAGTGGTCTATATCTATCTTTGATTTTTCATGGAGAAAGGTGGGCTTTCTTGCTCCTCTTAGCAGACCTTCAGAATAGGTTTTCAAAACCTCCTATAAGCCCTTTTCCTGATGTTTCCTTGGGAACAGCTTCTGACATCCGACAGATCTATAGCTGTCACAAAGCTGGCACAGTTTTACCACAGGCCAGGCGCATATTTGGGTGACCGCAGCTGTGCTGATATACTAAAGGTTAGGAAATCTATAAGGGTGTGGATGTCAATATTTAAAGAAAAAAAGTCCTGCATATTTATAGAGACAAATGGATTTTCCTTCGCATTTACACATCCAGGGAAAGTTGTGCTCTCAGAGATGCCAGAGTAACTCCAGTTGATTTAAAAGGGATTTTTTTTTTTCTGCAAACGAGAGCAAATGGTAATCCAAAATGTCCTGAGAAAGGAGCAGTGCACCGATCCCAGCAACTTGTCGAAGCTGTGAATCCCTCTGCTGACATACTGAGATCTTGAAAGCCACAATTTTCTTCCTAATTGATGGCTCAATCAGAGTTCGGCCTCTCTCTCAAGCTTACTTTAAGCTTTGTCCTTGATGTGCTGAGTTACTGTATAGCCTAAAATACACTATTGCAGAGGGAGGGGTATAGAGCAAGAAATGTTTAAGTCATTCCAGAATCATTTGGGATCTTTCATCAAGATAGGCACGCAGTTGATGAAAAATAGGCATTTTGTCAGAGCCTTCAGCAGTTTGATGATCGTTTCCTGCAGAGTAATAAAAGCAGACATGTCTTGCCATTTTCATTTAATTTTTAGTTCTCATATACATTTGTGGGGAGTGGGAGTAATTTGGCTGAAATGAGAGCTTATCAGGCTTCAGTGAAGCCATGAACACAGCAACACACAGTATAAAGTGCAAGAGACACAATAACCTATCTTCTTTACAGTATGGTCCCACTGAGTTCATATCAATTGGAAAAGAACACTGGGTAATCACTATATATATATGGATTATATGTGCAGGCATGTATCTATCCATCTGAGTCGGCATGTGCATGCTGTGCGTTTGCATCTTCAAGGTATGGTAGTGCTGAAAATTGAATGTTTTGGAAAGGGAGATTTAGAAATGCCTGCCTGAAGAAATACGTAAAATTTTCATATTATTTCCTGTTCTGTCTAGAGTAGCCATTCTTAAACCTTGTAAAATTTCCAATTCCTAATTTAATAATTTAATAAGTATTTAGCTCTCTCAAATCTACTAAAACAATGCAAAATGTTAAGCTGTCAAAATTTTGGGGTTTTGTTTCTTCATCTTTTCACAAGGACATGAATGCCATTTTGTGATGATGGTAACACAAGTGAAAAAACCTGAAGTTTCATTTTTTTTAAAATATTCGTTTCAACTGATCACAGTGCTGATGGCACTGTCCTTCTGTGTTGGTGATAGCCAAAACAGGGCTATTAAACACCTGGTGATCCAAGCATGGAATATAATCTACTACCTCTTATATTATTCCACAAGTCTTCCCTGTGTTCCTCCACGATACTGGATGTGAAAATACTGGAAAAGTTGACTTTGTTGCTCAAAGTGTGCAAGATTCAGGTGTAGTATATCCAATAGCACCATTGTACTGCATTTGCTGTGAACTCTGGATTCCTTCAAATAGTGAAGTTGATGAAATTTTATTCTTTTCTATTCCTTTTGTTTGTTTGTTTTTGCATAAGGGAAGAATGGCCACAACTCAGTTATCCTAGATCAATAACTTCTGAAACTGTTTATTTTTTATTGTTCCGTGAGTATTGTATTTTCAAGACAATCATCATAAAAAGATCTACCACTGGATTAATTTTTAACCTTAAAAACATACTTTGTTGCCAATTTCAATGTTTAAGGTACAGTACGAGGTCCATGGCTGCAGGCTCCGCGGCCGTGCAGCAGGTTCCCCAGGTGTGGGTGGGCTGGCTGGACCTCCATCCCCTGGGTTACCATTACAAAGGGAATCCTGGAGGCTTCACAAAATGACCAGCAACTGAGCAGAGGCATATCTAACTGGAAATTCTTTATCAGTTCTGCCTACAGTTGCTGTTTTGACTGTTGTTTTATTTTATTTCCTATATTTAATACATATACATGGTGCTTCAAAGTGAGATGTTAACATAGGAAACTTACATAGCAGCATTTGGCAGAGAATGCAGCTTTTTCATAGAGGCTGTTAATGAATGGCAGTGCAGTTATGTCTTGGGGTTGTTAGACCCCGGCGCTGGTATTCGGCCATCTGTGATGTTATACGGGCGCTCTCTGACCTTTGTTCAACTTGCCATGTTAGACAGAGTGCCATTAGGCACCGGCATTTGGGAGAGATGGACGTGTTGATCCCTCTTCAGAGTGCTGGCAATGATTAGTCCATCCTCAGGTTTGAGGGTTAGGCCCTATACTGTGAGGACAGAATGATTTGCCTTATTTTCATCACGCCTGCGGAACTGTTCTCTCCTTGATGCTCCTCATCAAGTGCAGCAGAAGGGGAATGTTCCCTTGCGAGACGAGATGGTGTCAGTCCTTCTGAAAGCTGGGATCAGGCACGTAGCAGTAAGAAAAGAGACGTAGATGCACCAGGATAGTACAAGGTGTCTTTTTGATAATAAAATGACTAATTAGTGTAAAGAGAAATAGGACCGACGTGTGATATTGTATGGACTGTAGTTTTAGAAATCAAACGCCTTAAGACTAAACCAAGGGAGAGGTTCTACCAACCTCAGTTATTTAATACCCTGTGAAATGCACTGAGCATGCTGTGCTTAGCTTGCTGCTGCTCAGTACTTTAAGCCTGTTCATAACCATTCACAGCACTTAAGATCTAAAGATACACTCATCCTTTGATAGGACAAGGTCAATTATTCTGAATTTATTGCCGGTACCAAAGTGTTTATGTGGTTTTATTTATAAGCTGGGTTTATGTTTTTCTAACATTAAAGACATTTGATAGTAAAAAAGAGCATTTCATTTGAAGATTACTTGTTCTGTGACATATTTATATTAAAAAATGTGCATGCGTGTATTCATACAAATGATATAAACCCTTCCTTTTGGTTTCCCCAGGACACCTCTTAGCTTCTTTTTAACCTGCTAAATGAATGTAGTGCTATCCTGAGTTACGTATGTGAAGTGTACTGATGTGCGGACGTCTGGGTCTGAGAATAACGTTATTTAACCAGCTGCCTTTTTTCACTGGGTAATTGGGTTTGGTCTTATGATCATTCAAGCTTTCTGTTTCTCCACTACACTACTAGGACAAGCACCCAAAGCCACCTTTAATGCTTTCATCTTTTAATACCATTATTGTTCCAGCCCTATGTATAGATGGGTGGCTCCATTTCTGCAAAGGCTGGGGAGGCAGCAGTAAGTCCATCGCTGTGTAATGAAGCCTGTGTTAACTGTCTGGCCTGATAAAAACAGAATAGAATAGAATAGAATAGAATAGACTATTTCAGTTGGAAGGGACCTACAACAATTGTCTAGTCCAACTGCCCGACCACTTCAGGACTGACCAAAAGTTAAAGCATATTATTAAGGGCACTGTTCAAATGCCTCTTAAACACTGACAGGCTTGGGGCATCAACCACCTCTCTAGGAAGCCTCTTCCAGTGTTTGACCATCCTCTTGGTAAAGAAACACTTCCTAATGTCCAGCCTAAACCTTCCCTGGCACAGCTTTGAACCTTTCCCACATGTCCTATCCCTGGATCCCAGGGAGAAGAGCTCAGCACCTTCCTCTCCACTTGCCCTCCTCAGGGAGCTGTAGAGAACAAGTTGCCACTGGTTTGCTGATGGAAAACTGTGGGCTCCCTAGCTCATGCTCCACTGGAGGTTTCATTCTGTACCTAGTCAGCTCTTCTAAAACTTTTTATTTTTGGCAAAATGTTTATTTGACAACTGACAAAAATAATCAAATAACATTTTTGACTGTGCTGTATGAATCACTTCTCCTCCTCTATTATTCTCTCAAAATCTTTAAGGAAACATCTGGCTAAAGAAAGTATTTCTCAGACATAAATGTTTTACTTTTAAAACATTTTTACTAATTCATATGAAAGCACTGGTTGCCATCATGTACCCACCTCTCTGGTGTTATCGCAGTGTAAATGTTCCCTGAAGGCTTTGCACTATGACTGGTCTGCTTTGTGTCAGACTCAGGGCAATTATATTCCAGCTCTGGAGGTGGGTAGTTGGCACCTTAAAAGAAATGTTCATCTCTCTCTTCCCTGCTTATCCCAGGCAGTTTAGCCTGTTTACATTTCTTTGCTAATTTAGCCCCTTACTTGCATAGAAAATAACTCCCAGACATGCTTGAAAGAGGTGGGCAAATTATTTTCAAATGAAAAAAAAAATATTTTTAGTTGTGTGACTGGTCTTTAAAATATGTCCCGCATATTTCAGATAGGGTTGCGTGGCCAACATGCAGCTCAGAGTTCATGAAACTTCTGGAATTCATGCATGTTACAAAAAAGTGCTGCTTTTTTTTTTTAAATACTCCTGACTGATGAATCGCACATCTCTCTCGATCCTATCTCCCACGACTGTATGGCACGGAATTCAGCACTTGTCTTGCTATGGCTGTTGGCTTATCCTTTCTGTTTTGCGGGGGGTTTCTCACAAGCCCTGAATCTCACTCTGAGCTGGGAAGGAGAGCAGCTGGTCAGCAAGGTACCACTGGCATCTGCTTCTCCTTCCAGCAGAGACGAGTGTGCTGCCACCGGCGGCACCCCTAGCCCTCATCCCCCCCGGGGCTGGGGCTCCAGGAGGGCAGTGCCACCTGGCATGGCTCAGCCACCACCAAAGTGGCAAGTAGCTGGGGACCCCTCCAGAAGCCTCCCCTTCATCCTTCCTTCTCCCCATCCACCTTTTGCCGGATACTAGAAAATGGTGAACTTAGCTTTTCTGATACTACTGGAATTTGGAATGGTCACCGGTTGACACCAGAAATGACATGACTAAACTGAGGTGTCCTGCTCAGCCCTTGGTCTCCAACAGGAGTGTTGCACAGCGGTTGTACGCGAGCTGTTCTAGACCTACTTGATCACTTTAGTAGGAGGACAGAAGGCCTTCAACATTTTAAATAGCTGACAGAAGGATCTCTTCTCAACCCCGTCCCCCTAGCTAAACCTGTGATGTGTCAACTCCATCTCCAGGACACAGACAGTGCTGTACTTTTGCCATATTATCCGCTCTGCTTTGCCCTAAGCTGGTTTTCTGCAAAATGAGATGGATTTTGCTTCTTGGCAAAATAACTATAGAAAGCTGGAAAATCCAAATGAGCTGATACATCTTTTGTTAGAGCTATTTTATTACTGAGCAATTTCTTTTTTTTTTTTTTTTTTGGATGATCATAATGTAGGCACAGTTGTATATTGTATCTGTTTGGTTTGTATGGTAAAGTCATCAAATAGTACATCTTTTTACATCTTGATTTAGAATTAATTCCAAAATAATGTAGTGAAGGAGGTGATACAAGATTCCACATGTTCTGATTTTTTTTATAGGAAATCAAAAATATTTGGGAAATTGATTTTTCAACTAATAACGTGAATTATAGGAGCTGATAAATGTGAGATTAATAGCTAAGAAAGCAGTCATTTCAGATGGATAATTTAGATTTTTATCATTTATTAATCATAAAAAGTAAACCTGCTGTATAACTAATTTTAGTTTTATCAAGAAGATGAATTGTTCCAGCTAATGAATGTATAGATATTCTATGCCAAAGGCATTCGTAGGAATCTGTTAATCATTTAACTGTGTCATGGCATATGCTTTGTCTTCATAAACCAATTAAAACATATAACTTCCTCCACTGAAATGCATGTTGGTCTTCAGTGCCTACAGCAAATTAGAACAGCATTTGTCTTAAAATACGCTTCAGTATTGCAGATACAAAAATTTAATGGGGATAGTGTCTCCAGGTAGGGAACATTGCTAGGCTGCCTGTACCACTGCCTTGTGAAGGTGGTACCATTTGTAGCATTTCACAGAGCAGTTCCTACAAATACTAGTCACGTATGCTAAGTGGAGGGCTTGTGAATGGTCTTATCTTAATCAGCTGGGAGTACTTTCCTACTTAGGTTGAAGCATGGGCAGAAACATGTGAAAATGTGGCTTAAATCCAGAACTGTCTTGATGGAGAGAGCCCTTGGCAGTGGCAAACATTGGTGGTTATTTAGAGCAGGTCAAGGAGATGGACTTAGACCTGGGGAAGGTCGTGACGGTTTTCAAGAGAGATATGGCTCTTACTTTTGGGGGATGAACTGTAGCAATGGGAAGAAAAGCACTTTATTGGAAAGTGCCCGTGCTGCAGGTCTACACAAACCTGAGCAGTGCTAAAGCAGCGTTGGAAAGGACACTCTGAAGGTCTGTTTTACCTGAAAATACAGGAGGCGGTTTTCAGCATTTTGGTCTATTTCATGCCTATTCTCATGAAAGATTTGGTTTATTCTTTGCCATGTTCAAGAAGAGTCGTTGCATTTCTTCTGATTTTGGAAAGCCTGCAATTGCTGTTTTGCAACCCCTTCCTGTTCGACAGCACAGCAGCATCTTGGGCTTCCCAACCCCTGGTGCAGGCATGCCCTGCTGCCTGCCGCTGAACGCCCTCTCGTCTCCTTCCTTGCAGCCTGGGCTCCCTCAAAGAGCACATCACAACGCGTAGGGCGGGCAGCAGCCTGTGGGAGAGGTGGTCTATAATGAAGGTGGTGATGCACTGCTGAGAGTCATAGAACGGTTTCGGTCAGAAGGGACTTTTAAAGACCATCCGGTTCCAACCCCCCTGCCATGGGCAGGGACACCTTCCACCAGACCAGGTTGCTCAAAGCCCCATCCAACCTGGCCCTGAACACTTCCAGAGATGGGGCATCCACAGCCTCTCTGGGCAACCTGTTCCAGTGCCTCACCACCCTCATCGTAAAAAGTTTCTTCCCTGTGTCGAAGCTAAACCTACCCTCTTCTAATTCAGTTGTGGAAGTTTTGCCAGACCTGCTTCTTTCAGCTGTGTGGAGCATCCTGCTTTCACAGGGCTGCTGCTGGTGCTTTAAAGAAGCAGGGATTAAGCCGTGACATCCAGCGTGATTTCTGCACGGTCTAACCTGGGATTTCACTGTGCCTCCGGTGCCTCCATGCCAAGTGGAGCTCCCTCCTTCCCGGCCCTTCCTTGTCTGTCTCGTGTATTTAGGACAATCTCTTTTCCATTTAAAATCTTTGAGATGGGGACTATCTGTTACATTAGACTTGTGTAAGAAATTACCTCACTGGGACTTACTCTTGGCAAGGGTTTAGAGATGCTGCTGTTTTACAAATAACAGTGCTGATTGCCGCTGGAGATTTTCCTGAGGACGGCATATGCAGTTGAACTGAAGCTAGAGGTTAGAGGGTAATAATTGCACTCATGGTTATTTTTAGTCCATCCTAGAAGAGACAGAGAATTTTTTAAAATGGATTTTTATATTTAAGGAAATTACAGCTTTCTGGAAAAACTTCAGAACTATGACAAAAAATGAGAGGCAAGAGGGTGTTTGAATGTGGGGGATGGAGTTCTATATTCTAGTCATTCAAAGCTGTTTGTTTCGTCTCCTTTCTTCCTCCCGGTGAGGTGAATAAAAGAAAAGTGTGAATGTGTTTAGGTTTTAGTCACAGCATTGTCATCATGTCAAAGCAAATACGGATAGATACAGACAGAAAGCCGACGATGGATAAATCAAAAGACAGCAGACACTCAAATAACCAGCTCTAGCTAATCCAACTCTAAAACACATTTTGTTTGGCTGGTTAACAACCTATATGTTGCTGTACCACCTATACTGTGTTATTTTATTTATATCTTTAATACGTTATCTGTAGGCGACATTATGGGTGAAGCACTGTTGCTAAAAGAGAAGGAAAAATTATAGTTATTGCTATAATAAACAGCTTGAGAATATCTTTTTAAGAAGATTGCAGTAATACAAAAGGAAATAGCATTAGATTGCAACATCAATTATTTAGAACAACGTCGTTATATTCATTTTTTACCCTATTTCTTTTCTCAGAGATAAAGTTCAGTCTTTCCAGCATCAGGTTTCTGGAGCCATGAAATGCCTGCTTGGGTCAAAAGTCCATAGCTTTCTGATGAACCAGGCCTTGGGACTAAGTGGGAGTGTGTCCTTGAATGGATGAGGCAGAGGTTCTCCAAAGGTGGAGATGGCACCCCGCCTGAGCACTCCCGGCATCACTCTCGCGTGGCTCATCCAGCTATAGCTCTGCTAGAAGGGAGAGGTGCTGGTGGCCTTAGGTTTTCTGGGACTTTGAGGAAAATAGTAATTTTAGGCCATCTTGCCCTAGTTTTAGCAGGCTTCTGGGAATAAGAAAGGGAAAATGAATCTTTGTAAAGACTTAAAGAATGTTGCTGAGAGGGAGGGGGTGAAATCAGGTCCTTATGGAGCACTGAACCTGGTTTATAAATGGAGTGAGGAAATGTAAGTCATTGTGCACTTCTAAATTTGGGGCTTTTGTATGGATATTACTTACTTAACTAAAGACAGAAACTTTCCCTGAAAAAGAAAACGCAGTTGTGCCAGGCAGGTAGGATCGCTTGGGTTTCATTAGAAGCAAAGGCAAAGGCAATAGGTAATCAAAAGAATAAAAAGAGTTTCCTTTTTCCTTTTTTTTTTCCTTTCTTTTTAGTTCTGTCCACATGTAAGAATTACTTCATAAAATAAAGATGTACTAGTAAGCATGCGGGTTGAGAACATCATACTTCTTGGTTATATTAATGTTTGGAAACAATGCTATGAACAACCCACTCAGCAATAGTTTTCTCAGTGCAAGTAAAATCTTCAGTGACACAAACCTCGTAAAAATAAACGATATTTTATATAAATGCTGAGTGAATACACATAAGCTGTGAATACAGTTAGGATAGCTGCCACTGCTTAAAGGTCAGTAAAGCATAGCATTAAACGGCACATTTTGTGCTCCCAGACACGTAACCCATGATAAATTTTATGCAGTACATTTCTGAAATATCTACAGACACATTTTCTTCAATAATTCACAATCCTTTAAAAGCTTTTTTTTCCTTTTGACAATCAATAGCAGGACGTAGTGTCTATAAAAGTTGCTGGTACTGGACTTCCATGGTCAGTTTAATTGGAGGACAGATGATGTTAAACTCCTGTAGCAGCTGATCCCCAAGCCCTTCCTTCCAGCTAAACTCTCGACATGGAAACCCGGTCCACAGGATGCATGCTGAACCTTTAGCCTGGTGCTTGGACCATTTTGTCCGAGGGAGGTTTTTATTATTTTTTGTCTCCCTTTGCAAGGTGATGGGTTTCTAAAGGAAGCGCAGGAGGACTCAGAATGTGTATTAGTATGAGATATTTAATGGGAAATGTCATCCCTACGACACAACTTTTTCCTGCTTCTGTTTGCTAGTGTAAAGTCAGCAGAAGTAAATTAGCTGGCAGATTTCAATGGAGACTGTTACCGGCATCCTCTGCCAGATAGCGTGTGGAGTGCCAAATTAGAATTGATTTCTCAATAAAATTGAGTTCAGCCTCCTCAACATAATCTAAGACAGAATGACAAAATCTCTCTCACTCACTTTTTAATTTTATTATTTTCGGTCAGTTTTGTTCTTGGATATTTTTGCTGCCCTAATTGCTTGTTATTATCTTCTTCCTTGAATCTTTTCCCTTGTCCAGGGGAGCAAAACCTCATCTGCTTTTATAAGCAATTCAGGAGTAAAGTAAAAGGGAAAGGACGTCTACGCATCGCCTCCCTCACCCCTCCTCGCGCTCCTAAGACTCTTCTGGCAGCAGAGCCAGGAACGCAAGTTCTCTCTCCGTGCTGTGACTCAGAGGCTGAGAGCACAACAAGCTGTTTACAGTCCCATCCTCATTTCTCCTTCCCACTCACAGCACGTTGCTTTGGGAACCACCAACCAACCTAATTAAAACAAATTTTTCCTATTGCGGGAGCAATTCCCCAAATGCTCCACTTCGCCAGAATCATGCTGTGTCTGCTCAGTTCGCTACCTCCATCCAGCTCCCAAAGAGGCTCATCTTACTGTAAAGAAAATCAATGCCTTCTAATGTGGCTTTAATTCTTAAATTCAGCACATTTATCACACATACTTCTAGGGAACCTCATGTAATATATGGAGGTGAAAAAAATGTCTTCTTTTTAAAAGACGTGCGTAGTAAGTGACTTCTGAAACATTAGCAAAGCCTGTTACATGACCAGGTAAGAGAGCTATTCAGAATTCAGTAAAGCAGGATTTCAAGTGGGGAGGTGCAGGTGGAAACACAAGATGGCAGCACTGGAAGCACTGCAAAGGGTCTGGAAGTCTAACCGTCACCTGGAATTTGCTGGCTTGATTTCTACCGTGGACAAGGCATTGCACCCAGTCCTTATGCCTAGCCCGGCCTTAGGGGCTTGCAAGGACAGCAAGATTTCAAGGTGTCATGATGACTGTCCTATTTCTTCAATGACTGGGACCTATTTCTCACCCCAGTTGAACTCCAGCAGCAGAGGTCAGTGAGGTCGGATGGCTGCGGCTGTTCATATCAGTCTTTCAGAGCACTGAAATCTTCCATCCCTTGGCTCATTCTCTGGAAATCAAAATATAACATGGCTTCTGATAGCACCTCTGGTGCTATTGGAAACTCCTGTGTTTGAAATTGTTCATCTGGTGTCACTTATGTGCCTACAGCTTCTGGGGTTCAATGGCATATGTTTATGCCAACCTTGTTTTAGCAAAGACAGACCTTCTGAGGAGTGCTGAGCAACATGGTAGGTCAGTGGCATTCCTCAAAATGCTGCTCTTTTTCAGCTGTTCAGCTTTTCAGCTTTCTTTCCCTGCTGTCTAGTTCTACCACTTTCTTGCTTTCTCCTTCCATCAGGCTGCCTGGATTAGCCACCTTTAGATTCCCTCTTTTGCCCATTTTTGGAGAGCTTCATGCACATTCTCCCTGGCTGTAGGAGTGAGAACATGACTCCAGACCTTATTCTTTTCCTTTTTCGATGTGAGATTGGTAGCTTTTGGAGTATTCAGTGTCCTTTCTGTTCTTTAATTCTGCAAACCAATACTGGTATGTAGCTGTCTCCCATGCTAGGCTGTCCTTTCTTTCTCCCTTTCCCTCTTCGCTTGCTGTGGTTCTAGGTCTCTCTGTTCCTACCTGTATTCTGCTTATTTCTCTCTCTGCATAACCACACCTAGAGAACAAATGCTGCTTCACAGATGTTTCCTACTAAATCTTTGAAAGAACTGGAAATACACAACACTTACCGCCACAGTTTTCCTTATTTGTGAAACTGAGGTTTTCTAGTAAGAGCCAGAAATTAACTCTGTTGACATCATGTCGTGCAATGTAAGTATCAAGCCACCAAGTGGCTGCCAAAACCTATGGAGAGAGAAGTGCTCGAGCTATGAGCTTTCAGGCATCTGAGAATGCTGGCAAACATTGGAGCATATGCTTAATTTTAAGCATGTAAGCAATCCAGTGGAGATGGGTTGGACTAGTAATACACTTAATCTTCAGCATATTTGTAACTGCTCATAGGTCGGTGAAGCATCAGAGTTGCTTGCACTCCCAACCCAAAAGCTGTGATGGAGTAGGAAGCGGGATAACTGAAATACTGACTAACTAAATGAAAGACTTTTATTGGAGAAGATGACTGCTGTTTCCAGCTGTAGAATATGGGAGTGAGAATTTTGTTCAAAGGGGTGGTTGTCTCTCCTGAGTGCATATGCAAACTGGCTGCTGGATCACGTGGGTGATGGCTGTGCTTTCTAGGGTTGGTGCTGCTCATGAAGAAGATGATCATTTCAGGTGAAAGGACTGAGATATAAGAGTCCTCATCCACCTCTGGAAGATCCTGTAGCAGACATTTTTATGCTCCCAAGCTCCTATCAGTTACCTTTTGTCCAAGATCTCCCTTAATTGCTTTAGTCAAAGGCTAGGAAGGACCAAGTGTTGATGTAGTGTATCCATTAGGAGGCTCAGAAGTCCTCTCATCCCAATGGATTTGTTCCTGAGATCTCTTCCAAATACCGGCACAGGTTTGAGACTTGCCCTGCTTTCATTCTTTCCTCTTTGGCTGGAGAGAATAAATGGATTAACTAACAGTTTTGAGAGAAGTCTTCTTGGCAGTTGTTGAGTCTCAAAATGTTGATTCTCAAGGCTGTCTTCACAAGGGAGTTAGTCCTATCTTTTGCCAGCAGGTTGAAATTACCCTCTATGTTTATTGTATCAAAAAAAGGGAAAGAAAAAGAACAAAAAAAAAAAAATCAGGAGAACAGGGATTTGTAAAGGTGGGGTTTGGTGACAGAGAGCTTATCCCATAGAGAGTGTATAGTACGATGAGTAGGGTACAGCAACAGAGAAAATGAAAAATGCTAGGTCATCCTGTCCTCTTCTCAGGCATATGCATATCCCCTTGGTAGCGCAGGTTTATTTGCAGGAATGCTTTGTCCCTGAGTCACGCTGGTTGGGGAGAGGCTGTTACATATGCAAAAAGAAAAAGAAAATATACTTGGGTGCTTTGTCTTCTAGAATTTTCACTATTTCCCCAAACTAGCTATTTTTGGTGAGTAGGTTTGAACATGTCAAGCACTGTATATACACCATGTGCTAAGCATTATTATTATTTAGTGTTACTATTAATGTATTTTTTTAGTAAGCATTGGGACTTTCAACCCTTCCTTTGGGAAGCTATTGTACATTCTCATAGATTTCACTGTCAGAGTTTTTACTGATAGCTTATATTTTCCTCTCCTTAATTGCTGCCTGTTACTTCTTCTTGTGTCCTCTTGTACCTAATTATAAATGTTACAACATCAATTTAGGAAAAATATCAGGGGAGGTTTCACAAGGGTCAGTGCTGATCACAATATTGTTTAATACTTTTCTGAACAATATATACAGAGCAATACAATTTGCAGATGATGCCAAATTAAGAGGGATCATAAACACAGTGGAAGGCAGAGAGAGAGATAACAAAAGGATATTGAGAGTTTAAAGAACTGTGCAAAAATTAACAAGATGAGATTTAATTTAGATAAAATACAAGGTCATACACTATGGGAGAAAAATACCAACTACGAAATGGAAGATGCTGGTTAGAAAGCAGCAATAATGGTGATATATTTTACATTTATGTAGGTTCTTTCATCTTACAGAGTCCCAAAGAGCTTTACAAATTAAATAAATTAATACAGAAACTACACATAAGGATTATTTTATTCTCCACAGAGACACCTCCTGTGTTGGTGCAGAATATGACAGCTATTCAGCTGAACTCTGCAGTGGTGTGCAACAGTTCAGGACAAAATATTACAGGTCCCCTTGAAATGGCAGTAAAAGTTAACGGAAGCCAGCATTTGTGCAGCAGGGCACTGCTTAAAACTGTTCCTCTGATGAAAACTGCCAGAGCTTTTTTTTTTTTTTAAGCTGCAGATGATCAAGATCTCAGTTTTACATCTGTCTTTACCTTTACTGCAGTAATGCAGAGATGAGCCCACTGACTCACGGTGGACACTGACTGCATGAGAGCTCATTGTGTGAGACAGTTGGGAAAAGAGCTGTGGGTTGGTTTTTTTTTTACCGGAATAGACAAATATATATGACCTTTTTATTAAAAAGTATATAACATTATCTGTAGTTATTTGAGGGCTATTCATTTTTACACGGACATGGAAGCTTAACGGGAGGGTGTATAAAACCAGTGAAGGGAAAGGAAGACACTTGGTGCTGAAATGGTGGTTGTGGGGTCTGAAAAGGGAGAGATGTAGAAGATGGAAGGCATAAATGAAGGTGAAGTGGAAGGACAAGATGGGATGGAATAAATAACACAGGAAGGGCAGCGGCATAGCAAAGGCTAGGGTTGGTTTCCTTAATGCCTCTGATGTTACCCACCATGTCCACATTCTTCGGTGAATATACTTTAAATGGTGACATTTCAGAAGGGCACAGCAGAATTGTCGGAGAATTCTGTTTTTTATTTGTTTTCCCTGTCAGGCTAACTCTAGGCAATATTATGAGGGTGGACACAGGGTTTGAATTTATTCACCTATAGATATATATGTGTCTCATCGTGGAGCCACATCGTGGGTTGTGTGTAGGGTGGCTCCTTAGAAGCCGATGCAATGTTATTTTCTGAAGGTCCTGCTTCATCATGGAGTGGCCGGCAACACGGTGTAGCTGGTGTGATGGAGGGGTCTGCACTCTCTGTGCTTGCCAGCCCTAAGAGTTTGTGCTAAGGTGATGCCCAGAGGGACAGATGCTAAGGAGCGTGCAACTTGGAGGTGCCTGGTGCAGGCAGTGTGCTCATCTTGCTCTCTGGGGAGCTAGAAGTCTTTGTAGTATCCAGGTCTGATACCCCTCATGCAAACTGCATAAACTCAAGGTTATTCCCCGGGCGCCAACAGGACGCATGTGTCTTACCAAACGGATGGGTCTCTAATTAGGAATGACTCTGAGCCATTTCAGGCATCACTTTAAAGCACCATTTGCCCTACCAGAAGGGCTTTTCTGTTAGCAGTGGTCTGTGTGTATGCGTGTCTGTCCCTCTGAATATAGGTTTAGTGCTTTTACCTGCTGGGCCAAACTGAGAGTTCATTTGTAAGATTTGCCTCTCTGCTTTGTTTCTCTCTGCAATGGCACATGGTAACACGTGGCAAAAAGCTAGAAGAATTAGAAAGGGCAATTTTCTGAGAAGATTTTGCAGTACCTGTTTGAACCTGTGTGTCTTGAATCTGCTGGATTTGATTTTTCTTTTCTGGTTAGCAAATAAAAATGAAGCAGAAGTTGTTCTCTTCGTCCCCCACCCCTCAAATATTTTCTGTGCTCAGTTGGCAAGAGGAAGTTCCTACACTCATTTGACTATTTTGAGGCCCAGCTAAGAGCTTGGATGTGTAACTGCCTGTCCCATATAACCATGCAAAGTGAATTCAGGTTGACATCTCAATTTTGGAGTTTTTATACATTTGGATTCCAGCAGTTGCTTAATATTTTTGGCGGGCATCACCAGTGTGGCCTGTTACATAGGGGCCAGCTGCTACTGCAGACTTACCTAGAGGGTGGAATTCACTGGGCCTGATTTTCCACCAGCCTGCCCCTTGTGTCACTACTCATAGCTGTGCAAAATGCCACCATTGTTCTTCAGCAGCAGTTTTGCATCCATTTTGCGCAGGGATGAGTGACTATAGAGGATGCAAGCCGGTGGAAAATTCACCTTGTGTTCTGTGCTCCATCTTAGCGGAGGCACGAACCAGCACCCTCATGGTCTGTTGACTGTAAATCTCTTACTTTTAGATGAGCTAAGAAGGAGCCTTGCCATGGCTAAGCTAGTGTGAATCACACTGAGCTTACTTCAGCTAAAATAAACTCCCTTTTTCCTTCTGAATACAGCCCTCCTCTTTCCGTGTGGCTGGGTGTTTGGCTGTGTGCAGTCTCACGGCATCCCCACGCTGCCGGGCTCTACAAGTCTTGAAAAAATTGCACTTTGGGGTTACTGCTCCCAGCCACCACAGGGATGCTGGCTTCGGGCAAAAAGAATTCAAAATGGTGTGTTTCAAATAAGAGATTTTGGCAAGAAGGGGCTGGGTACTAGTCTGTTATGCTTTTAAAGTGTATTAGCTCTGTATTCAAAATGCTTGCGGCTATGCCTGTGTATGGAGTAGCTCAAGGTTTCTTTGGTTTTGGAGAGAGCAAGCATCACCCTTAAAAACTAAAACCTGCTCTTGAAGATCTTTTGAGGGAGCTGTCAAGCCAGCATCTCATTTGCTTTTTATTATGTCTGAGCAGTAGTTAAAACTGGAAAGGGAAGAAACCAGGCGGTTGAAGGACAGACTTTCTCTCCCCCAGTGCTGTAGAAGCGCCTGCTTCAGTCTGCTGCCATTTTGCTTGAAAGAGCTGGAGCACTTGAGTTATGGTGACATCTATTAGAATTCAATTAGTGGTAGTTCACTGACCCAAATTAACATTCTTTGTTAAACTCAAGTCAGTGTATATGTATGCTATTTCCAGGCCAAATGGACCTGCATAGAAAAGAGGCTTCGAATCTCCAAGCTTGTTGGCAGTGTCTTAGTAACTGGATTCAGAGCACAAGCTTATCTAATGCCAGCGCTTTAGGCTGGCTAATAGAATTGCACATGTCTGTGGTTCGTAATTAAACTGTGCGGAGCTTTGACTCTAGGTGAGCAGGGAGAAGAAGGACAATGGAGGACATGCCGGGGGCCTCCCCGCAGCCTCTCGGCTCCGCTCCTCCATCCTGGGGCAGAGGCGGCTGCTGGGACGTTGTTGGAGGTGGTGGATCTCTGCTGGGAAAGGCATCCTGGCACGCAGGGTGGGTTGGAATATTTCACCCTCGCTTTGCTTATTTCAAGCCTTTCACAGGCTCTTGACAGCATCAAATCTGCCCAGGCCCCAGGTTGGACGTCATTGGCTTTGGTGTTGGGGCTACATTAACCCACCCCTCTCCTCCCCTAAACTTTTCAGGTGCCCAATCCGTGCATTGCTGGGTTTGCCTGAGTGAGTTTTGCAATGCCTCACATAGTCAGGCATGACTGTCATGGAGATAATACCATTGCAATCAGTAACGCCATTCAGCATCAGGAGAGGAAACCGAAGGAAGTTCCCACTTTGTTCCTTTACCATGGTCTATCTGTTTGGGGACTTGAAATGCTCTAGAGCTGCCCATGTGGTTGTGGTTTCCCTACAGTTTATTTTTTTGTTAAAAAAACCCACTGCATGATATTTACCTATGTCTGCAACCTGGGTTTGGTTTTTTTTATGTGCTTGTGTGGGTTTATCCCTGTAAGAATGAGTGAATCACTGGCTATGACCAGCTATGATTTCATTTGAAAAGAAAACATGACTTATTAGCAAACAGTTGTTAATGATTGATTTTTAAAGGGGAAAAAATCTGTTTAAGATATTTTTTCACAGACTCTACTTCCATGCTGACATTTACACTAAGACGGTGGGCAGAGATGTGTTAGTCTGGATCTGTTCCCATGTGTCACTTCGACTAGTTTAAACTGTCACCGAGCATCTTAGAATAATCAGCTTCATGTGTCTTGCGGATATCAGTCATTATATTTCACATTTTAATTTTAATGGTGACTGATGTAGATGTCAAGAAGTGTTGAGGCATTTGGGCATTGAATTTATGGATATTTTTTCTTATTTAATAAGGTTTTGTCTCAAGATACAGTTAACTATTATAAGACTAAATTCACTCCTGGTGCAAGTGAATGTTTCCCATCTGTGTGGATTTGAATTTGACCCATACAGAGCAAGTGTTTTTTGGGATGCAGTGGTTTTCCTTCATTATCTGTGCCAGTTTTCTGTTTGGTAACTTAGATATACACATTTTAAATTTAAATACACCAATCCCTATGAAAAAAACAGCTAAATACATGTCAGCTTCCATAGAGAACATCTTTCTGATGCTGACTGTGCCCAGTACAAGGTAAAACTTCAGAAAATCTGTTTCCAATATACTTGAAGGCATTTACTTATCAGCAGCACAGATGGCACTTGAAATGCTGAATAATACTTGTTAAGAGCCAAAGTAAATGATGGCGCAAATGTAAAAGCGGACACAGGAATTGTAGTCTGTGCGGATTGCACTACTTGTATAGACAGGTGATAAAATTTGCATGTGCAAACTCTGCTTTACTACTGAAATGATCAGCTAATGCGCTTATTTGCCTGTGCAGGTATTGGGAGCAGAGGATAGGGCAGCTGGTTGCAGAGGTGAGGAATGAAGCGTCCAGGCCATACTATAAACTCAAATTCCTGCTGGCCCTGCTTGGAAGTGACAAGTAAGACAATATGCTTTGTAGCCATGGATGCTCCAACCTTTAAGGCACTAAAATTTAACTACTTTTTGGTTGCCTCGAGCCTTACCTTTATGGGCTGCAAAATCTCTCTCCTCCTCACAAGAGCTTCTTTAGCCTTCATAAGCCTTCCGCAAGTTCTGGTGGCACATTACAGTTTGGGGACAGCATGTCTTTGGTGGAAGAAACCGCCCAGCCCAAATCAGTATTGAATTCAGCATCAGGTTAAAGGACACCCTGACCATCCCCCTGCTTGTTCGTTTTTTTTTTTAATATATGTGGATACTTCAATAAAACCTCTGCATCTGTTTTGTCATAAAGCTACTCCTGACATGTGGAAGTGCTGCAAGTTTTGCAAGTGCTATGATGTAGTTAGTGATTGAGGAGACTCGCTGTAGCAGGCGGCAAGGGCTGTGTGGGATTCAGCACGGGGCAGAGGGGCTGCAGGAGGTTCGCCCATTCGCTCATTCTCTTTGAGGTCCTCTTTGAGCTCTTGGAGATTTGGGCTGTGGTCATACAAAGGCACCCTGGGGACTGAATGCCTTTGTTCTTGCTGCATGCCCATAGACCCTCTGGGCAGCCTTTTCCCCGGGTAGCAAGAGGAGACAAGAAGTGGAGAGGAGGATATGGAAATAGGAGGAAGCTGTAAACATGTGAGGAAGCAATAAGTATGTTGGGAAGCATAATGGATGGTGTTATCAGTTCACTAGCACCTTAACTCTTCCCAGTTTTTTTGTAGGCATCGTAGTACAGGAGAGTTTTAAGTGATAGCGTTGTGCTGGCACTCGTCATGGACTGAATCTCTGCCGATGCTGTATACTGCATCAACCCAGAGACCATTTGTTGGACCCTTACCTGTGCAAAACTCCATAACGTTAATGATAAGCAATCATTTTTTATTTTTCCCCAGTATCAAATTGTCATATTTCTTGCCATCTTTTTAGGATTAAAGTGAGAATAGGTCTTGCTGCAATGACAGCATCATTCAAAGACTATAGCTGACCATTGCACTCAGCAGCACCACGTTAGCTCTCTCTTCACATCTCTATTTCTTCTAAGTTTGGCCAGTCCAGCTCAAAAGCTGTGAATGCCTCTTTCGCCTGTTTCAGCTCTTTCCTAGCTGTTCATTGCTTTACTGCTGCCATCTGGTATGGGACCCCTTTCATCTGTGGATTCCCCATCTCTCTCCTGATCAGCACTAGCAGCCAAAATTCAAATCCGCGGCTGGAGATTTTATTCCTCCTGCTGTCCTCCCTCCTCTTCTGAGTCAAAGAGGGATGGTACCTGGTAATGCTCTCTGCCATAGGTGATCCTTGGCTGTAGTGGTGTAACAGAACTTGACTATAATATGAAGGCATTTGCAAAGTCTTGAAAATGTTTCTTTTGAAAAGTTTATTTGCAAAGATTTTGGGTTTTGTCTTGTGGTTGGTTAGGGATGAAGTTGGCTTTCCTTACTTTATAAATGAAACATCTCTAATATGCTTTTGTCACCATTTCTCATGCCTCTGCATATTCCCATCATTAGAGAAGAAGATGGAAATTTGAATTAGTGGAATTAATGCTGGTTTTAAGACATTTCTGCTCCTAGTTTCAGTCCAGTCTGGAATATGCAATAATAAAGCAAACAGACATTCTGTGGCAGAATATCTTTTTTTTTCTTGGATTTACATGTGATATTAAAAAAATCAGTGTCCATAGAGTAGACGAAATAACATTTTAGTACTCTGTTGGCTACATTCTCTTCAGAGGTCGATACAGAGTGGCATTTGCTCTGTGATGCAGAAAATAATCTGGTGAAGAAAAAAAGATACCTACATCTGTAACCTACACTTAAAAAAAAGCCTTTAGACTAGTGAAGAACAATAGTATGTGACACATTGAGACTGGAGAAGAGTTAATAAATGTTGAGGAAGTTTTAAATGAAAAATAAAATAAGGGAAAAGCAGTCAGCTTCCTTCATCATGAAAAAACCCAATGATAATGAAATAGTTTGTGCATTTTTGTTGACATACTTGAGTTCAAAGCTCTCTTCAGAATTTTGATTTTGCACCAAAATTTGACAGTCTTGAGAGCGTATTAATGCCTTGTGTTGGTGTAATTAGTCTGCATTGTAAGTTTATTAGTGGACTGACTAATGTACTCTTAAAAGGCTTTATTTGGAAAAAAGTCAATATATGAAGCCAATAGAGCTCTCGAGAGTTTGTGCCACATACACATTCACACATAGAAAATCACGTTATCAATTTTCATTTGACTTTTAATCAATTACAGTGACAAAGAGATGATTTGAAGTCAATTTTATGTTGGTGCTAAATTAGTGTTTGATCACAGATGTTTACTTTGGTGACTGCTTTCTTTTGCAAAAAGCCTTGTAGAACTAGGTTGTGGAGACTGATGCTTCTCATTTTCGGGTGATTAGCAGTTTTTTTCTCTATTTTGCTGCTTTTAGCAGCATGACGGATGCGCTTCTGCTGGGATATGACTGTGTGGGAACTTCTTAAGGTAAACATGGAATTTAGTAATGAAGCCTGGCCTTGACTTAGAAGTGCCGCTCTTTGAATGGAGATGCTCCTTCTCAGTGATCCAGCGCTACATCAGTTCTCAGAACAACAGACTCCTCCATCCCATCTGTTTAGATTTGTAAAATGTATGCTAACAATAGCTTTTGACCAAAAGAACATTTTGATTCCTACTTATTTTTAAGGAACAAAGGAACATTTTGCTTCCTACTTATTTTTAAGGAACAGAATACAAAAGAAGAAAAGAAGAAAAAGCTGTAAGAATAAACGTGAAAAACAAGACACTAGGGTTCTTTGCAAGAGAGTCAGAGAATCAAGCCTAAAAGCATTTCTTTTTTTTTTTTTTTTTTAATTAATATGCCCTTTCTTTATTTATCAGCTGTTTAAATTAGATAGGCCAAGACTTTTCATTTTCTGTTGATGGGAGAGTGATTCCTGAGACCACATAGCAGGCACATGTGGAAAACTACTTTGTCTTCTTTTGGATTCCCCGGATGAGATTCAGAATGTTGTAATGCTTAAAATCACATAAACCCAAGCTTAAGACCAGATTTTGAAGTGGTCAGTGCCATCAAATGCAGCCAGATTTTCTAACAGCGCAATTCTTATTTAAATTCTAGTATGGGTTGCCAGAGAGCAGGTGCTAAATGCTGGGATTTTTTATTTGTTTCAAATCTGTGTGTCATACTAAGAGATGCAGGACACTGAACATTGCTGAGAATCCAGCCATAGAAAAATACTGCATAAAATGCAAACCATAACACACACAACCCAAACCCATCATATAAATCAGCCTAAATCATCAAAGCGATAGATCAAACAAATGCCTCAAAATTCAATTCTCTCTCTCCTGTCATTCTCCCCAAATGCTTTGCATAATACCCTGAAGATCAGCAAACAGATTTTGCCTGGTATGCAGTAAAGTGAGGAATGCATTTTATTGAGGGACCATGGAATAAAAGGACCCACCAGAAGCCTTGGCTGTGCTAAACTGAGATTGTAATGCTGGTGCCATTGCAAAGAGAATATATGGGGTTTTTTTCAGTTAGATTTTGGTCATTTGCTCTTAATTGTACTTAAGGCTCATTGATTTAACACAACCTCTTCCACTGATAATCCCTGAATCGTGACTGTAGAGGTTGAAAACCACAGGTTATATGCAGAATCTACAGCTGCTTGAAAACTGATAGATAGTTCCCATAAATAAATCTCTAATGCCTCATAACAAAACTTCCACTTCATTAAAATATTAAAGGGTTAAGTCCCCTGAATTGCCAACCCCAAAGAAAGTATTTCAGGTTCTGTTCTTTGGGGTTTGCCTTCCCTTCTGCTCTCATCAAAAAAAAAAAGTACTAAAGAAAATAGAAAAGTAGGAAACAAAGTGGGAAAAGGGACAGTTAACTGCTCATTTCCTGATGAAAATATGGAAGAATTCTACACAACAGGTAATTACTTGCTTTTTTTGTTAAGGCAATGCCCTTCTTTTAACAATACTTACCAGAAATTTTCCATCAGTAATACTGGGATTTGATATCAGAGAAAGGCTGTGGTTTTCTGCTGAGCTGCTCGCATGCCGAGGCGGTGAAACATCTGGTCAGTATATCCAGATGTAACCCAGCATCCTGCAACAGCTTTTTGGAAAGGAGATGGAGTACCACGGGGAGTTAACTAAAAGTGGCTGGACTCCCTGTTTGACTTGCTGTGTATAAGAGGTGGGCAAACTCCGCACTGACAGTAGTGGGAAGGTTGATCTCCATTAAGCCAAGTTTTCCCGTGGCTGTGCTGGAGGAGCGTGAGCCGGGGGGTGGCCCAGTGGAGGCGGTGAGTCTCGGCGGCAGAGGCTTTGCAGCCTGCAGCGCCGCACACCAGGACTCGCGGGAAGCGGCTCTGAATTTAAACCCCTTAATTTCAAAAAAATTGAATTTTGATCTCTGCATGCTATACGATGAAAGGATGAAGGAGGGGTTTAGAGGGAGTAGCCCCCTCCCTCTGTCGCTAGTAGTAGGCTTGGTGCTTGTGCCCTGGTGAGCCCGCAGCATCGGCTCTCCTGTACGAGCTGAGGCTTCATCCAGCATGAAGTGCTTGGTGCAAGTAAACTACGTTAACTCCTGTACAAGGAGAAATGTTAGGACTCTTAATAACGATGCCACATCTGCAGCTATAGCCCAGCCGTTTGTACCCTGACCAGTGCATAGACCCTTCTTTGAAATGTCCCCCATGACCTCTAAATTCAGTACATTAGCATATGCAAATTATCCGCTTGCTTGCAATCTTTTTTTCAGTCATTCATAAAAAGTCATCTCAGTGAATGATGATAGCGAAGTCCAATATTTAAAAGATGGTGTCTTCGTACTGCAAGAGGTGGAAAAACGTTGCCTTGGCCATTCCTGTGCCTTGATTGTCTAAGAATAGAACTGGGGAGCTAATCAGATCTTTGTGCAATGCTGGTTTTATTTTACAAGCCTCCCTTTCAATGCAAGCCCAACATGCTATACTTACTTCTTCTATTACACTGTTTTCTTACAGCATTTTACTGGGTTTTTGCATTTAATAGGACAATCTGAGGATCTGATTCACTTCCTACATGACATGAATACTTCTCTCTTGATTTTTAATCTCACTTTCTATTAAAGTAAATAAGAATTATTTGTATCTCAGGAGGAGAATCAGAACCTGGATTATTGGGTTTTTTTGGCTCCAGTTCTATTTTACAGGTTAATGTATCTTTTTGGAAATATCATATGTGGCGACTCTGTCTCCCATAATTGTTCAGTAGAAGACAACTCTTCTAGTACTAAATTTCGGTCTGCTTGCGGGCTGAGATTTTTCTGCAAGAGTGGATAAAATCTGCTTGCCTTGTCTTACTTTCTTTCTTCTACTTGACTACAGGAGGGGGTGCTCCCAGTGATGTCCAGAAGGGCTCTTTTTTACCATCCTTCTTCTGTTTTCCATTTGTCAGTTTTGGACTAGAACATGAAGAATGAATTAGGCAGTTGGGGTGAATCTGCTCTATTGGGAAGAGCCTGGTTAAGTCTGGAGATAATGAAGGGTTTTGTAAAACTTCAAAAAAAATGTCATTATGCATGAACCTATAAATCTGTAAGTATCGAGTGAGCTTTATATATAATATCACTTAGCAGGAGAAGAAAGGACATTTAAATACTGTCAGAAATTAATGATGAGGGATGCCTGGAAAGCTTCACGACAGAAAGGTGTCGCATTCTTTGCTGCTTTATCTTTGTATTGGAATAAACATTCAAACTAAATTTAGCCGGTGTGATTTGGAGGCAGTCTGGCTTCAGCATTTCCATCAGGATTGACCCTTTCCAGTTGGCCTTGTTGCTGGAATCGTTAGTGAGGTGACGAGCCACGCATTCCATGCAGGGGCAGAGGGGCAGAAGGACACCGTGTGGAAATAGGCTGGTCCCAGGAGTGACCAGGAGTGGCCCGGAGCTCCTCTGCAGCACAGCTCTGGATGCTCGTGTTTCCTCTGCGGCTTGAATTAATTCTCACCTGCCTTTCCAGCGGGCAGTGGTGGACCCTTCATAGCAATCAGATTTGTGGTGAGGCTCCTGTCTGCCTGCCTCTCTTAGCAGCCTGGCACTTAAGAAGGGGATATTTAACTTGAAAAATGGTTTTATTTTATAGAATTTCCAACCAGCGTAATGTTTATTAAAACAGCCATAAAATTCCCCACGTACAACATGAAATTCAGCTTGATAATGGTGGTGCTGCTATTGTGATTATGTAAGCACACAGCAGCTGATTTAACAAAGAGATAAATTCAAATAACATGTTCCCGACCTGCGGCTGTGCAAGAAATACAGGTCTTGAAAGCTAGTGCTGGAGTCGGTAGGGAGATCAGCAACGGGCTGCACAAACTTTCAGCTTGAGGTTCCTCATCTGAGTTCAAGCTGAGTCAGTTACCACGATCTGACGGCTTTGTAGCAGTTTGGATAAAATGAAGTGACGGTCTTAAGTCCGTTTCCTCCTGTACCCGCAGCACCAGCGAGGCCTTCGGGGGAAGCCTCTGAAGGGAGGTGTAGAACGAAACAGGGACGGGGCTGAACGTCCCCCCTTGCAGCAGGGACATTGTTCCCAGCCACAGGGAGAGACTTCTGATCAGAACTGCATAGGTTCCCTGCGTACATTTGGGATGTAAGACCTAGGGTTGCCATTCCCACAGGGAGCCAGAAAAGCTGTGAGCCCACATAGTAAGGGTTGAAACGGCACTGGGGATGATTACCAGTGAATTTTCAAAACACTGGGTGGTACAGCTAGTGATTGAGATCGGAGATATTAAATGCTTTAAAAATGACCATTTCACATTTTTAGTGCCATTTTATTGTGTTTTCATTAGAAAATAAAAGGTCAGTATCCTGGCAGGACATTACATTGCCAGTCCTGGGCTCTTCAGGGCTCCAGCTCTAGCTATTTATTGCTTTCAGTTTTATCTCCTGCTGAAATTCATGTGAGAGAGAGCAAATAGACACATCCTGGGTAAAAGTTAAATGTAGCACATGCCACAGTGAATGGATGCCTTTTAATTTTGGAGATTACATCAATCACATGAATGTTATTTGGACTAGCATGCATGTTTGGAGCAAGGAGGCCATGAATGTTTAAAAGAACAGACCACAGATGAGAAACCTTGAGGAGGCTGACAGTCGAACAGGTATTTGCATGCATCACAACATTTCCATAGAAATATTGCAGCTGAACCAGTAGCCACCCTCGTAAGTCAAATTAGTTGTGTTAGTTCAGTTGCGTGCAAGTATTATGCAGCCCTTGGTTCTTCGCTCTGGTTTTTTAACACCCTGCTCTGTTAATCTTCCCTCCTATTCTGCTTTTAAACCTACTGTCTTTCTACCCTCACAGGAAAAAGTCTGCCAAGGTGCAAACATGGGGTAAATACCTGGCTGAGGGTTAGGTTGAGAGCAGAAGCTGTCTGCTTTGCTGTGCAGGGGCCAGCCACATCCCTTGAGGACCTACAAACTCCCAGCTCTACTTGGCACCAGTTTTTTGGGGAACATGCAAGTTGTTTTGCGGTTGGCTCCATCACCTGGGAAGGAGTCTTACTGTGTCCTGGCACAAAAATCAATGAGGTGTGTTTCCACGTAGCCATGAGCAGAGGTTCGCAGCATCAAGACACAGCAAAATAGCTGCGAGCTTGCAGCTGGAGAGCTCACGCCGGAGCTGTGCTATGAAGCTCAGACCTGGTTGCCAGCTACCTGGGTTGACCTTCAACGTACAGACACAGCCCAAATAGCTAAGTCTAGCCGAATCATTGCTTGGACCAACAGCATGAGCTGTCTATGTCATCTTAAGCATCCTACTCCCAGGGCTTTCTTGCTTTCCTCCTTTTGTTTTTTTAAAGCATTTTTGTGACTAGTTAGTTTTGCTCTCCTTCGTTTTTGCTGAACCACTGCTTCAACCGCTACTTCATCCCGTACCATCTGCACTGTATTTTTCTTAGCTGCTTTGCCTGTAACTACGTGCAAGAGAAAATATCCATCTGTTAAAGGCTGAGGTATTAGACAGAGGGAGAGACAGTTTTAAATAGGTATTACAGGCACGTCAAACCAAGTTTAACAGAGAAGATTAGACAAAAAATGTCCCAGGAAAATCTGGGTGGCATTTTATTCTCATCAAAACATGAAAAATGATTAGAAGAGGGGTAGAAGGAAAAGGCTGTTTAATCTGAGAATCTCCCATTCTAGTTAGATTTCTGTTGTACTCCCAAAATATGATGATCTAACCATGACATGAAGATGATGATGTGCAATCGACTGTATCAACAGTTTCGCAGATGTTTATTTGAAGTTTAATGTTAATGAAATGCAGAAATGTGCCTTGCACATTCTTTTTTGGTTTTTTTTTTTCTCTCCTCAAGTCCCAGTTTTCACATTTGGTCTTTCTAATAGTGGAATTAATTTATCTCATTTAGTACCTGAAGAACAACAATCTTCAGAAAGTGCTTTCATGAATGACCGCGGTAGGAGTCCTGTGTTTAAGAGGGCCAGGATGGAACAAGCGGAGAAGTTAAAAATGAGTAAGCCTGTGGGACAAAAGATCTCTTTTGGGGTCTATTGGAAAACCTTATGCTGCAGCACATAGCTGGGCAGGTTTAAACTCCCTTGTCACCAGGACTGAATTTATCATTATTAAAAGTACTAAGTAACATGTCATTGCCTTTGTAGCTGTGAGAGATAATTGCAGGCTCCATACTTTAAGGAAACAAACTGAGGAAAAGACTATTTACATACACCAGGAACATGCACAGATTAGGTTCAGCTGGCCTGTTTATACTGTCAGCCTGTATTATATTGGAGATTAGATAAATGTACATAAATGTTAGACATAACAAATACTTGGCAGTGGTTCTCCGTCCTTGCATTATGTTCCACGTAGCCCATTACAGGACTTGCCTGAGAAGGCTGGGGACACAGAGGTGTTTAACTCCTTCTGGTCACCTGGGGTAAGAGACTGCCCAAGCAAAATGGTTTCTTAATAAGCCACAATTTTTGGTGTATTATTTCTGTCTGAATATTCAGGTTGGAAACCACTGCAGCTTAAAAACTACGAATCAGGAGGAAGCATTATCAGGATATTATTCCGTTATTGCTGTTGTTTTATTTGTAGTTACCAGTTAGCATTGCCAAGTTAAGACCATTTGGTTACTTGTCTTTTGCAAGTAACCGATCCATTTACACTGTGAACTGGGAATAATAAAACCTTAAATATCTTAGTGGTCAGCACTGCCTATTTAAATATTTAGCATTATATTTTGTAATTTCCTTCTCTGTGTTTTGGTATTTAATTGTATTGATTTTTCTTCTTTTTTAATGACATCAGAAGAAAAAAAATACATCGAAATAGAGAGTATGTTTTTCTCAGTGGCTGAGTATGAGAGCTGGGCAGCCTGGAGACAGCAGGGACAGATTCTTCTGTCTCTCCCTGGGAGTCTGTTGTCTCCTGCTCAGAAGGAGCATCCTCAGGGCCTTGGTGCAGTAGGGCACAGGTGAGCTAGAACAGGGCTAGGAGGTCAGGGCATCTTTTCCCTTTTTTTTTTGTTTCTCAAGGTTTCTTCTGTGAAAGGTGATGAAGATTGCTCATCGTGAAATACACAGTTTAAAATTTGGCATGTGTCTGGTTTTCCATCTATAGATTTCAAAATGGGTTACATAAGTTTATGTATTACCAGCTCATGCAAAGTAGTGCACAGAAAGCTAGACGGCTTTATTTTAAAAATGGCCTGTATTTTTGGCTGTCCAGTTGTAGACATCTGTTGCAGCTTTTTCAGAGGCCCAAACGTGCCCCAGCTGCTACTGTTTCAACATTCAACACTTACAATAATAAATGCTATTTTATTAGCCCAATACTTCCTCTGATGTCTGGCGCAGCAAACAAATCCTGGGCTCTCAGAACCAGTGCCATGAAACCCCGTGATCCATGGGGAATTCTTTGGAGTCTGGGAGCACGGGCTTCACAGGCACAGTTGCGGGGTGATGGCCTGGAGAAAGGCGAGAAATACACCTCATGAAGAATGAGAAGCAAGAAACTATTGAGCAAATGATGTTCCAGAGAACTGAGAATATAATTTCAGATGCTGTGTTTGGACAGACTTGTTTGAGTATTTGCAAGTCAAAATGAATGAGTAAACAAATTCGTGAATTTTAGACCTTGGTAGTCTTCAGCCATCCTTGATATGAAGACCTGTGAAATATTTCTACTGGATTTATTAACCTCTGTATAGAAAGCTTAAGACCACAACTAGAAGTCTCACTTTGGTAGTAATCATTCCTAAACTCCTTAGAAATGGAGATTGAGAGGGATCTGTGGACCACAGATTGGAGAGCAGTTTCAAGCGCTCTGGCTAATTACAGAGCTGGCAACTGCTGAATCTCTAGAAATATTTCTAATTGGGAAACTTCAGATTGCCTAAATAAACAATAAATACATCTGAGCTGCATAAGGTTTTCTTGTGGGAGCTGTGGGACTATCCTTGTTGTTGTATACTATGAAAAGCTCAGTGGCTTTCTGTTCATTTACCTGGAAGGAGAGTTGATTTGAAGCTGGAGTGAAACCTTCTCCCTAGGTCCCGCAGTCTGGACATGGCCATCATCTGGATGGTTGTTCTCCCTTGCCGGACCATGTGTTACATATCCCCCATCCACCCAGTTCGTCCCTCTGCTTCCCTTTTCATTTGTCTCCTTTCCTGACTCTCACTATACTTAATAACCGTACAATGAGGAAAAAACGGTATGATGTTCCATGATGTAAATCAGTGCTTTTAATATAATTTCCCTGTTGAGGCTTCTTTTGTTTGTTTACTTGCACTGTGTCTGTATCGAGCGTGTTCTTTCTCTGGAGATTGTCCAAGTAGATTTTTTTTTCCTGGCTATTTATCAGAGGTTTGCTGTACATTTTCATATATATATTTTAAAGTGCAAGACACGAAGCATACAGAGCTTTAACTAGAAGTACCTCATCAATAGTTGATTCTAAACCTTCAGAAATGGGGTATTTTGTCTTGTCATGTTAGCAGCTTGTCGCTGTAGATAGGGAGGATGACCCATGCTGTGATCATCCAAAAGAGATAATGGAAGGATCTTCTGAAGATGATGTCAATATCCCTGATGTTATTTTTGTAGGGATTCCAAAATGGACAGAGTGATGTATTTCTCTGAATACAATTACGCTTATACTATCCCAATACGAGGAAGAGAAATACATGCCCAAGTGTATGTGTGCTCACCTGCTGCTTAAAAGGGAGTAGAAGGATGAGGCAACTAGTCACAATGAAAAATTCAGTTAGTGAGGCATGAAAGGAGAGTCTGAAGGTAAATGCTGTTAGTGCATGGACCAGACTTTTGGGAATCATGACATCATGGCCTGCTTTCACTGCATCATGAACCCAGTGGAAGGACAGAGCTTGAAACGTGAGTGTCTGACATGTTTTTGTAGTATAGAGGGATGTGCTAAACCCGGTAAATGGGATTTTGGGGGACAGAGAGTGCAGAATATTAAAATATCAGGTAAATAACAGCTTCTACAGGTGTTTCCATCTGTACTGTACCTGTAAAATCCAGAAGCTCCTGCTGACTGTAAAATTAATAATAGGCAAAGTCAATGCTAAATGGCCTCAAGAAAAAAGGCACAAAAATCTTATAAAAAGTCAGGATCGATAGGATACCTCTTGCCGTACAATATCAAGCCTTCTTTCCCCTTCCCCCAAAATAACATTGTCAGTTATACAGCAAAGCTTTTACTTACTTCTGCTAATGGAAAACTGTGATAACGATCTTTGAATAATAGGGATTTAGAAATAGCAGCTCCTGGGTCCTTATACCAGCTTTACTAGTCAATACTGTAGTTTTCTTTTCAAGAGGCAGCAGTCCTGGAGGCTGGGAAGAAATCAGTGCCACCCAATGTATCTTGAAGGATTTTGGGGTTTGGGTTTTTTTGCATCTCATATGAATTATTAAATGCAAATTCAGCAATGCAAGGGAGGAAAAAACAGATTATTTTCCTTTTGAGTTTGCTGATTAGTCAATTGCTTAGTTCATGGAGGATGCCACTTGTGTCAAGTTTCTGTATACTTTCATAGAACTGGAGCACGATACTTACCGTATCTCAAGTGAATGATTTTTCAATTAGCCTGCAGTTCCTTGGCTGCATTCCCTTTGCAGTCCTACGTGGGTGATGTAGAGCAAAGGTTTAAGAGGTTTTGGACAATTTATGATGTTTGGAGAGGCTATTTGTCAAGAAACAGTATCTGCAACAACTTTTACATTCAATTTTAGTCCTGGCTCTTTTGTTTATTTTTACGGCACTGTTTTCTAGAGGTGTTAAAGCTAACTTGAAGGTATTGTTTAAAATGGGGGGGGGGGGGGGGGGGGAAGCCGGGGTAAAAAACTCGGATATTCGGGGGGCACACGACTACACGACTGTTTTTATGATGGAGCTGCGGATGGGAGGGCACTGCGAATTGGTTTACTCTGCCAGCCAAACCCAGAAAGAAAGGAAAGATCAGAAACATTTGAAAATGAGATCATACGGCATGTGAACTATACAGACATCTCACCCATGTTTTTTTTATGAGAAGTCTTACTGACATTTGAAAAGTAGGGACCCGTTCCCTAGTCTTAAGGTTGACTGACATTTAAGGGCAGCATAAGGCATGATTTCCTTCCCCTCTTTTTAAATTGAAGTTTTCATAAATCAGGGTGAGGGAGAAGCCTGCTTACACCTTGCAAAGTGTTAAGATCTGTGTAGAAATATGAAAAAAGTAACCTGTGACATTTTAAACACTTTGCTGAGTCTTGTTTTGTTCTACATCTATAGAGGCATGGCTATGGAGACACACTGTGATGGAGGGAGAGAAGCTGAAAATGGTTTAATTTCAGGTATTTATCACAGCAGCTCAAACACAGTTGCACAGAATTATCAAAATCAGGGAAATCTGGGGTAATCTAAAAGTACTGCTGAAGAAGCTGCTACTCTGTAAGACCAGGGCAGCATATTTTATCTTCATCCCAAATGCCAGCAGGCAACCAGGCTCACGCCAGGGACAGGTTCAGGTACGGCTGCAGTTGCTGGTGTGAGTGGGCAATACCAGCACTGGCGAAGGGCCCTCAGTGGGTACCACTGAGATCCAGAGAGCAAGTGCCTTCCTTCAATCACTGAGCCAGTACCATCGCTTAGAAAATATTCACCTTCCTGTGTTTTTCTTTGCTAATGTCTTTCTCTGCTCTAGGAGGCTCAGGACACTTCCCCTGAAAGGGCAGTAGCATGGGGTAATTTATAAAGCTACCCGTATTTCCTAGCGTCTTTGCTGAGGCTGAGCATCAGTCGTAAAAAGCTTAAGTGGCTCCAACAGACTCAATGTAAAGTCTGTATTTACCCCTCACATGCATTTCTTCCTTCCAGCAAAGTCTGAGCTGCAGTTTCAGGGTACTCTTAATTATAGAAACCAAACCTGCTTCCTTGTGAGGTTTTAAAGCCATTCTCTGAAGCATCTTTCTTTGACCTCCAAGCCAACTTCAAGTGGTCATGTAAGAACTTAATAAGGAGCTTGATCCAGACATCCCAGGTAATCGAAGGCAAGGTCCCATGGAGTTACTTGGGCTGGAAATATGGCAAAATGTTCTGTGGTGGTTTGAAATCGGTTTCTGGGAAAGCAGCATTGCTCTGCAGCTGGTCCTGCTTTCATGGGTGATGATGGCCAGATGTTGCAGTCAGTCACTGAAGCTGGTTTAGGACAATTGTTTTATAAAGGGTAATAAGAGCATCAATGGAGGACATTAATATTTAGGTGGGCTCCTGCTAAAACTATCTAAAGAGGAGTGATATAAGTGACATAAAAATTCCCATATTGTAATTTGAGTAGCATAGAAGAGTGACTAATGAACTGCCTTGCTTTTATAGCTAAACAGACTGAGGATAAGACCGGTTCTACTACATCCTGACTACATAATTATCATGGGAGGAATTTATATCACTTTTTGTATTTAATTTGCAGTATTATATGCTGCGCGCGCATGTGTGTGAATACTGGCTTCTTGTGTGCTGAGGAACAAAAGCTTAGCAGTTCAGTTTAATATTAATTGTGTGTGTTTATCTCTTTCTAATCTAGAAATCTTTCTATGTTTATGTTTAAAAAGCACCTGTTAAGAACTTAGTAAGCCTTTTTTCACCAACACAAATGGTTTGCGTATTTCTGTTGCTATTACCTTTTAAAAATAAAAACCAGAAATACAGGGCAAGATTCTCTGCTGCTCCAGCGTTAGCCAGCACGGAGTGGGAGGACCATCAGAGCTATTTATGACATCCTGCTTCTCAAGCGATTACTGCTCAGGACACCAAATAAATGATAGTAGCTTCAGGGTTTCTCTGATGTGAGGGCAGCCAGCTGTGGTCCTAGTGGAGACCATCAGTTTGCAAAATGCAGGGGCATTCTTCCCCTCCCTCACTGCCATGTTTTCCCTCTCCTTACTGCTCCCAGATTTCCTTCATCTTTCCATCATGTAGAAGTTTCGTTCCTTTCCTTTGAAGCAGCTGAGGTTCATTTAGAGAGAGATGCGTTAGCCTAATATTGACTTTGTCCACTACACCTTTCATGTGCTTATTGTCAGGCATATTGCTTCCTCTTGTAAATAACTCCATGGAGGATGCTCTCAGCAGCACCCACAGTGAGGAGGAGTAAGTCCTGACGCAGCGGGACTGAGCTGCGAGGTGGGTGGCCTCAGGGTGCATCGTCTGGCTGGCTCCTGTGTCTCCCAGGGTGGTGATGAAGCCAGAGGATGTGGTAGCCCAGTGGTAGATTTCTCTTATCCCTATAACATTTTTCAAGCATAGCATAAGAGTTGGGGTTCCAATCTGGAAGTGTTTTCCAGGTTTCTAGTGAGTATTTAATGATGTTTGACCATGTGGGACAGTATTAGTAAGAGTCTTGAGATCAAGAAACCTCCTAAGCCTTAGAGTCTGTGTTCAAAACCTAGCAAACAGAGAAAAATATTCTGGATCTCACACCTTTTTAGTGAGTGCTTTAAACCTTAAACCCTTGACTTCATCTTCTTCTGGAAGTTTTGTGACCCTTCAGCTCCTCAGGACAATCTTTATTCCCTTTTTCCCATGCCTGGGTTGTAGGACTCTAAAATAACTGCTCTGCTTGTAGAAGGCTGCTTAGAAAGAGAAGATTTTGTCCTGTGGAAATACAGCAACAGTGACAAGCAAATCTCTTAAGGCTTTTGCTAGACAAAAAGGACAGTAGGTAATCCAGTAACTGTGTGAAAGAGATTTATTCTGGAACAAACTGACATTGCAGAAGGAAGCATCCAGCTTCCTCCATCTACCTTCAGTTGCGAAAATGTAAAACGAAGGGAGGATTGAGCCCAGGGTGTCCATTCTTGCTGCCTGAGCATTACTCTCGGGCTTGCCACGGCCCCACAGGGCTGCCGTGGCACTGCAAAAGCTGGAGAGGAAAGCCTATTGCGGTGGAGAGATGAATCCCACCTCCAGTATTCATCTGTCTCTTCCCCGAGGTAGTTACCAAAGTACTTACTTTCTTGCTTTAATGTGAGCAGTGACTGAGGCACAGCTCTTATCTCCAGCTTAGAGAAGATGACTTCACCAGATTTGAAAGGGAAGTTGGCAAACCTGGGTCCATCCAACCATGGAGCCGCCTTTGGCTCCCTGAGTAGTCAAGGGACAGAAGGTGGTAACTGCAGAGCTGTCTCTAGGTCTTCGGTTGGAAAGAATCACACTCCGCAGCTGGCTCTCCTTGGCTTAGTGGGAGACCTGCTGCCCTCGTCCTGACTCAGGTTGGTTAGCCAAGTCCTTGGGTTGAGAGGGTGAAGCAAGGCCTCAGAGACAGGAACGAGACACTGGGGTGAAAAGCAAGTGAATCAGCAAAACTTTCAGTTAAAGTTCTGCCATGCTTACTTCCACTCTCCTTTTCTTGACTAGTGTTTGAGCTTATTTCTTCCGTACCGTTATGCTGGTGGTACTGAGTTACGATGAGAAAAGACTTGGTCCATCACCAAGCACTAATTTTCAGATAATTAATACTTGGCACCGGAGTAGCACTTAACAACCATGACTGGAAGATGACTGACGAAAAGTCCAGGCATGGCATCATCTAATTATTGCTTCTTTTGTCTGTGCCAAGGACGTAATAATTTGTTACTTCTTCTAGGCGAAGGGGAAGTGATTACAAGTTTCTTATGGGAAGCAGAGGTACCGCTGGGCTACCATTAGCAGTGCCATGGGTATGAAGGGCAAATTAAGCTTGGTGATCCTGCCAGGCTTACGTTCACGAAAGCCAGGCTCAGGATTTATAAATATTATTCTCTGGTGACAGACATAAGTGGCCCTCTGAAGAACAAGACTCTCTGTATTTTCTGCCCTTCTGTCCTTGTCCTTCACATCAGTTCTGTCTCTTAATGTTTTTGCTAGGACATCCTGCTAGCTCCTTCTGAGCTGAACTCACTGAGTCCATTACTTCCTTAATTTCAGTCTCCTCCTTGGTGTTCAACTTTACTTTATTGCTCCGTTACCAAAAAGAAAAAGACTGCTCACCAGGTGGGTTATCCCAGTCTCTCACTGCTCTAAATTTAATCCAGGTTTTTAATATAAATGAGCTCTCTGGTCGGCTAGGGAAAACTGAGTGTGTGTGGCAGCGTGGCTCAATCACTGGCATCCTTGCCCCTAGGCCAGAAGGCTGCACTTTCATTAGTCCCATACCAGGACGTGGCTCATCCCTGGTGCTGCAACTAGGAGTCGTGCTACTTGAGGAGCTGCACTCTGGGTGAAATGCTGCATTGAAGCGCCTTGTCCTGGTGGCTGGTGGCCAGGTGGAAGTGGAAATATCCCAGAGAAAGATTTTGGTTTTTCTTTTTTTTTTTTAATGAAGAAGGTATAATCCTATTGTCCTGGTAGTATTTCCTCTTTCATCAGAGCAAGTACAAATGTCAAGGTCTGGGTGTAAGAGCCATGGGTAAGTACATGTGGCTTCTCTGTTCAGGCAAACGGTCACTACCCTGACAGTTCAGTAAAAGGTATTTAGGGTGCCACATATCTGAGAGGCAAATTATAAACCCAAGCTGTATTCTCTAATATAAGAAAGCACAGAAACAAAAAGCCAAGTGCTGGGTTTCATACTGGATAGCTCATTAACTTAAAAACAGAGTACGAATGTAAATTATAACCCTTGTTATTACTCATAACTACAGTTCAGACGATAACTTGGCGGTTTGCCCACGACTCTTTTATAAACCAGTAACCTCCGGAATAAATTATACATCATACATAATACATAATTGTCCTTAAAAAGGCAATAATTGTTCTAAAAGGTACAGTTTGCAGCGTGTTTCACATGAAATGTATGCCACAAAGCCAGCCGAGTTGCTTGGGCTCCAGGTTCCTGGATAACCTGTGTGCTCAGCGGTACTGGAGTTTCAAGTTGTTGCCTCAAACCTGCGGTGTCCCAATATGGGACGATTTCACAAAAACAGTATGTGTTGTCTTCTCGCGTTCTCCTGTGGCAGGGGCGCCTGTGCTTCTTCCAACTTGGGCTGTGACAGATGCCCTCACCTTTCTTTGATTTATTCTTGATGAATCCTGATGTTTACAGCATGTGTCATCCTGGAAGGGCTGATTTCCTAGGGTAATTGCTGGATTTAAAACAGAATCTCATTTCTGTGCAGTCAACCTAAATCCTTCATTCTCCCAGGACAGGCCACTTGTACTCAGTTGTGCTCTGAAGGGGCATCAAGGCAAAGCCAACAGCAGGGACACACACCACAAGAAACATCCTCTCCCCAGTCTCAACACCTCTTCATGTACACAAGATTCTGTGTACACCTAGGCTCTTTCTACTCTCATTTTGATATTCAGGTGAAGAAGTAATACACCAAGAGTACCAAACTAGGAGGAGTTTTGGTGTTTCTCCTGCTAATGGCCTGATTATATATGCAGAGCTACTCACTACTTATATGGAGAATCGTATTATCTCAGTGCCAGTCAAATGTTTTTAATAATGTGCATTTAGCAAAAAAATAATTTATAGAATTTTGTGCTCCCCGCAACCTACCCCAAATCCTTTCAAACATGCTTCATCATGGTTTTTGCTTCATATTTTTTTGGTTTGCAGTTTATAATGTTAATGTTAGGTTACCAGCAAAAGGCTTTCTTTCTATGATCAAACTTCCAATTAATTCTCTTTGCTTGTAGGTATTTTTGTAAGATAGACAGCAGGAAGGTTATGTGTACTTTGTCTTCCCCCCTCCCCTTCCCCTTTGTTTATTTGTCTGCACAAGACACATTACAGGAAACCTTTCACACGGGAGTTGCTGTGTCGCTGTAATAATTGATACCAGAAAGTTATGTGAAGGTCTTATTGTGCTAAATAAACCAGCTTTTTCTCAGAATGAAAAGATAAATGGTGGGACCTAAAAAAGAAAACCCTTTAAAAATGATCTACAGTGTAAGATATATAAACTACAGGAAAAGTACCCACATATTTTTATCATTGGAAAGAAAGGTCGCTATTTTTCTACCACGGTAACAAAATAATAATATGTTCAGTTAGCAAAAAAACTCGTACAAGCAAATGTTAAGATGCTAATAGATGTTGCAAGCCAGAACTTGAACAGAGAATTCTGCTTTCCTAATGTGGGTTTGCTGCCCTTCAAATGATTAGATTCTGTCAATCAAAGACTGTTTTCACATATAAAGCTATTATAGCCTGATCTTCCTCATTTCTGAAGGGCAACCAAACTTGAATGCTCTTGGTGATAAAATACTGGTTGCTTTATGCCCTGATTTTATAGATGGGTGTTAAAACAAATTTAGTCTTAAACTTTCTGTGGAAATAATTTGAAATGCAATTTGCTATGCATGTATTCATCTTCTCTCCTCTTGCTCTTCAGATTTTTCCACAGATATATTGATCATAGTGGATAAAAAACGGTTATCTCACACCATTTTCCACCATGGCCCATCTCACCATCCGGTCTTCCAGCTGAGCTTAGTCTAAGCTATCTAAATGAAGAGTCTGCAAGAAAACACATCTTTGCTCTGGAGCTAGCAGCCTAAATTTAGTGTAGGTAAGAGTGGTCTTGGAACTGGGTTACTCTGTTGGTGTAGGGCTTGTAGGCTGCCTGCATCTATAATGTCCTGCTAGCCCGGTCTCAGAGTGACGTGGAAGCCCAAACTCTTCAGTGGCCGACACTACCTTCCCTATTCTGGCTCTGAGGTGACTCTTAAGTCAGCTGGCTTTGCGTTCATGGAAATTTCCCCATGGTAAGGGGAGACAGAGAGGGAGGGGACCCCAGGGACCGAATGCCATGGCAGCCCTGCCCCACGGACAGTCCATCTCCCCACAGCTGCCTGGGTTGGGGCTTTCACCAGGGCTTACTCCGGTGCATCACGGGAGGTGGCAGCAGAGGTGTAGTCGATGGAGAGAGCTGAAGAACCGCAATCAAAACATGCCCCCCCCCAAGAGATGGAATAATTTTAAGCAAACATTAGTTAAAATCTCAGTGTTGTTTGGTACACTGTTGTGTTTTTTCTGAGTGAAACACTGGTTGATAATAAGGTTCTTGTGTCAACCTGCGGTAGTGCCTGTTGAGAAATCTTAATGATGTTTATTAATTTAATTAAAGAAAGAGAATTTATTTAAAGGCCTAAGCACAGAGACAAAAGTAAAGTTGAAGTATCTATTCAAGCTCTGCATTTCCTGCCTTTTTGAGCACTTGATTTCAGTATTCGTGTTACAGTAACACAAACAGTATTTTTAGGAGTCATGTGTGGTTTTGACAGATAATTACAGTTACGTCAGGCATTGCTCTTTCTCCCTCAGGTCAAAAACTCTTGTTGGCTTTGGTGGTGCAACACTAAGTGTCTCATCTTTTGGGGGTAGGCCACTATTTCAGGGTAGAAATAACAGTTACCTGCTGAGGTTATTGTAAGGTTTACATCTGTAGTGATACAAATGGATAGACTACTGCACTCTAGTCACTTAAAACTTGCTCTTTCTAAACACATCTGTCCAACTTGCCTGCTAAAATATCACTGAAAAGGTAAGAGAAAAGTTTGCAGACATGGCTGGACAAAGTATACTTCTTCCTCAAAATAATAATCATGGTGTTTAGCTATTGTAGTTGGTCTAAACAGCCTGCTTTTGTCAACAGCGGGTGTCTGGGACCACATACCGTACCAGGTTGTTGACTGGGAGGCTAGACTCATCTTCTGGCAGGCTGGATACAGGGCAGCCTTACAGCCCATCCAGTACCTTACTCTGAATTTACCTGAGTGCTGGAAAATTGGGCAAAACTTTCCTCCTGAATGCATCCTCCTCCTGCACCAGCCTAAGCCAACACTGGATGGCTGGTGTGCTCCTGGCAGCGGCATCTCACCCCCTCAGTCCCACACTGGTTGCTTTGTCTTGATGTCTCATTTATCTCAGCCCCCATATCCCCCCCATGATAAGTGGCTCCAGACACAAGCCTTTTTGATTTGCCCCGCAAAGTTTTATCTTCTGTCTTCCCTCCCTCCTTCACGTGTCTTTTGCAGAAAACTGTGCATATCGGGGCTTCTTAACATACAGTGTGGCGGGATGCTTAACTGCCTGCTCTGACGCCGTTCCCTTCCCAGAGGTACAGCGGCAAGGGCCAGTTATCACGTCCTTGTCAGCCAGAGGGTGTCGAACGATAACTAGCTTTCACCCATGCAGCACGGTGCTTCCCAAAGAGCGTGGGACAAGGAATTAGAAACAACTTGGCTTTTCCTTCCTTTGGCTGTGAGGAAATGCCCGCTGTTAGCCCGTGATTTTAAGCTCGCTCTGTGCTGCGGCAGAGCCCAGCTTTACCGATGGTATCGCTCCCCTCAGGTTGTAATAGAGTTACGGTATCTCCTTCCCTTGCGTGGAGTGCCCCATGTTTGTGGGCCACACGCTCATGTGGTTTACATTTCTTTAACGGCTTTTACGGCGTTGTCGCGTGGAGATAGGTCTGTCTGAAGACAGCCAGAGTTTAGAGCAGTTAAAGCTTTTGAAAGAGATTACCATAATTACAAGAGATCAACATTCAGTGCTTTCTCCGCTCCACCCTCCCTGCCCGCTCAGCCGTTCCCCAGCAGAGCTTATCACGGGGCAGGCTGCAGAGAGGCAGCTCGGAGAAAGTGGCTTTAGGGTAACAGTCACCTATGGACGCCGTGCCCAAAGGGTGACGTCGCTGCCTGCCTGCGGGACCATCAGGCTTGTCGCTGTATTTCCACCAAAGGCAACTGAATCGGCACTGTGCTTAGTTAGCAATTCCGTTATTGGTACTCCTTATCTTCATCTGTTCGTTTGTATTTTAATCAGGACCTCATCATTTACGTAATTGCGATTCTTGTTTTGTTTAAGTGGCATTCCCCATAGGATTGCTTAAGAATGCACCTACAGAAATCTTAGCCATCTTCCCTGAGTTACATCCCTTCCAGCACTTGCTAATGTTTTGAGGTAGTAGTGAAAAGTCACGATAGTAAAAAAAGGGTTAAAAGCAAGAAATACAAGTACATCCTGGATAGATGAATCCATTTTTCCACTAATTAATAGCATACTTCTAACAATGGAAAGCTATTAAAACATGAAGGTGTGTTTTGTGAATCACATTTATCAACCACTATACATGCTGAAGTTCCATTATTTATTCTGTATTTTTAACGTAGCGTATGGATTTTTTCATTCAAATGTAGAAAGTAGCAACAAAAAAACCATTTTTTTGCCTCCATTTAAGTATATATTCATGCAAAAACGAAAATGTAATAAGAACAGTACATTTTAATGTCAACGGTAACCTTTATGTGGTGTTCCTTAGATAAAACTGTGAATATTGGAAAAGGAAAAAGAAAGATAAGTGGTTCCCGTATTCATCTTAGTCCGAAATCTATTAGTTTACCCACTGCTGGTTGCTGGCATTGTTTGATGATATGACACAGTAACGGAGGATCAGATTATCAGAAAAGGAGATTCCCAATTTAATAGTTGCTTGCAGAAATCAAAGTATTTTTTTCCTTTATCTTAACATCTCAAAAATAAGTAGCTGTTGAATTTCAAATCGTGTAGTCTTCCTGATTTATCATCATATCGTGGATACACTTGGCTGTCTAACATCAGGGAATCCAATAAGTCCCGTCACATAAGAATAAAAGAGAAAATCCTATTGGATAATGGTTTGCGTTCTCCTCTACAGTGATTTATTTTTGTCACAAGACTTAATTTTATCATGAGGCAGATGCTCCATCTATATCAATGCAATACATTCCTGCATTCATTTGTTTCACACCAAAATTGTACCTGATCTATTTTCCGATGCATTTTGGCTTATTTAGTACACGGAGTGATTAGGTGGTGTTTAATCACATGTGTAATTTCCAGTTTTCATAATTCTCAAGCATAATAAAGCGAGGCCCATGTGAAGAGGCATAATATTAAATTAAATTGCAGAGAGTAGCAGTTAGAGATGCAGCTGGTGTTAGCGTTTCGATCTACAGCGTGTCACGGCAGAGCACGTCAAGTGGAATAAGCCGAGCTTACTCAGGTGATCAGGTGATCCGGCCGAGGAGAGCATGCCAAACTTTGCCTTGCATTAATTTCACCCAGGCTACAATGAAAAAAATAGCCATCGCACCTTCTCCTTCGAAATCTGCAGCTCCTCCAAGCGCAGAAAGCCTCTCCAGCACGTTTTAACGAGAAACGCGTGTCTTACCAACACTTCCCCCCACCCCTCCGTCTGCCACTTAATACAGATTATACTCTCCTGAATAATCATCTTTATTCAGCGGGGCAGCTGAGGTCCACAGGTTGGGATCCCCTGCCAAGTGTCATTACACCGTGGGAGTGGGCTGCAGCTGCTTAGCCGCCCTCATCCGCGCCGCCGCCGCCGCCGCCGGCCGGGAGAGCCGAGCCACCTCCCTGGGACGCCGAGCGGTCCCGGGGAACGGCTGTCAGACCGCTGAACTGCTCGGTCAGCGGAGGATATATGTGACTCCCGTTTTGACATTCTGCCGGCAGGACCATCTTTTGTCAGCTGCCATTGACAAGTGGCAGCAGAGCTGTGACTTCCAGGAAGTTTACTGTCATCTTCTCCGTCCTTCCTCCGCTTCCCTTCTCTTTTTGTAAATAAGCCTTGACCGGCCACCCCTTCCTTCGGTATGGAGCGTGCACGAGTGAAGGTAGGCGCGACGTGAAGTTTCCCGAATTTACAATTTCGTGGTAGCACTGCAAGGGAATGAATAGACGGGGAAAGGGACCGAGTTAATGACAATTCTCTAAACAGCTGTTGTACGATTCAGCTTCACTACTTCAGTTAATTAATCAGCACCTTGCTGGCAACTCTAGGGGAGATACTCGTTAGATACTGGTAGCAAACAGACAATGCTTTCATATCAAATATGTTCAACAACATCTAATACAGCGGTAACTTCCACAAAAAAGGGCAGGGAATACGGAGGCTCGTAAAGGCACTCACAAAGCAGCATTTAATATCCTGGTAGACACAGATGTGCTACAGACACTGCTTACTTTTTTATTGCTCTCTGGCTTAAAACACTGCGGACTGACAAATGTAAACTTTCACGTGTTCGTTAGAGGCATTTCTTTAAGATAATATTCCTATATATATGTTTATATAAGTACCGTGTATGAGTGCACATCATCTATTGCTGCATTTGTGTATGATTTCAGAAACCATACATTCTAAATGAAACTGCTCTGTATTTTGCTGCAGGATGAAAAATGGGCAAACTTAAATCCTTCATGCAAATATATTTTGCAGAAAGTCAAAATGTGATTAAGATCAAAAAAGTCAGTCGGGAGAGTGCTGAGTCTACACATCAGGTTGGAAAATGGCTGTTGTCTCAGAGATTTCCCTCTTTCCTCTTCAGCTCAAAAAGGAGATACTTTGCATCCTACCTACTAAGTCGATAACAGCATTCATATTTTATGAGGAATAATGCACAGAAACCTTAAACCAATGAAATTACATCTCTACATTTGTAGTATATTTTATATTTTAGTACAGTCCTAAAATTGCCATTAATGAATGCTAGCTTCAAGTTCAAGACAAAACTGGCTTTAAAAAAAATGTTACAGCCCTGTTATGACAAAAATTTCCTTCTGCCATGCTGATTTACTGGTAAATTGCAATTCAATGCACTGTAGTTCCTTTTCTGAGACCTCTTCTCTTGCTTTATTCACTTTTCTGATTTAACCCTCTTGTAGGGTAGGCAGTAAATTGCAATGAAAATGACAGCGCTTAAGAGACCGAAATATATTTGCTGTCAAATGTTCCATACATGCTCAGTTTAATTTTTCAGTTGACTTTATTGATTTATTAAGAATGATAATAGCCTGCATATCGCTTCATATACATAATTGTCACATAAATCTTCAATATTACTGGCACATAATTGTGTCCACTGTGGAACGTAGTGAACGAGTTTAAATGTTTAATGCCGTGTTGTTTGTGGAGTTCAGCACCAGGTGGTTTTATGGGGTTTGGGGTCATTCTGGGTCTGTCCGAAGCCCTGCGGAGCTGCAGGTAGCGGCATCGCCTCAGGTAGGACTCACTGATGCAGTTGTAGGAGTCACCAGCGCTCTGGAACAGGGCTCAGAGTTGTATTAAGCAATTTATGTGGACAATTTATCCAGTCTGCCGCTACGTACTGATGTAGACAATTATAGCTCCAGCTCTTTAATGAAACGTACATTATGGTAGAAAGAATATCATAGCTTCTATTATACTCAGGGGAACTATAAAGAGAAATGTCCTTTTTTAAATTAGCTTTACGGCACTGAAGCTTTTATGTATTTACATGCAAGTACACTATTAACCCAAACTACTTGTTTTGAACTCTCTCTGTTGTCAGCTCTGGGGAAGTGACACAGGCTGGTAGAAAAACTTCTTTTGTGCCTACCTTTAAACATTGCTGGCCTTTCATGTTAATGGGGAGCTTGCTAAAACTTCCACTTTGCTGCAGTTGTTCACACGACAGTTAGAGCAGGATGCTTTCTTAATCCTCCCTAATCTGTAGCAAAAACCTCAGATAAAAAAAGGACTTTTGTCTAATCCGGCTTCTCAGGTATGGTTTACTTTAGATTTGCACTATAAATATCTTTCTTTACTTTGTTCTTCTGAGAAGCAAACTGTTGAAAATGGGGCACGGATTCATTCTTCACCTGCCTGTTCAAGAAAGAGAGAAAGACCATTTCTAATTCGGAAAAGAGAAAAACAGAGACAAGGCTTTTGGTGTGGGTCCTGCATTTGGTGAACACACTTGGGAGCAAACTGTGCTGCAGAGCTGTCTTGTTGCCTTATTAACCCCCGGGCAGCCGTGGGCACAGGGCACCCAGCACTGAGTGCTGTCGAGCATCAGGAAGGTTCAACCTCTGTTTTCAAAGGCTGAAGACAGGTTCATCTGCACCTGAAGGAATTATCTCCATAAACTTTGGTGTTAACATTTCAAAAATATATTATCGCATTCACACTTACTCATTCTTATATGCTAAAAAAAAATATCGCACTATGAAATGGAGAGATGGGGTGGTGGAGAGACTGTATGCTTGGAATGAAGTAAAATTAACAGTTTTGCCATTGACTTCCGTCAACTCAATATTTCATCTGCCTTTTCTCTATTTATATACTCCACATGTCTCAGATATCCTTAAATCACAGTTGTTCTTCAGTGGCAGGCCAATCCACACAGAAGTGAACTCAACAGATTTTTTTCTTTCATTGCCTGTAATGAAGCTAGATGAAATACCCACTTCACTGCAGTCCAGTTTCTTGACTGCTGTTTCTTGTCTGAGGATGAAATTTGGAAAGGAGGAATAGTTAAAAAGTGAAGTAAATGCCTGAGAAATGAATTGGAATGACTTGATACAAGGTGGTATAAAATTAATGAACTGTCTGAAGGCTTTCAATTATTCCTGTTTTCTTTTGCAAACTTTCAGGGGATTATAAATGTATATAAGAAAATTGCTGCTCAGAATTTACTTGATATCCAAAACCAGGCTTCAGTGAGACTTTTCGTAAATCATTATTGCCTGGTAACAGTGTTACGATCATCTCCATATCCGGATGAGGGCGTCTGTTTAAGGTTGTCACTGAGATAAAAAGAAAGTACTTTTATGTCATCTACCTGTGTATGGCTTTTGCACATCATTTTCCACACAGCCCCAAATCTTCATCATAGCAATCCCTGGACGTCTTTGTCCAGTCTGAACCAATTTTCCTTTCCTTCGCTTTGAAAATCTACTGAAAAAAACCTCCTTTTGAGAAAAAAAAAGTGTCAGTGCCCTGCAAATACAATAATTCTGAAACCTGTAATGTTTTCCATGTACTTAATGCAAGGCAAAGGTAAAGGGTGGATTTTATAATCCCTTGAAACCATGTGTGTATATCATAGATATAAAATGTATATAAAATTAGAGAGAAAAGGTTGAATTTGGATCTATAGTCATTTGGAGTCAGAGATTAACGATGACAATGTCATCTGGTAATGAGGGGCTAATGGGGCTAAACTTCATCAATTAAATCCTTTCTCTTTTATAGATTCATAGATTATAATGCCAGAAGGGAATACTGTGATAATCTAGTCTGACCACGTCTTATAACATATACTATCAAACTTCCCTGAAATAATTCTTGTTTGAACAAGAGCATTTATTTCAGAAATAAAGCATCCAGTCTTGATTTAAATTGCCATGATTGGAAATGCCTGAGAAACCTTGATAAATTGTTGGAATGGTTAATTATATGTCTCTGTTAAAGGGGCACACCTTCTCCCTCCTCTGAGTTTTTCTCTCTTCAGGGGGGACCTGGAGAAGCGAGGTCTTTGTGTGCTGTGGACATGGCGTGGCATAGGTCGCCGGGGGGGTTCGTCATCCTCAGACGAGCACTTCCACGTCGTGGGGAGAGCAGGGGGTGAGCCGGAGCCTGCTGAGGTGGGTACAGGTGTGTGCCTCACCCTGCGTCTCAAGGGCAGAGGCAGCAGGCACAGCCTTGGTCAGCTCAGGAGCACTCCCCGTGGGCATCCTTGCAGCGCTCTGCAGCACGAGGGATGCGGGCTTTCCCCGTGGGCATCCTTGCAGCGCTCTGCAGCACGAGGGATGCGGGCTTTCCCTGTCGGCTACCTGGAGCACGGAGCAGTCTGTGTCCTGTACGGTTTTTAGTGTCCTGAGCCTTCCTGTGCTTTGGTAGGGAGCGACTAGTTCAAGCGTACCTTGTATTTGGGGACATCGGCTGTCCCTGAATATTGGGAAGTGTTGCTATCAACTAAGTACCAGCCAGTGAGTTGTTCCTTAGCGTAACGGACACTATTTGCATCCTGGGACTTACCTATGCTTTATGGCAAAACTTTTCTGGAGCAGATACTGTTCAGAGTTGCTTTAGTTGACTGTCTTTCTCTCTCCTGCCATACTGTCTGTCTCCGCTGCTCTCCTCTTTGCTTTGAGAACCAGTTTTACAGTGGGAGATAGAGCAGGGATGGAGTGGAGAGATGCTGCCTGAGTCCAGAGGGACTTACGTGCCTGCGCTGCTTCATTCCTAGCCCAGCCCCTTCCTCCCGGTCTCCTCCTTGCACTTTCTCCCAGCAGTTTCCCTGCCAAGTGACATCATTAGGATGTGGCTGGGATGCAGTGAGCACTCAATAGTAGTTAGCAGGGAGCACTGAGAAGAGAAGGAATGGGCGAACTAGCTCCACAACATGCTCAGCCCGGTCCTCAACTCAGCTGCTTTTGCCGGCCGCTTCTTTGAAGGAGGAAGGAACGAGATGCGTTTCAGGGTCCTGCTGGAAGTGAAGAAGGGCATGTCAGTGCAGGGAGTGAATCATGGATGTAGCTAAGCTTTGTCCTCCATCGTAAGCCTTTCTCCTCAGCCCAGCCCATGCCTGAGCTGGGCCCAGCCCCACCGTGTTCCTGCTGTGGGGATGCAGTGCCCATTTAAAAAGTACTTATCTAGAAAATGGAAGTAGAAAGATTTTCTAAGAGACCCAGAAGAAAAATTACTTTAGTTAGTAATTAATGGTATTTGTACACGTCTAGCGTTTTAATATCATGCAAGGTTTTGCATCCACTAGAAAGTCCTGTGCTACTGATTCGGATGTCTTGCAAATGAGGGACATAAAAATAACAGGAATCACATGTGGGAATCTGAGATGCTGGGATGAAGAACCTGGCTCTCCAGATCAAGAAGCACATTTCTTACTAGTATTACCCTCCTAGATTTTTGTGTGGCTCATCCCAGTGTCTCTCCATGTTCTGCACATTTTCTGCAAGGAGAAGATCTTTTGTATTGAGCAGAGTATTTTTCCTGTAAAATTCCATGACAAATAGTTATTACTTTTCCAATAGGGAAAACTTCAGAAACACATTTAATTAGCAGACTGATAGCATTGTGAATGTACTCTCTGTGGGATCGAGATTCTTCATTTCATTCAGTGAGAAACAGAGACCTTCCGTTTGGCAGCTGAAGACTCTCAGTTCAGTCCCGCAAGGGCTGGCCCATCAGACAACAGTCTGCCATTGAGTTTTTCCTGAGAACAGGAATTCTGAGGGAATAAGGATTGCTTCTGGGTAGGAGTTAGGGTAGCCCTCAAAACTGGTCAAATGAGGATTTTCAGTTTACAGCATAAGCCAAATGAACATTTATGGTTTTTTCTGTAAGCTGAAAAGTCCTGAGTATCTCAGGAGGAGTTTATGGCCTTTCATCATCTTCATTGATCAGGATCAGCATTAATCAGGTAAATTAATCAGAAAACACCTTTGCCTCTCACCATCACAAAGCAAAGCTCCTCCTGTCCTGTCCCCTAGCATTTTTATTAGACTTTTTTTGGCTGAGAACAAAAGTTAGAGAACCCAGAAGTGCCAGGCATCCACAGCTCCCAGGTGAGACTGCTCCTGCAGCAAATGTTTCCCAAAGAGCCTCTCATGTCGGTGGTACCTACACAGCTCCGAGGAGTCAGCATCACCAAAACACTGGCCTGTGAACCTCCGCTGTTCCTGAAATGCCTAGTGCTGCTCCTCAGTAGGAGCTCCGTCTCCAGAGAGGCCAGCTGTGCTCCTGCTGCTCTGAAATGGCAGATAAATGGGGTTTTTGAAGGCAGATGGCAGTTTCTTATGGATAATGTAGTATTCCAGTAATTACTGTAGGAAAATGATGTAACCTAATGTGTATTAGTTCTGCTACTATAATCTAAAATGTATTAATATTGTGGCAGTACTATACTGTTTAATGGTTGCATTAATACATACACTGCGGATATTACGGATATACTTGCATTTATATCACGCACTTTACTGCAATATTTACAACAGTATTACTTTCAAAATTATGGACAAAGTTGCCTGATTTCATGGGTGGGTCCTACCACAAATAGTACATTTCATGGCTTGTTATAGATTATTAGGAAAGTCATATGTGGGAATCATTTATATAGCTTAAGTAGTTATCAATACAAATTTTATGAACAATAAAAACAAACACCAGTCTCTCAGCAGTAAAGCTATTAGGATACATATTGTAGCATTTGTATTGAGGCTTCTGACCACTTATTTTTTCCTGGGTATCAAGTTGAGTAGGTTGTGAGAGGGCTCAGATGCTGAAAACCAGACTGGGTAGCATACGTTTCACGAAGACCCAGGCAGGATTGCACAAGTACCTTCTTGCCAACAAAACCAGACCAAAACATGAAAGAAAATAGTCCTTTTAAGTTATGTCCACAAATACCATTATAAATACAGCCCACGATTAGTGCATTGTACTTCATATACTATAGGTATAGTATGTTGTTACAGCTCTCTGCCCAACACTCTGTGAAATAAAGCAGTCCAAAGCCTCTCAAATATTAGGGTCTTTGGCTTGATTTGTCACGTGCGTGTAAGTCTTTGATTTCCAGTTCTTCAGCCATGAAGATACGCATTACACAGACTCCTGTGACTCCTCCCCTGCTAACAGCTGCTCCAGATACGAGTGGTACTGAAGTAACGGTCCAGCCTGTGATACGGAGAGGACTCCATTTTGCTTACTCACAGTTTCAGGGGTGTAAAATGAACTGCACTGGGAGGAAACAAATCCATCCATAATTCTTATTGCTATTTTCTGATCTCTCAGTTTATTTTTCTGTTATCTAGAACTATATTGCATATTTTAGGCTATAACACTGGCAGGATCTGTTTAAAGACAATTAAAATGCAAAATTTAAGGTTGCATGGGAGTATAATTTTATATGATTTACTGTCTGGCTTTTGCCAAGCACTCCGCTGTCACTAGCATAACATTTGGTAAATAACTGAATTTAAGGAGTGTGCTAGCCAGAAGGTATTATCCACACCAATCTTTTTTTCTTTATCTGCTTTGAACAAGCTGTTTCATATATTGGAAATTTGTTAACAAACAGAATAAGGCTTATACAAAAGGACTCAGCATTTAACATTTTCACACGCTACTGAAATGTTAAACTTCAAAGATTTTTTCTTCTGATTGCTAAGCCTTAATTAAAACAGATTGCAAAATACTAAGTGTACGGTGAGAGATTTGCGGGAGATATTTGGAATCAGAACATCTCAGCAATGGTTTAGTTACATTTTCTTCTGACCTCTGAGCACAAACGTTACCCCAGCTGAGGCTCCGAGAGTAAATCCTGATAGCATTAAAGTCAGTAGCAAATTCACTCAATCTCTGGAAAATAGGCCCTACAATTACAGACTTAAGAAGCTCAGTCTACTTACTTTGTCCAAGAGGAGGATGTGAGATGATGGGATGACGGTCTACAAGGTATTACCTGAAGACGATACCTTCGATAGCAGATAGCTCCTTAATCTAGGCGAAAAAGGCGAGATGAGATGCCAGGGTTAAAAGATGATCCCAACAAATTCAGAGGAGAAATTGGCCACACTTCCTCGTGAGTCGCATCGCTAGCTTCTGCGGCGAGTTGCTTGGGAGCGGAATGCATCACCTGCTGGGAGCTTTTAAATCAGATTACAGCTTCAGAGCCCTGTTTCCCTGGGGGGGTGGAGGACCCTGCTGGGACCCCTGGTGCCGAGACCCCTGGTGCCAGGACCTGTGGAAAGTCTCCCTGCACTAAGTGCAATGAGAAGTTTGCTCCCAAAGAGTTTTAGCAGTTTGGGCCTTGCAGCTTACAGCCCTGTCGAGTCTCACCCGGGCAGTGCCGTTCCCATCAGCTGCACCGTGGATGTGTGGGTACGTGTCGCACGTGCTAGTGACAAAAGGAGTGACAGGGAGTAGCCGGGAAATCAAACTTAAAAAGCCTTTGGGTGATGCCAACCTATCCTAGGCTGCCAAAAGCTTGATGGTCCCAACAATTGCCTGTTGTAGAATTATCAGGGGCCAGCAGACAGCAGCTACCACACTTTGCTGAGTGACACGTTGCTTCTGCAAGAAAGAAGTTAGAATTTCCCCCCCAAGACTTGCTCGGAGGGTGTGGGAGTTAGAGCTTTCCATCCAGTCCCTCACCATCCTTCCCTGCTGAGAAACGTGCTGTCTGCCCCGTGCCCCACCGGGAACGCGGGGCCAGGCTCCCCACGCTGTTTCTCCCGTGTTACCTGGGATTCCATGTGGCTCACCAGGACTGCAGCAGGAATGGGGTGAGGGGAAGTTATGCTGGCATACAGCCTCATCTGAAGTAAAAAATGGTTTTCTGCAATGACACAGGTTATTACTCAGAAGATAAAGTGGAAGGAGGATTAAGATTCGGTCATAATTGCATGTTTGGTATTGTGTGTGCTGTACACAGGAGGATGATCTACCTAAATTATGTATCCCCAAAGTCTCCCTGACAAATACTCCATGAGAGTCTCCAAGAGACAAAAAATCAAAACCAAACCCAGTGTCTTCTAAACTTGCCGTTAAAAGACCAATCCTGTAAGTGCTATTTTGTTAAAAATAGTTCTGGGGTATTTCATCGAGCCGTGTTTTCTCAGACCTTTGGGTTCTTTGCAACAGGCTTTAGTTCTGAGGACTTACGTCCAAAAGTCACTGTATTTAAAGGCTAATTGATGTGGATAGCTGTAAGGAAAACTATTGTGAATACCCCTGTTCTTTTTCTTATCCAAGCGCTATTCATCTCATGTAAATGTTTCAGAAGTATTTTTACTCTGCCTTAAGGCATTTCAATTAATGCTCAGATACATGCTGGTAAAAGCTTTACCTTATGGTTGTTTACTCTGAATTCCCTAGTATTCAGCAGCAGGTTTAGGACATCAATAGGTAGCGACGACTAACATGAAAAAGTGAATTAAATCTTTTTCTCTTGAGAGACCTCACATTTTCCACATTGTTTTAGGAAGGCTGTGTTCCCTCCTTACTGGCAGAGATAGGTCTCTCTTACGGGGGTGAACGGGGTTTCCCACAAGAGTATTACCAAGCCTGTAGCTTGAGAGTAGTCACGCCCAAAATGAAATCTACATTTTAATGACATCATGATTATCATTAAAACTGGGGACAAGACTGCTCTTAACTCACCCTGATGCACCAAGGCATTGCAGTAGTATTTATGATACGCGGGGGTATTTAGAAAATGGCTGTGATACCCTGCAAGTGGAGGTTGCAGCTGACAGCACTGACCTGACAGAAGTAAAGCTCCCGGTTAATATAGTTTAAATTGACTTTTACTTATTGCAATTATTCAGTGCTGAAACTGTACAATTAATTGTAAATCCCTTGGATTACTCCCTTCTCTAAAAGGGAAGAAAAAAACTTTTCATGGCCTTGTAGGTTTCTGCTGTTTATTTTAACACTTAAAAGATCACTTTAAAATGACATGACATGCGTTGATGGCTTTCATGTGATATGAAAAGTTGGTTTTATCATTGATTCCTTTTAATATGTTAAGAGTAATATTTATCCAGTTTGCATTTGTGGAGCCAAGTCTGTTCAGTTGATTGGAGAAGAGGCTTTGGGTGTGCAGCACGGTAAAGTTTAAATGATGTGTTCACAGGCAGAGGGAAAATTTTCTGTCATACTGCTGTAATATTGCAGTATTACTGTAATAATACTACTGTATATTTCTGTAATACTGATATTTTCACATAAATTCTTCCAATAATACCAGGGTCAGTCTTCCCCACAAGCAATCCAGTAGTTTGACTAACACTTCTAACCGTGGGACAATCTGAAAAGGTTGGTGGTACTTAAAAGTAGATAAAAGAGTGTAAGAAAAATCTGAAGCCCAAGCAAACATATTTTAATGATTTTCTGCAATGGTTTCACAGTCTCTTGATGTTCTCCAGTTGTCTTTTTTCTGCTTTCTAGTCTAATGTGCTAGTTCTAGGCTGAAGTAGATGCTACTGATTTGCAAGTGGTATCATTTTGTTAGTAGAATCATAATATACACATATATATTATATAGCTGAGCAAGACCCGGATCTGGAAAGTGAGGAAGAGAAATTCATCGTGACACCTGTGAAAGAACATGTTTTGTGAACCTAAGGAAAATATCTAGATTATATCTCACCCTCCTGATTTAGGCACATGGTGAACCAGTCCTTCTGAAGTAAATACCTACATTGTGAATAAGAGAGGTCCACCTAATTTAGGTTCCTAATCCCTAATTAATTAGACTCCTAATCCAGATCTCCCTCTCTTCAGGCTTTCAAAGACACCTACTTTTCTTTGTTGATTACAGAGGAAATTTCCACCCTCATCTCCATAAACATGACGGAGTAGGTTGAGCAATAGTGGTGAGGAAAGCCTGGAAACTGGAGTGACTGGGAGCAATAGGATGAAATGTGATTTAAAATATGGAGGATGGAAATTGTGCAGAAGTGTGTGTGTACGGATTTACGATGGAAAGGGGAGACTTTTTGGAAGCAGCAGAAAGAAGAAAAAGGGAGCATTTCCACACTCAGATTGCACAAGGCTGTTCATAACTGTCACTCATACGGCACTCACTTCAGTGAAGCTACTGCTTGATAATTTTATTGTGATGCCTGTTTTCAGTGGAACTTTTAAGACCTAATCAGTGTTCCTGGACCATTGAAAGTTTAAAGGCAGAAAACTCTCTCAAAAAATGTCTATACTAGAGCTAACTGAGTTCTGCAGAACAGCAGTGGCTTCAAAACTTAACTCCAAAAGTCTGGTTCCTGCCTGGATACCAGTTTGCTGGGAATCCAGTTAGCTAATAAAAAATGTACAACATTTTCTCTTGCCTAAGTTGCAGCAGCTATTTAAATATCAAACTGTTATTCTGGGTAATCAAACAATGGAAAAGTTGTTTGTGTGTACTGCATTATTGTTAATTAATTTACATCCAGAAGTACTTTGAATGTATATGCAAACATACATTAATCATGTTTTAAAGGCGAATGTGGGAAGAGCAAAGCTTGTAAGAGTAGCCATGTAGATGTAGAAACCGTTAATGTTTCCGATGCCCTGTGGTAGGAAGAAATATATTAAAAATTGATTTTTGGTTTCTGCCTTTTTCTTGGTAACATTTACAATAAAGGGTATAGCAGAAAGTAGCCTTTAAATTGATATTTCAAAGCTTTTTATGTTTGGGATATGTTTTTCCGTATTGTTAATGGGTTTATATAGCAGAGTAAAAAGGTCAGCTTCTGAATATGACGGTTTTATTCTTCTATTAAAAAAAAGAGATGAGTTTAGCATTCATGAATTATTTAAATATCAACCAAAATATTTGGCACACTGCTACAGTAAGCGGTATTCGTAAAACAAGGCTCAGAGAGTGTGCCATCCTTTGAATGTAACATGAATGCAGTGCAAGAGGGTGTATAGCATTAACTCACTCTCAGCTTGTAGCAAGGTGTTGCTTGCTGCTGTACCTGCACACTGTGTGCGGTGAGTGATGAGACGTGTATTTATGGTACTTTCACTGCCGTGATTCAATCTTCACCCGTTTACACTTTTATAATTGAAGAGCCTCTCTTCATCCAAGAAAAGCGAACTATGATGCGTTTCATAGCTTCTCCCGGTTCACAGCCACACTGTATTAAGCAAGCAGCCCTGTCAGATTGTTTTCTTTTAATAAGATGCTTTGGAAAATAGCAGTCCTTCCCAGGCTTTAAGATATGTCTGAAACGCGACTCTGAGGAACCGCAGCAGTATGGAGTTGCTCTAGACACAGTCTCATTAATCAAATGCTGGCTCTAATACTTTTTTTTAAAACTTTTGCAAATAACATGCATTTTTGAATAATTTTGTAAAAGTACTGTTGTCAGGTGGTAAGATTTACAGCGTTTTGTTCTAATTCAGCAGAACTCTTCAGGGATATGGTTCTGTGGGTTTTTTTACAAGTATTTTTTAAACCTTCAATACAGTCATAATGTTTTGAAGTGCTAATTGCCAAACCTCCTAAAGTGTATAAAGAATGACATTTCATGCAGCATCATTGATCATATTTTTAGGGAGTCCGTTGATGGATTAATAAACCATTGTAACCTTCTGTGCAAAAAAAATGTTGATAATAAATGGACTGTAATCTAAAAAGCCTACTGCTAAATGAATTGAAGTTGCAGCAGTAACTGAAAAACGGAATAATTATAATAGCACGGTGACGAAAGCCTAATGTGGAAGCTTACTTTCCCGGTTCAGTCTTTGCAAAGAGCTGCTCATGGAGGTCAGGAGCACGTTGTCCTCTGGCCATCCCCACCGCTCGACTTGCCAGTGGGGCAGTCCGGGCAGGTGGCAGTGGGTCTGGGCAGCCCATCTGACCTGGAAAGAGCCTTTCTACAAATATTTACTGAAAATGTGGTAACTCTGATGCCATTCAGTGCACTGTGGTAAAATGTTTAGTGCCTTTTTAATGTTGGCGTAGCAGCTGTAATACATGAAAAGTGAAAATTTACACGGTAGGTGAAATAATATATAAAGAGTAATAAGTAATTTAAAATCAAGCATTGAACATAAAGGTGTCATTTAACACTGGTTTATATTTTTATAAACTTAGAGGTTTGTTCCTTATAGTTTGATTACTACAAAAACAGATGGATTCATTTTAACGTATTTAAAAGTGATGAAAATAACTCATTCTTAATTGCATTTATATTTAATTAATATAAGTCAGGTAGCAGGTTTAAGACAGAGAAAGAGGATTATGATACAGGCTTTTAGTGCACGCAGGCTAGGGTCGAGTCAACTTTCTCCTCAAGCTGTAACCTGCTAGGACATTTCCCCCGCTTTTACCTCCCAGCTCGTGTCTCATCAGCCATGCAAGGGGTATTTTTGGAAGGGGTTTCCAGCTATTGTTCTCACACAGGGCATACAACCCTGGTGGGTTGTCTGTGAGATGTTGTATCCCCATATTAAATGCCTCAAACACCCAGCCTTCCCGTGACAGTTCTGCCTCTGCCTTATTTTTCACGCTTATTTTTCATGTTTTTAAAAAATAGTGTTATGCTGTAGAGTGCTATTGCTAGTGTAATTCAGTGTCAGCACATGATGTAGCATCGCCAAAATAACTGGACCCTTTATCTATACACATATATGCGTACACATGTACATATACATATTCATGTGCATACATGTGTATATAAAGGTTTTGCATTGTGCTCCCACCCTGTACTGCCATCAGACAAGCGTACCCACCATACCCACGTCAGTCCTTCTTTACCACGTTGTGCTGTGAGAAAGGGCCAGATCCTGCTGATACCACTCTCCTACTACACTGGTCTCCGTAGCACCGCTCTCCTCCATCCTGCCACGGAGGATTTTGGACTGGCTGGGATGAACGCGGGTCAGTGGGATACAGCCTGCGGGTGACCCTGTGGCAGGTGATGGTACTGACCATGAATGTACGTAGTGACTGCAGATAGAGAGCAGCCTTTTTTGAACTGGGACTTCCCTGTGAAAAGAAGGACACAGGGCAAACCGTGATTTTTACACCCTTTCTTTTATCGTAATTGATGTTTCCATCTTATTCTTCTGTTCCTCTAAGTTATGACATTGTGTCCAAAACGACATTATGATATTCCCTCAAAATGTCATGGCATGAGTGAGTAATTTCTGGTGAGTGAATCCCCAAAGGGACAATTTGAACTCTCTCTGCTCCTGCTATTGAATCCCATTCAATTAAACGTGGAAATCCACAGTCAGTTAAATGTGGAAGAGGAAAGCTTCACGGGATCTTCCCTGAAAGGCAGCTGTTAGCGGTGGGAAAACATTGAAGTCAGCACTCTTTAGTGGTGTTTCTTTTGTGAGACATACATTAAAAGAGCTGAAATCTCTTGAGATGCTTCTGATAAGCACTGATATTAAATGCCACGGTCCTATCATGCTTCTTTAAAGGTGAGCATTATTAATAGAGCACTGTGTCTTTCCATTGTGCTTCAGCTGTCTTAATTCTTTGGTTTCTCTCAGTTACTTTGCCGACTGCTGTGTCCAATGTACCTATTTTCTCAAATCAGAGCAGCTATCTCTCGGTGCAGAAGTAGCTCTCCCCTTCTTCACTTAAAAAGAAAAAAACTCTCCCACTTACATGTTAGATGGCTTTGGTTACTTTAGTATCTATTCTGTATTAAAGAATTAATTCGGTGGTGGTGGTGCTATTATTATTAACATTGTTATTATCATTATCATCATCATTGCCATCATCATCATCCTGGGACCTGGTGGTGGCCAGCTGTACTGCAAGCCTTTTACCATAGAACTTTTCTGGAAGGTGTCTGTGTTTTGCTTTTCTGTGGCTGAAGCCTGTACATCTTTTCTAAGCCCTGCTTCATCTTTATCAAAGCTGGCATAATCCCAGCCAGCCTCCACGCAGAGCTTTCATAGGCACAACGTTCGCAACAATCCTCATTTTCAGCCTCTCGGCATGCTAAATAGGGACTTTTTTTGTGGTTTCTTCTGCGTTGCTTCCTCTAGATCTCTGCTCCGACCGCTGCAGTTTTCTGCGTTGTGCTCCAATTGCTTCAACATAAGCCTTGCAAAGAGCCCGTTAAGTCTTGGTAGAGCACCTTACTCGAGATTAAAATGCTATCCATGATTGAAATTATTGGTTCATTGTTCAGCATTTCCACACGTAATCAATAATAGTTCTCGTTTTCAAACAAAACTGCAAAGTAACCCTGCTATTGTCTCATTTATAGTGGGCTGTGGAAAATCTGTAGTGAAGTACACTTCAGCTGAAAATGGAGATTATTAAAAGAACAGTATGCTCGGTGGACTATCAGTACTAGTTGCCAGCTTGTGTTTAGCCATGAACACTTCAAACTTCCATGTATTCTGTTCCCATAAAGCATTCCCTGAAGTCTCTGTATCAAGTAGATAAGTGCCAGTATTATCATTTTGATAAATTATAATTTATCAAAAACTTCAGCTGAGAGAAACCTTCTTCAACCTTAGATTTCAGTTTTCCAAGGGTAGACCAAAGTGAGGGCAAGTGTGTCAGTTACTCAACTAAACCTTCCTTACTTCCCACGGTAGCAAATTAAACAGTGGTGCTTTACATCGATGGAGCACGCACTTTCTTTCGCCTGAGAGAATGTGTGTTGGGGAAGGTTGCATTTACGTTCAGTTAAGGCAGAAATGTTTCATGCTTACAGGTGGATATTTTCATCTGGGTGGAGTTTGCTGAGTTATTGAAATGTATGTGAAATTTTACTGTGTAGTGAGAATGCAGTTCTCTTCAAACAAAGAGAAGGGTGCATGAAATTTTAGTATAGGCGGTTGGCTTTATCTTTAAGGAACACTGAAATGGACATCAAAAAATACAGTAATGTAGCGGGTTTAAAAAAAAAAAAACCACAGCAAGGAGAAGCACGCGAATTTGTGTGACAAGCAATTTCATAGCAAAAACTTTGCAAGAAAAAATTATGTATGTCCAATACTGATAAGACGTTGTTAGTGTACATTTTCAGATGTGGTTCTCTTAGTATTCCACCCATCCACAACAGCACTCCAAGAATAGTAAGCACAGTCCCCAGTCCTCTCTCCATGAAAGGAGAATATATATAGGGCATGAAACAAAACTTTGGTACACAGAACTGCCACTGCAAAGTTAAGGACCTGACATTGAAAGGAATTTGTAAAATTCCCTTCCCTGGCTCATCCCTCCAAGCTCTGTCCTGCTGCGTGCCATTTCAGTTTCCAATGGGGTATGTATTCACTGTCTCTTCTTTTTCAGCGCTGCTAGAGCCGGTCAGCAGTGAGTAAAAAAGCAGCCACTGACACCTACCCATCTTAAATTAATATGCTGGGCACAGTGTATTCAAATTTTAGCAAAGGTGCTTTTTATTACAGAGCTTTGAGTTCCCTGCCTGAGATGCAGCTGTTGGCAAGGGGCAGCAGAAATACAAGTCAGGCACATAGTCGGTGGCATGAAAGAGAGAAGAGCTGGGCCTCGGACTTGTTTCTGATGGCAGCACGTCCTGAGCAGCTGCAGTGTGTTTCAGCCGAGCTGTGGCCTGCCGTTATTCAGGGCTCCTTCCAACAGCACCAGTCTGAGAGAAGTCACGGCAAAATATTAGCTCTCTGCATAGTTGCTTTTTTCCCCCCGAAATAACAATCCAGCCGCCTTCTCGCGCAAGTTTATTTCTCAAATCTTTTAAAGAACAGCCCTTAATAACAGGCATTTGCATGTAGGTAGACAGAGTGATTTTGAGAAGGGTTTTCCCGAGCGTTTATTTTAGACATAGGCTTAGTTATGACATTCTCATGTGACATTCCTGGAGGCTTGATATTTGTGATCTTCACATAGTAATAATGTTCACTGTGGTAGGTAAAACATAGCTATGATAATTACGCCTTACTGATGTTTGATGACAGGATGTTGTTTCTTTCTGTTTCCAAATAAAATCATGAGGAAAGAAAAGAAGAGCATTACCCTGCTGCCAGAGAGGGAAGGAGCACCTGGCATGACCCGCGCTGGCTGTGCCGAAGAGGCCAGCCCATGGCTGCTGCTTCTTTGCTGAGAATGGATTTTTGTGCTGAACGTGCTGTCAAGAGCCTGCTGAAAAAACCTGGGAGCCCCCATTTCTGTGGCAGCAGGCCCTATATCTATAAAGCATGCAATATGCAGACAGATGTGGGGGATCGGTGACAGCATCATTCTTTTTATGGTCTTCATATGCATAGAAAAAGGCAGGGCAGAAAACTAATTACTTTTCATTTAATGACTTCTTGATGTTGGGGGCTTACAGGATCATAGAAGCAAAAAGCGTTAAAATCCCATGGACTGAAACCATCACTTCTTTACGGCCTGCCCTTTCATACCAACCCCATTCAGAGATGTTACATACAAGTAAACATATATACAGAGCCACCTCTCCCTTCCCCTCACAGAAATGGCATTTCATTTTATTGAGATGTAGATAAATGTGCGGGGGGAGAGTATTCTGTTTTTTCAGGCCCTTCCTTAATACTATTAAATAATAGTGTAATTAAAGGCTCCAGCAATTTGCCATCTCTTTTCACATAGAATTACTTCAGATGTCTGGCATACACACTCACCCTGTTGTTCAAAGCCATTACAGTCCATACAGTCAATAATCTGCAAATTAAAAATTCAATAAGTAGACGCATTAAAAATTGCATGGTTCCAATTCAGTCCATACTCCCGATTCAGGCTGCTTAGTGCTGGAAAGGCTGTTTCTGAGAAGCAGGAGATGGTGCCACCGTTGCAGGGTGCCTCAGTCCATCCCCAGCGCGTGCCAACCACGTCGTAGCTGCAGAACAAGGGCTTGCCTGCAGGCTGTAGTGAATCTATAGCTATTATATGACTAGAGAACATAATAAATGGGCATAAGTGGTGATTTCTGTCCTAACACCAAGCTATCCAAGTAGCCTGGCATGCTGGTAAGGTTGGTGCTGGTCCATGCATAAACCTAAGGGGAAGCTCATGTTTTACTGAGTTATCAACAGCCCAGCCTGGATGTTCCTGAAGGAGGCTTCCCCGCTAAGGCTGCTCCGGCCCAGCCTCCCTCGATCTCCATCGGGAAGCGGTGCGGCTGAAAGCCGTCCATTCTGAGAATCACTCAATAGTGATTATTGAAGGAGACTGATGTTAAGTCTCCATAGACTCTCTTCTGTTTGTTTGTTTGTTTGAATTCAGCCTGTTGTTATGGGCTGGAGGGAGAGAGGTAGGAAGGTTGCAAACCGTCATGCTTAATGTTCTTGATTCCAGTTGTTCTGCTGGTGTTTCAAGACCTGGTTTCTAGTGGGGGATTTTTGTACGAAAGCCCAAACCATCAGTCTTGCAAATGTTGCTTTTCCGTAAGTAGTCCTCACTAGCGAGAGGCCACGGTAATTCAACATTTTCGTTTTCAAAACATCTCTGAGCTTACCCCGGTGGGAAAAGCTTGTTACCTTTGCAGCAGTCAGGTTGTTAACACTGAGTGCAGCGAAGGTAGTTTTCCTTTCAAACAAAATACATGACTAAGAACTAGCTAATACGCCTTAGCTACACTCTGGGAGCTCCGCGTTGTGCGCAGTCTTTGGGAGCAGTTCTGTAGGCACAGGTTGCTTGCCCCATTTTAAAGGACATTTATAGCTGGCAAAATGATCGCTCCCCAAAAACAGAAGACCATGTTCATGAAGGGCCTTCTGTCTTTACTAGGGTTCCTGTTCTACCCACCAGAAATGCTATTTTCCACAGTTTTATCCAACCCCACCTTTTTCCCTGATGTGAAAGAAGCTTCTTCACTGCAGCAGTTGTGTCTCCTTTGAATCCCTGTCAGTCTATGCCTTTTACGCAAGAGATGCCATCAGACTGCACAGCATGCTTGGGAAGATGTAAAGCCCCAGATGGCTGTGCCCAGCACAGGCTTGACTTGACAGCAAAGGTAAAAAAAAAAAACAAAACACCAAAGCTACCAGATGACATTAGTTTTAATCATGAATGATCAATGCAAAAATATTTTAGACCTTTACTCACACATGATATTAAGGGCAGTTTTATCTCTAATTCTGATTGATCAGCACGGCGTTACACAAATGCTTTATATGTCCCTTTTATCTCTGGTGAAACATTTATAGGGTGATTTATTTTTTCTTCTCTCTCCATTGTGGCGAAAGGCAGAAAGACCACGAAACATGAATTTCCTTCTGGTGCTGGGATGTAGGGGGCAAGGCAGTCACAAGCCCAGTGACAGAGGGGTCTGCGCCCTGTGCTTGGAGGGGCAGGGACCCTTGCTGGGCATGGGAGCAGAGACTCTCTGTGCCGTACCTGGGTACTGTGTTTCTGTCCCAGGTCTACAGGATGATGAGCAGGTTAGGGGATGCCTGGAAAATAAATTGTGTCAGTCTACTATGCATAATAAGCACTAAAGCGGGAGTAAAATTTTTATTCAGGCTTGGGGGAGGGATAGGGATGATGAATTTTAGCTCTAGGAGGTTCGAACCTGAGCATACCTGATCTTTTGGAGGCTAAGAGGTGTCGGATCTGGTAAGGATGCGCAATGCTACGGCACACTGGTGGTCCTGGGTTCCTCTCCCAAGTGCATTTAGCTAAGCAGAACTTAGCCTGTTTATCCTGATAATTAGAATCTAGTTTTCTGTTTAATATTTACTAATAACACCATGCACTTACAGGGCCTTCCATCCAAGCACTTGACAAACCTTAATGGAATAAGCCTCATAGCACTCTGGGGAGGGAAGTGAATACCATTTTGTTTATCATGCTGAAATAGTAAGATGATGTAATTGTACCTCTCTGATTTTATTTATTTCTTTTCTCCCATCATCTGTCTGATAAAACCCACTAACTAGCAAAAAAATCTATTGGTTTAGAAATCCTTCTGGTAGTTTAACTATAATATAAGATTAGTAACCAATTTAGACAGGAGCATAATTAGCGTAAATGTTTCCAGTAACTCCCTTTGATGAATGCCCACTGCATTTGGATATTCAGTTGTAGGACATGAAGCTGAATAATAAAGAGGCTTTCTCTACACAGAGTGTGTGAGCAGTGTCTGTGAATAGAAAAAGGCTTAACGGGGACTTTCTGAGCTTTCCAGAGACCAACTGTTGGTGAGCAGAGGCAGAGCCACATCAGGCGTACATTGAGTGGGGCACCAAGAGCGCACAAGGCGATGTTGTAGGGCCCGGTGAGAGGTGCTGCAGAAAATAGGAGCAGCCCAGAGAGGTCAAGCGTTGGGTGGAATATGCCGAGGGCACCGAAATGTCACGCTGTGGTTCTGATTGGGAGGATAAGGAGAGAGTAATCAGAAGGTTATACGTGCAGTGGCAATGGGGAGATCTCTATCAGGCACTCCTCCTGTAGTGAGCTATAGGAATAATCCAGGGAATTGCTAAAAAAAAGGCAGGAAGTAACTTGTATGGGTGATGTATACTGTTGATGTGAGTTGGGGCAGATGAAGAAAAACAGCAAGCTTTTCTCCAATATCGATACATACTGGGCTTTAGTTATAGGTTGGAAGTACTTACCATACCCACAAAGTCTGTCATCTGCCCGTGGCACTGACCATGCAATTGCCAGAATTAACACTGTGCTTTACGCAATTAAAAAAAATACTTGTTATTTTATATCAGGCTGGGACAGGACTTTATTAGTCCTAATTTGAAGGTAATGCACTAATGGCAGTATTTGTCAGATGGGTTTTTGCAGTATGAAAGCTGGTAGGAACTGTGGGAAAACAATCCAGAATGATGATTTGGGCTTGTTTTCATGTTCCAGCCCAGAGTGCCTTCTGATACAGCACAACAGCTGAAATGTATAAGGGAAACACATTTTACTTCTTCTGGCTCAGAACAGCAGCAGCAATTTGGCAAATGGGCCCACCATTCAAATCCTGGTGCATTTTAAATGACCAGGTGTCCACTCACTTGCCTGCCTTGTTCGTTGTCAAAAAAAGGAGCTTCTCACTCGCTGCAGAGTTCATTCTGAGTGACCGCATGGTGTGTGATACCTCCCCTTCAATCAATGCGATGGCATTTACATTTCCTCTCTGATCAGACAATGAAGGAAGACTTCTTCATATTGAAAAGGATCCTGGTTTTTTCTTCCAGTCATTCTGCCCAGCAGATACTGCCAATATTGGGCCATGTGGTACAGCGATTTGGGGTTTTGGACAAATCCCTGCAGCAGACCAGTTAGGTATCTTCTCATTAGAGCTCCTGAGATTTCTGTGCAACCCCTGTGCGTCGAGATAAAAATAACTTTAGGTTTGCATTTCAACGGAAATATCAGCTCTCTTTTAAAACATATTTTAAAATATCCACTTATGAATGAAAGCGTTGCAGTAAAACATTACATCAGATAGAAAAATGTATTTTCTCCCTCCTTCTCTTTCTCCCTCTCTTATAAAGGACTTTATCTGCTTCAGAGGGGAAAGCCTAGCCAGCATGCTGGACTATCTGTTAATTATAGGGATTATGTTTAGACTGCTGCATGCAAGATTTAACTCTGAACTAGAAATACATGTATATTTTCATAAGATAGAAATACATCAATACTCTTAAAAATACCATTATAGAATTGAAATTAAATCACCTTGATCCTTTAGTTCATTGTTAATAGTGTATCAGAAATACTTGCTGAGACCCCTTTAACTTTAGCAGGCATTGGTTCAGATCCTAAACAAGGCAACTTCGAGGATTTCTGCTTTTTTTGCACCACTTTTTATATAATAATAATAGTTAACAGTTAATGATTATAACAACAGTAGTAATAACAACTGTTAATCTAGGGTATGCTTTAAAATACCTCCCCTGGACATTAAAAAATGCTAAGTATAATGTAGTTTGATATTTTTATGCCATCATAAGTAATTTTTATTCATTGTAAACACATTTCTAGTTGTATAAATCAGTTTTGTTTAGTATTCACTGCAGCTAAGAAAATGTATTTCCAAAGGTTTTCAGGTGTAAAAAAATTAGCAATTCTTAATAAAAACATAAATGTTATCTAGCATTTTCGATACAATTAGAAAGTATCAGCAAAAAAACCTAGCCTTGGATTTGTTTCCCATTTCAGATAATATATTACAAGCACTCCCTAATAAATTTAGCATTTGGAAATTGATTTATGCTGAACCTTTGTGGTATTAACATTCTTGTTTTATAATTATGAGCAAAAGGAGCATAACCTTTTCCTAATATATGGAAAAGAGAGATGTGATGTTTCAGGAAAAATCATATGTCACCATTTTTACTTTTCTCTCTCTCTCGTTAGCTATGCTCTCGGTTCTTCAGCTAACGCTGATGCACAGTGACACATAGTGAAAGTACCAAGACTGCAGCAAAACTATATGCTTCTGTCTCGTTGTTGGGAATACAATGTGTGGTCTTTTGGCACACTCCCTAAATACTGAAGTAGCGTATGGATCCTTTCAGGCTTCTGGGATCTTCTCTAGTACAAAAATAACAAAACCCTTCATACCCTCTGCTTTAAAACATTGACACAGACAAATAAGGCCTGATTTTCAACTACCTTGAGTAGCACTGATGTCATGTCTGTCTTCGTTTTTTCAGAACCATTTTCAACATGGTAATTCTCATTATAAAAAATGAAGTATATTACGATGAAGGGTTTTTACATTGCATTATACCTGTGAAAGTACAAAGTACGTGCTATTGTTCTGCATTGGTTCTGATACTGAAGAAATGTCAGATCAAAATGGTTTTTTTCTCTGTATCGGTGCTATCTCTTTACACCTTAAATTCCCATTAATATAGTTAGAGGGGTTGACACTGAAATCCCCAAACAACCTACGCGCAGCTGTGCTGTCTATTTAAAGGGCAGCTCCTCTCCCCGGCTCCATCCAGCCTGCCTGGGCTGCCGAGGTCTGCACGAGTGGAGCTGCATAACAGAGCTGCTGTGTGGGACCAGGAAAGAAAAGCTGGTCAGGAAATAGTTTAGAGTTGTTATTCTGTCTTTCTTAAGCAAAAAAAAAAAAAAAAAGTGCTGCTTTTTGGTACTCCCAAGTCCTGAAAATCAGAGCATGGGTGAGGTTTTCCTCTTAACAGCAGATGGGCTTTTTTTGCCTTTACTCGGCAAAGTACCACCTCCCCATCCTAAAATTACTGAAAAGCATCAGGTACCAAACAATGAAGTGAGGAGCTTTTGGAGAAGAATGTGTTTTGTCTGGAGAAAATGAGAGTTGAAAAGAGAGATTTCTGATCAATAAGTCTATTTCTAAAAAAGGATGACTTTCTATCAATCCATTTTTTAATAGGCTCTAAAAAACCCCACCCTGGTTCTCTAAGAGGCACCCATCTCAGCATCGCAAAGCAGCTGCGGTTTCCAACTGGTGTTAAAAGAGATCTTTTCTTTATCTCACCTGGGTGCTGTATGAGGTCCTGGAAACACCTACAGGTGCCTTGCCATCCTCTCCCACATCCCCTCTGCAGTTTGGGACCCCCTGCAGAGATAGACTGTGTGCCATGCATAAGGGCTCAAATCCCGAAGAGCATTTAATTCAAGTGTGTGAATAATCCTATTGAAGTAATTTAAAGTAATCATATGCTTAAAGTTAAGTGTGTGCTTAAAAGCTTTGCTAGGCTGGGGCACGGCCTGCCGCCCTGCCCCAAACTCCACACAAAATCAGATCTGTGGCCAAGAGATATACTGCACCAAGCAGGATTGCCTCCCATGTCTTCTGAACTTGACTTTCATCAGCTAGTTTATACTGTACCTACTGGTATTTCCTGCTACACGAAATACCCCAAAATATTGAAAAGAAGGTTCTCAAGAGGTTAAAAATACAAAATATGAAAGACATAGTAAGTGAAAATTGCAAATGTGACACAATTGCTAAAAAAGTAATTAAAGAAATTATTAATGCTAAAACCAAATATGTTTTGTGTTATACAAGCATATGCCTGGGACTTGCCTATTAACAAAACTGCAATACACAGAAACAGTGAAAATCCCTGTACATTACTAAACTGCTAGAGTGGAAAAATTAAACATGCCTTTTTTTTTTTTTTTCTGTCCACATTCAGTATAGTCAGTTTGTTCTAAAGACCATCCTTTTTTTGTTCTAGTTTCATATGTTCCTTGGTTTTGTTTTTGATTCTGATTTTTAAGAAAGTAAATGTCCTGGATGCAGTTTGATTGAAGATATTATCACATAGATAATATACGTCACATTTAGAAGCTGATAAAATCGATTTGGATTTCCCTTGCTCTGCTGCAGTGTTGATGATGCTTCAAAAATGTAATATAAAGGGACTTTCTATCTCTTTATAATTTTAGGTATGTAAGACCACTATCAAAACCTGGTTTTGAATGAATGTATAGGTGTTAGGAATATGCGTGATACTAACTCCTTCCCTCTCTTCCCTGTACTGCAAGAGAAATAGGCTGTGTTATACCACAGTTTGTGAACTATAGTTTGTATTTTTTAAATGCTATTATTTGACTCATTAATTCAGTTTTAACTGTCCATTCAATTTCAAAATATAAGTGAGTTCTGTTTACCCAATTTCTTACTGGGTGGATGTTGTGGTATATGCCGAGTATATTTATGGTTTAAAAGAATGATGATTCAGCAAACTTACTGCATAATAATCCTTACTTCATTGTTATACTGTAAGTGGTTAAAGCCAAGTGTACATGAATATATAATGTGTTCCTCCAGTTTTGTAGCATAGTAATACATTATACTGGTGAGCTACTGAGACATTTATTCCAAAGGAAATGCAGAGAGTGATTTAGAAATGCCAATAACAATAATGCAATTACAGTTGCAAAACATCTTAGTTGACCAAACAAATCTTCTCTAAATGCACCTAGAATATTTCTTTAGCACATTTAATTAAGTATATATTCAGCATATTTAGGACCCAATTAAGCACCAAAAGCATAGAGGTATAAAATACAGCACTTGCCTTCCAGGCGCTCCGGCTTAAATTCAGCAACAGTTGCATTTGGAGCTATAATACTGCTGCGAAGACGGGAAAGACAATACAAGCACAAGAGGCCATATTGTAAACTGGCACTGGTATCTACAGTGATTATAGCAATCATTCAGATGCTCTAGCAGTCGATACAGCTGAACTTTAGACAGGTTGCAGCTCTTAATTTATTAATGCAATAATTTTTCTTTATGAATTTCTCAAGTCAATCTCTTCCTTGTACGTATGCAATTAGTTGTGTTAGATTCCCTTCAACTTTGTCGGAATGGATCCTAGTGCGGTATTTACAACCATCTCTGAGTCTTTGGTTTGTATATCAAGGTGTCAAGATGTCTCAGAGGCAAAGAGCAGAACACATGCAGCAAAAGTGACAGTGACATGAAGTTACATCGCTCCAAACAGTAAATCATGATGCTGAGGAAGTGGAAGACATTGACAATAAGGTCTAAACAGAAGGACATTTTGACCTACAGCATAACACCAGATTAATGACTAGCTGATACTAACTGGCCCTATTTCCAGTGGCCAGTAAAAAGCTGCTATTGATGTTTGTCCAGCTTCTACCCTATGCAATCTGGGTGCTGGGCAGGATGAGGAGCAGCGCTCAGCGTGCCTGCCAGGCAGCAGTGACTCTCACTTGGGTGGACAAGGGGCACCACCCAGCTTCCCTTCCAGTGGGGATCCCACGCTCACATGCTTTGCCAGCTACCAGGCAATGTTCATATGTTCCTACCGGTACTTTCCCAGGCGCTTGCACATATGCCAGGAAATGACTTGTCTCCTCCTATAAAGAAAAGTAGCGCTGCGTGTGCCTGGCTGCGTGTTGCTGTCTGGCTGCCCTCGCTCACAGTCCAGTAGAGTGGCTCCTCAAGCGTGGGGATTTTCACAGCTTCATCTTCCCCTTGCATAGCTGCGGCTAGGAAAGCTATCAGTTTTCTCGTGCTGTCCTTGATCTGATGTAAAGCTTTATATCAGGGTTAAAGAAACAAGGTGCCTGTGTGGCGCCCATGGAAGTAAGTCCCTTTGAGTACCGATGGAAGGGCTATCGCTCAAGTTCATGAGCGGGTACAAACACTGGGCATGGTGTAACCAACAGCAGTGGCTCTGCCGTAGAAACTGATCCTGCGATGATATCTTGTATGGGTACCGTAATTTGTGGGTGTTTTCAGGATGGGCATATAGTACACCTCTCTGAGATTTTTTCATTGCTGACTGATGGTTCCTGTTACAGCAGCATGTCCTTAAACTCCAGTGTATGCTTCAGGTTTAGGTTAGGCAAACAGTGGAAAAATGCTAAAAGGAAAAACCTCTGAATGTCTCATAAAGGATTTCTTGCCCTTGAAAAATTGATAGGCTGTCATTTAACCTTGTGGCACCTCTTCAAGCTGTCAATCAGACGCTGAACATTTGAGACTTGTGAAGTATGATACGGAGGAACAAAATGGTATCTGCTCATTCAAAATAGTGAGTATTGGATTAATCCCTTGAAGTATGTTGATAACAGATGGAATAAAAGATCACATGGCACAGCTCACATAGGCTAAGGTTAACCCCCATGTCCTGGTCAGTGTCCCTTTTCTCGTTTAATGCCACTGTTAATTAACTGGCACGAGTGTTTGCAGCCGTATGTGGGATGTTGCTGAAAGCCTGCTGACTGCTGGCATACCTCGATATAATCACTACCTGTACAGGACTGCTTGGTTTGGTTTGGTTTAGTTTTGTGCTGGGAGCCCTTAGCAATGGGCTCTCATATGTATCCATTTCCTATGGGCTACTGCATCTGCTTGCAAGTAAGGAGGTTCAGTTGCCTCATCAGAAAGTTAGTGAGCTGCTCTGCTTTTGGTCTCTGTGTCTGCTTTTCCAGCAGCAGCAGAACTGGTCAGATCAAGCTGAAAAAGAGACAGCAGCTAACATGGAGATGCTGGTCTTCTCCCCAAGTTTGCCTGTACATTTTACACTTCGTGAAGGTATCTATCATGGCTTGAAGGAGGAACTGTGGCACAGGACCCTTCCTTTGTTACAAACAGGAGGATGGTATTTCATGGGAGCACAGCTGTAGTTTAAGTTAAGTTCAGTAGGTTGCATAGTAGACTTTTTCCTCTGAAGTTACATTTAGGTTCAAGGTAAAATGATTTTTTTCCTTGCTAAGCAAAGGAACAGCTTCCTGTCTTTGTTTGTCTAAATACTTACATTTTAATTTATTTATGTCTTTATTTTGAGTCAGTAAGAGCCAAGTATGCTTATGATTCTATGTATTGAAGAATAACAGGAGCATCCTATAGATATGTCCCATATCTCTTCTGCTTATGCTATTTCCATGGCATATTTTGTGATGTGACCCCATCAAAAACACTATGTACAATTCAGGTCATCTGTGTGCACAGATGATAAATTCAGTTTAGAATGGGTACCAAGAAGATCAGACGAATGGAGAGCCTGTCTTGTGAGAGGAGACTTAAAGAGCTTGGCTTGGGTAGCCTAGCAAAACAAAGGCAGAGAGAGGATCTGATTGCTTACCATAAATACTTCAGAGGGATAAACACCAGGGAGGGAAAGGACTGTTCAAGCTACAAGACAATATTACGACAAGAATAAATTAGTATAAACCAGCCATGAGTAAAGGTAGGCTGAAAATTGGAGGAAGAAGTTCAGACGATGGACAGGGTGAGGTTCTGGAAGAGCCCGCTGCTGAGGGTAGTGGGGGGAGCTCCCTTATAGGGACTGGTGGTTGCTTTCCAAGAGGAACAGCACCACATTGTAGCCTGTGACACCAGGGGCCTGGATTTGACGGCTGAGAAGATCATTTCCATTCCTGAGTCCCTGTAGTCCTATTCAGCGCAAGGTTTGTCTTGTACAGATAGATATGCTGGCAGGGCTCCTTTACTCCTCTTCCGTCTAAGAGGGGTAGATACCAGGCTGTGACTTGCTTTTCTCTCTGAGCACCATGCTGCTGAGATTAGAATCAAGACTTAAAAGAAGATAGAAGAATAAGTAACACTGTGATCTTTCAGAGGATATTTTATTTTCAGCTCTATTTCCTTCGTCACATGTGTATGATGCAGGGAGATTTTGCTCCTTAGTACACCAATGTTATTTTTCTGTCAGCTTTTTTTTTGGCATGCAAAATTAGGAAGGAGATTGTCCTAGCGTTAAACTAGAGACCCAGGGACTGGGAAATACTCCTGCTCTCTACGTGTAGCAGTACAAGGCTATTCTTCAACGTGAAGGGGCTATAGAAGGCAACACATTATGCTGGCAATTGTTGCAGTGAACGCTGCATCGTCTGGCAAGAGGCTCAGCTTGATGTGGACAAAAAGTGAATTTCTCCTTTGTGCCTACATCCTTAGCTCCCTCATGATGAAAATAGAACCTGCTTTAATCTTCCCGCGGCTGACGGAAAGATATCTTGCAGACTGCAAGTCAGCAGTTGCCCACACAATTGTTTGGCAAAATCTATTTTTAAAAGTCCATAAATTCCCCAGCTAGACAAACCGGGATCTAACAAAAAAATATCGTCACTAATGTACTATCCTTTTAAAGAAAGACAATACTGTCCTCTCTCCTCCTTCTCTCTTGTGGAAAACCTGCCTTTTTAAAAACGTGAATGCAAAGTGCCTCTGAAGAGTCACAGCAGGCCAGATGCTGCCCCTCCACTCGTGCTTCAGTAGTGCTTCTCGGACCCCACTGATGGCCGCGGGACTGAGATGCTCCCTCCCTCCAGGAAGGGTGCGGGAGCGGGGCAGCAGGGGACTGCCGGCGCCGAGGTCCCTGCAGTGACACCTCGGCAGATCGCATGCGAGCGACCTTCTTGGGCGTGCGTCAGCAGGGCTGGAAATACAAACTAGGAAATCAGGTTAAGCCTCTTCTCGGTTGTCGTTCCCCTGCGCATACCCTTCTTTCCTGCTCACTGGAGTGCGCTATGTGGGAAGCTTTTGCTGACTGTGGAGTCCGCCTCGTAATTTTTTTCCACTTATTAAAGTTACAGACTCAGAATGAGTTAAAATTGCCTGTCCCTACCACTGTTCAAAAAACAGGGAAGATGTAAGGACACACTGTGCACGAGCCATCTACGCTAAGTACGCTTTGAAAATATAGCCCTGGGTTTAATGTACAGGCTTGTATTATTTTTCCTATATTTTAAATCATTCACAAGTGGTTTTCAGGCTGACCTGCTAGTCTTTTATGCAGAAAATTGTAGAGATTACCTGAAGTGAATCTGTAGTGCAGAAGTTTATTTAACTCTCTAGCTTTACACATAAGAATTTCATATATGAAAGGGTTCTTTGTGCATGAATGAGCTTGCACTCCAAACATAAATTGTTTATGTAAATACCCAAATCTTACTGTAAATCTTCAGTGAGGAAGCCTCCTTTTTGAATTAACACCTCCCCCCCCCAAAAAAACCCTAAACCCAACAACACGAAATGAGAAGCGATTATGATAGAATTATGGCTTTCAACGTGTATTATTATATGTGCCTACATTTAGATTCCCAAAGGGACCAATTTGCTAATATTAAGTATTCTTGCAATAAATAGGATGTGGTAAAGAGAGAGCTGCATATCTTTTTTTTTTTTTTTTTTTTTAAATTAAGAGTTGAATTTCAAATGAATAATAGTAGCACCAGAGTTCCAAACGAGTGGGACTTTTTCCTAAACCTCTTATTAATTAGGAATTATCATAAGGCAAAATATCTGCATTAATTTGCCAAAGGGAGAATAAAGATTGGTGTATTGCAGTACTCACAAACTTATTCTGGTGGTGCTGCAATGCACAAAACTTCTAATAAATTGGGGGAAATGATGAATTTGACAACAAGCAATTAATGCTAATCTTTCCCTTTGCAGGGGTACATTTTATGCTGGTGTTTTAAGAGCAGAATTATTAGCTCCTCCACTTCACTTTCAGCCATACCGCATGCAGCATTCTGCAGTATGTTGTAGTAGTCTGTAAAATGCCTCCTCAAAACAATGCTTGTGGCTCACAAATGGCAAGAAGCTGAATTTGGGGATGATCCTGTAGACAGCAGACAGAGTAAGACTGCTTGGCTACTTCTGTCATCCCCCTTGTAAACTCCTTGTCTTCAGCAATGAGAAGATGCTTTCAGAATAGGTTGCATTGTATTCTTGAGCAGCTCATTGTTGTGAGCTTGAAATTTGGATGGACGTGATTCATTTACTGAGGAAAAGAGCTAAACACTTACTGAAGCAAATGGCAGATTTTTATAAAGCTAATTATTCAAATTTTTCTTCATATATAATTAGAATCATGTTAAACTATTGCAGAAAAAAACCCAACCTATAATTTCTTGTGGTTATAATGGTGTCTGGTTAGCAAACTCTTGTTCTTCTGAATATCCACTGCATGTAATAGAGCATGGGACACATTCAGAGTATTTGTGAAAGTCTCTCGATGCAGAGCTGACACATATCATAAAAATAAATAGCTTAACGTGTCTGTATGCATTGTGAGTGAGGATTTCATTTTTTACAGTCCCTATTGTTTCTATTTTTAATTTCTGAGCTTTTTCATATTGGAATAGACCCAGGCACATGGGACACTATAATAATATTTAGGCATTGAATATTTGCAACCTTGGTTTAATTTCTATTGCCAGTTCATTTCAGTTGGCAGAAGAAAAAATACACATACATAAGTATCAGATTTTCTTTTTTCTTTGTCTTTTCCTTCCTTTCCTTTCCTTTTCCTTCCTTCCCTTCCCTTCCCTTCCCTTCCTTTCCCTTCCCTTCCCTTCCCTTCCCTTCCCTTCCCTTCCCTTCCCTTTCTCCTTCCTTCCTTCTGGTCTCTCTCTCTGCCCCTTTCTCTCCATCTTTCTCTCCCCCCATCTCCCCATCTCTCTCTCTCTCCATCTCTCCCCCCTTCCCACCCCGGGTTCGAACCATTGAGGTAAAAAGTATTTAGTAGACAAATACTATTATTTTCTTTGTGTGTATGTAGATACAAGGTGTAAAGATAGATAACTCCGTGTGAGTTAACACATCAGTGCTGAGGGGCAAAACCCAGTGCTTCCTGACCTGTGAGCCACGGGATTACCAGAAGAGAATAGCCACATTGTTAGGAGCAGAGGTTAAGGAGCTGGTTTAGCATTATTGTCATGCTCTATCTTGAAATTAATTTCAAAACTAATTATAGTGCTTGCTTCTACTATTCCTTTTCTTACTTGTGAATCTAGCTGCATCTTTTGGGTGTGTTTATAGATATGTATAAATTCATATATGCATTTTTTCTTCTCCTGTCCCATCAAATACCTCCACCAAAAGCCAAGTCCCCCCCCACTAGATGGAAGTGTCAATATGCCAAAGGCCAATACTTGTGTATTACTTGCATCTCTGGTTTCAGTAGCAGAAACAATAGCTATCTGTATTTGTTTGTGTATCTTTATAGGCCGCTGTAAAGCCGTTGCTTGTGTTGTCTTCTATGTCTGACATGAAATGTTTCAAGTATTGCTCCACTCCCATCAGCCAGTGGTCACTGGACCATTCAGTGGGCACAGCAAATTGTGCTCCTGGTCTAGCCCAAATAGCTGAGCTGGGTCTGGGGGATCTTGGCATGGACAGTGAGAAGAGGAAATTGCCTGTAGCAGGCTGGAGAGAAAGAGAAAGTCTAGATGAGATTTCAGTTGATGTTGCTTGGTTTCTGGAGTGCTTGCAGGTTTCTGAGTATATACAAGAAAATATACAAGTTCTTGTGTGCCTACACATACACGCAAATGCCCCATGGCATGTGTAGGTAATTTCCACTGTGCTCAAGACACCGAGGTATATTCACAGGTCTCAGCCATCATCCTGTTGGATTCTGATGTGCAAAGTCCAGTGGCAAGCTCCATATAGGAATGTGCCAGTTTCTACTGGGACAATGGGAAGCCAGAAGTGGTCTTTAGAAAGGAACCTTCTGTAAGCCCAAGTAGTCCCTTAGGCCACCAGCCCCTCAGAGAAATATTCTGGGCATGATCTTTTCAGTGAGAGAACAGGAAGATTTTAAAGGTGTACAAGGCAGACACAGCCCATTAGGTCTCCCTAGATGAGTAGCTCTCCTCACAGTGCTCTGAAGTGACTGAGGGAGGAGAGTGGAGATTTCTGTAGCAAATCAGAGAGTTTCTCAGCCAGCAGCTAAATCCCATATGGGAGCATCAGCTGCACTTCCAGACAGGAGTGGAGTCCTGTGGCTGCTGGAGAGATAGTGTTAGTTCCAGCCTTAAGATTGCTGAAACTCCCCACAGGGCTTTCCAACCAAGAATAAATCTGTTATTCCCTGACACAAACTGCTGAAGCTGGGTCTTCCCCATCTGCACAGTGCCCCTTTTTCCCCTGAACAGAAATAAGGCATCTCTTCCCTTCCAGAGCTCCTATGGTTCAAGCAGGAACTGGTATTTTCCACTAGGTTAGGTTCTGTGAGCTTCGCATATTCTTTTTACTGTATTTTGCTCTGCAGAACTGCTCAGGAGATGGGGGACATTGCTGCTGCCTGGACTTTGCATACATATAGTAGGGTCCAGGACTGCTTGTTGAGTTTCACCCGCAACGTTACTTCGCATTTGTTAGCACTCTATCATTTGTGCTGCATCTTAAAAATCACTGCAGTGCTTGCTGTGAAGGTGCCCCATAGACGTTGATACTGCAATTTTTAAGGAGCAAAGATCATTACATTTTTAAATGTTCATTTAGGATTCTGATTTAAAGCCAGAAGAAAAACCTAAAAGAATCTAAGTTAAAACAGGAATAGATCCATGCGAGAGTAGCTGTAAATGGTAAATCATACACTTAGTTACGTTTGATTGAGAAAGTTTATTGCTCATGTGAGCAAAATGTCTAGCCCCAGGCACTGTGTGGGTAGTTACTGTGCAAGCATACCACCTGCAGCCATGCCAGAATACCCAAACCCCCTGATACCACAGTGTTAGCTGTCCTGAATAGGAATTGGAGGTCATGCCAGATTGCATTGCAGTGCAGTGAAGTGGACTAGAAAGAGGCCACCCACCTCATTTGCACTTGCGCCTTACAGTAATCGGTGCTTGAATGTCAGTGGGTGGTGATAAAAAGCTAATTTACTAACCCCCAGTGCTGTGTGCACCCCCTTTCTGCATGTGTGTTGGAGATCATAAAGTCTGCAAGATTGCCCACTGTACTGAGGCCTCCACGTTATTTTTACATCTTTTTTTTTTACTTAATCTTGTATGCTCCAGTTGAGCTACATTAATGGATTAGAATACAGCGTGATCTTAGGAGAATTCCACTACAATAGATAGATAGTTGGATGGACGGACAGACAGATGCAAGTTTAAAGCACAAGAGGATTTGCATATTTAGTTCTGCTTTACAGCCTCCTTTAGAGAGTGGGATTAATGATCTGCTAAATTATCACAGTTGAGAGTCTTCAGCATTAGTGTGAATGTGTATCCTGCTAGAGCTAGTTTTACAACTTTTCCAGAGACATTTACAAATCTTACTGGGGGCAAGGCGGGGGCGGGGGCGGGGGGTGGCAGTGGTGTGGATATCTGGTTGTTGGTAAAGCAGCTGGTAACTAAAGGAGAAAAATCAGAAAAATCGTCCCTTTTCTGGCAGGTCTAAGAGCCTTTCCATCACCCACTGAACGCATTTACAGTGAGAGAAGTAAGAGTGTTCTCCAAGGACTGTTTGCTTTTTGAGTACCCGAGATGCTATGTTAAGCACTTACTGCAAGTTGGCTTAGAGAAATGTCTTCCAAAAACGTTTCTTTGGAAAGGGAAAAAACGCTCATGAAGGCAAGTGAACTTAAGATGCCTGGCACACCTTTTGGTTCCTGATTTTAAGGATTTTAAAACAGTGTGCTTGAGCAAGGTGTGCTGCAGAGCATCTGGGGCAAATGGCGCTACTGACTGAGCCAGCACCAGCCTCATAAACCTCCCTTTGATCTAGCCATTAAAGGAAGGAACATTACTTGGCATATTTCTTGGTTACACATATTGCATTCTTTGGTCCCATTAAATAATAATGAATAATAAATGGCATAGTTTGGAACAAAATTCTGCACAGCTCAGTAGCAGAAGACGGCTAACATACCTTCCGCTTCTCATGGAGGGAGATGAGAATGCATCCCAGAGCCCTGCCTAGGGTTAGAGGTCTTAAAAAAGCAGGGAGCTGTTTCCAGCCATTTCACTGTTGTGTAATACCAATTTTGACATGTGTCAGTAGAAAAGAAAACACACTCAGGCTGCAGTTAGGTAGGAAAAAAGGGTGCTGGCTTCTGAGGTGACACCAGGTAGTCTCCCCACAGTATCCAGACTATATCCTAGAGGTGATTCTTCACGAGAACAATGCAGGAACTGGGACCACCTAATTTTAGGAAACAAATTTATGCTCCTAGATTTATCCCACTTAATTTAAGGACTTAAGAGCGTGGTTGGTTTTAGTACCCTGTGCAGTGAAGAGAATGAGACACATAGGTCCATGAAGTGATTCAGGTTTTAACTGAGCCAAGAGGTGCCAGTTTACGCCCACTGACTGTAGGCAACCCAGCCTCTGTATGTAAGTCTTAATGTGAGTGCCCCTTTCTTCTCTTCCTTCAATGTAATACCCAAGAAAGCAGGTATTAATGTAATACCCAAGAGACCTGCAAGTGCCAGGGAAGGAGTGTCTTTCTGTTGTGCATTTTTCTCTGTTTGCTGAGGGTGTCTTGCCGAGTGAGTGAGGGACAGATCATCATTCTTGGCAAGATGGGGCCTGATCCAGCTGCCCCTTTCTGTTGTCTTCAGGACAGTCTGGGTGAGCAGCCTCTTCAGCCAGCCTTTCGTGTTGAATGCCCTGGCTTCACCAAGCTTGTTTGACACCATCCTTTTTGGCTTAATGGGGGGCTAATACGGGGATGTGTTAGGTGCCCAGTGGCAGGTTAATGTTACAGAGATTAACGTTCACCAGTCACTTAGCAGTAAGATTCAAAATCCAGATTTCCTCCTCAGGGGCCAAAACTTGCAGTTTATAAGGGCAGAGATAATTCCGGAAAATAAAGCAAAATAAATTTTGTTGCTGTTTTTGCATTTTCTTTTAACTTTTCTCTAATGCTGTTTCCCTTTCATATTTTCTGCCTTTGTTTCACTCATTTTCATTTTTTTCCCTTGAATTCCCCTCCTTCACACAGCAATCCCTTTCTACATTTCCTTTTCCTCCCCTTGCCCTCTCCCAAAGCTGATCCTCTGCGCTAGGCTTGTGCAGCTCTTCTCATTTTTTGGCGGTCCAGCTGTCCCCTTTGCTTTCTCCAGTCCGCACTGCGTGGCCAGGCTGGCAGCTGCCAGAGCTTTGTCGTATTGCTGAGGCGCACCCTAGTAGAGCCTGCGAGCGGAGCCATAGGACAGGAGCAGTCTTGTACCACTGGAGTTCTGGCAGGATAACATGATACTTGTCAAGAAGGATGTCTTCACATCTCTTGTAGGTCTGCAACAGATTTCCCTTCACCTCTTTTTTAAACAGGGTATTTGTACCCTTTCCCTGGTTTGCTCAGCGCCTGCTGCTGGATTGGGCTTGGTGTTATTAAATATTTGCATTTATTTAGCATCCTGGAACACCAAGGCACCATTGTGCAGGAAACTTTACACCCACAAACAAAAAAGGGAGCTCCCTCGCCTAAAAAAAAGAAAGAAATATAAAACAGCAGACAGCTATTTGGGGAGATGACATTAACTCCCCCTGAGCTAACCTGGCCTCTAAGCGTTGGGTACGAGATGTGGTTCATAGGGTACAGAGGAGGTTGTTCCCTGCCTCTGGGGCTGGCCATGGGCACCTTGTGAGTGGGTTCAGAATAGCCTAGGCATTTGTAGCTGGAGCTCTTGAATTTTCTTAGATTTTCATTGGTTTTGGCGTCTCTCAAGGCCTGCAACAACCAGTTCTGTCCCCCCCTTTTTAAGCTCCATTTGTGGCACCAACTTCTCTGTTTCTAGCATTTCCTTTCCTTCTTCTGACCACTGCAATTTGCCCCTTTTTGCCCTCCCTGCCGCAGATCCTCCCAGCCCTGCTGCCTTTCCTAATGGCACCCGCTCCCCTCCACGCACCTCTCCCCTGCACTTGCCCCCCTCCTGCTCCCCAGCTAGGGTCCGTCCTCCTGCCTTGCCTCTCCCTCGCCTCTCTGCTCCTCCATTTGGCCAGGGTAGTTCACACCTCCTGGCAGTGCTGGAGGCAGGAAGCACTGCTCCGAAAAGGAAAAGTCACCCTGCGTGCCCCCTGCCAGAAGTGCTTCCCTCAACCTGGAGCCAGCTTATAGAAAATGGAGGGGGATGTCCAGAGGGTGCCCCCCGCAGCCAAACCTCCCCTCTGCAGAGGACGGGCCGCGGCGTGCTCGGGGGGCAGCAGGTTTTCCACCGCAGGTGCAGGGAAGCGGCTTGTAACGCCAGCGCACCTTGTGCTGGTATAAAACTATCTAAGCCAAAGTTCAGGTGAAGGGCAGCCATGTAGCCAGAAAGTCATGTGGCTCTCATGTTGGTTAGTATGTCACTTTGAACAGCTCTTATCTGATATTATTATGACTAACCCAGTGCTGACAGCATGGAACAGATTACAGGAGCCATGTGATGATTATTTAAGGCATCGCTGAGTATAACATGCGGCTAATATTAACCCATGCTTTCCAGAGCAGCTCTGTCTCTCTGTGAGCAACACCTGCAGCAGGCCCCCTGCACTTCCCGGCCCGGGAGCGCTCTGCCACTGAGCTTACCTTGGGTGCCGCATTTCAGACAAGACTATTTTTTAATCATTCCTCTGTTTTAATATGGCCTTACAGTTTGGAGCAGTTCTGCAGGCTGTGATTGCTTTTTTTTATTTTGTTTGATTTTTTTCTCCTTTTTTTTTAAAAAAAAAAAAAGGATCAGTTGTGACAGGTGCCTGTATTTCGTATTCCTTGTGGCAGCACGTGCCAATAAAATTCAGAAGCCTTTTTGTTTTGTTATGGTTGATCTTTAAAGTTATTGAGAACAGCGCTGAAGTCATAGCTGGCAAAATAGACCTCACTGTTCTACATAAATGTCAGCAGCGCCAAGGCGATACTTTCCGAGAGGTAACGAACGATTCGCGCGCTTACGGGGAAGGTGAGGCGAGCACACATACTGTACCCTTTAAACAGGCTGACACCTGCGTGGGGCATTTCGAAAACAATGCCAAAAATGTGGCATTATGTAAAGCGTGACAGTGGCCCTGAGTGTTAAACCACTTTGACAGATGCGTTAAATGCCATGTGTGAGGATACCGGGCAAAAAAGCTTGGGCTCCCGGTGAAGTGCGGCATGCCGGCCCCGGGGCTGCGGCCTCGGGCAGGCTGAGGGGGCCGGGGCCGTGGCGTCTCTCCCTCACAGGGTAACCTCAAAGGTGCGAAGAATTTAAATTCCACGCCTGGAAACTCTGGTCACATGAGTAGTGTTACTCGTGTGGTAACCCAGAGGGTAACGTTACACCAGCGACCTCTGGAGCGAAAAGTGAAACGCTGGCGGGATGGGGCTGCAGCCTGTCCCCTCATGCAGGCCCACCCGCCGGCTGGGCCGGAGGCGCTCGCTGTCTCCCCTCGGGGTCTGCCTGCAGCCCGCCCTGTGCCCCCCCCCACTGGCTTGGTTGGGAACCAGGAGGAAGCCCAACAGAAAGGTGGTGTGTGAAGGAGAAATCATGTCCCTCCCCTGGCCCTGTACGCACAACCATATTTCTCTTCCTCTTGTGTCTGCAAGACCTCAGCCTCAGGGTAAAAAAGACAAGGGAGAAAGGCTGGGAAAGTCTGGAGCAGGAACACGCAGTTGGTACCAACCCTTCCCTCCATTTTAAACTCCGGGCCAAACCCAACTGCGATCACAAGGATTAAGGACTACAAAACATGGTTGAGACTAATTACAACTGAGACTTGAAAGGCCCAGAAGCTTTTGGAAGGGGGCTCAAAAATCCCTCAGGTGGGGCCCTGAGCACTCTTTGTTTAAATTAAAAAAAAAAAAAAGAGGGAAACAAAAGAGAAACAAAACCACCCTTGGCTCTACTGACAGCACATGCACAAGTGAGTCTGTTGGCAGAGAGCATCCTTGTGGGATCTGTATTGCTTTGGGGGGGGAAACTGCAAAAGCGCAAGGATGTCCGTGCTGGTGCGGGGCTTTGCTTCCTCCTCCAGCAAAACTGCAAAAGGTAGAGTCACCAGGGTAGGAGACAAGAGAACTGATTGAACTGTGTAATAGTAACAGTCGTAGTAGCAGCGATAGTACTAACTCCCTGTGAGCTTTGGTTGGTACTTGAGCCCAGCTCTCAACGCTCTTGGGCATGCTGGTCAGTTCACCCTGCCTACGTGTATCGTAGTTGCTCCATCTGTAAAACATGACTGATAAATTGCTAACGCACAGATTTGTGATGAGCTCAGATGATTAATATTTTGCATTGCTTGGAGATCCTTGATTAGAAAGTGCACGGAGGGCTAAACCATTACTTACTTCTTTTCTTGAGCTGAATTACTCACATTTGGAAAAACCTATCTTCTGCAGAGGCTCTATGAAATGTTTGTCCTAATGCTCATTTATCGTGAGTGGCACTGATGGAACGGGTGCTGGTGTGAAGCAGATGTATCTGTGTAATAGTTTACTTTGATGGCTCCTTTAAGAGGCTTCATAATCTTTATATTTTACCATTGGGCTTGGAATTTTATGCTCCTTTAACAGGTGTATTACCTTGATCAGATGTTTTCATTTTAAACTATTGACTTATGAGCACATGGCCTGCAGGGATTGATATGCAGCAAATTGATTCCCTTTAAAAGATTTATTCTTATATTCCCTTTTTATTTAGTGTAGGAGTTCACTAGAAAACATAAATGATTGATAATCATAGTTCATGAGTAAAAGTGAAAGTGTCCTGCAATTAAAACCTTTGTTTCCCTTAGTTTAAAAGCACATCTGTAGAAAGAAATCAGTAAGGGTTGGAGTACACGTAGAAAAACCCAATCTAAAATTGGACATAGTTTTCTGGGTTAACATGTAACAAAACGATCTTTTTAAATATTTCTCCTCCACTCACAGCCACTATTGTTTTTGTGCTCTTTTATTGTTCAAAGAATTCAAGCTATTTGAAAAGGATGTGTACAAAGATTACCTTAAAATGACTCATTGTAAAAGCTCCCTACCTGATGAATTTGTCCTATCGGAACCAACATCCATTTTAGCAGAATCCACTAAAAAAGCTCAATCTGTTCAGCCTGTGAGATGGAATGCAGCAGCAGAGTCCTGCCATGAAAATAGCTTGTGTAATCAGTGGAATATAAATGGCAACAGCATCTTGTACTCCCTTTTATGATGGTGGAAAGAGAAGGAATTCAGTGGGCAGCCATATGACCAGGTCCTGCATGACTGAGAAGCTCACATTTTTGCATTGCGCTGTGGCACAGGATCTCATGTGTCCAAGAGGAGGTAAATTGTTCCCATGCCTTGTGACCAGAATCTGTGTCTGGAGAAAGAAGCAGAATAAAGGACCATTATTTTAGCAAAGGCATTAGAAATCTGTGCAACTGGTGGAAGCATTAATTAACAAACTATTTCCCCATAATGGCTAGCATCCTTCTGAAAATAAGAGTGGGGAAGCTGCTTGAAATAGAAAACTGCATGTATGTCTGGGCAGCTTATAGTTTTAAAGCACTGCCTATGCCAACAGAAGAGGCAATGACAAGGCAGTTACTGAAGGTTTAATACAAGGATAAATTTAAAGCAACTTTATTCTATGTGTGAGCCTCCTAAATGAATGCATGATGTGTGTTGGTGCCAATGTGGGTGGCGTTCGTTAGACTCTGGTTGGAGTCCAGTCTGTGTTGCTGCATGAGTCAAGTGTGATGGGGTCAGGTCAGTCCTCTCTGAATGATAATCCACATCATAAAGCTACTGTAAATGATTCAGCATGGTTTAGTATTATTTTCAGCCAGTGCCCAGGAGAGGCCAGGACTGAGCTAGCATTAAGAATGAATTGTCCATGCTTCCCACTCTTATATAACTGCGGGTTCAGGTCACAGAGAAGTATGTCAGGAAAATGAGCGCAGACTCCTTCCGCAATGTAGATTGTCTTCCTTGAGCAAATGTTGTGAACCAGGGTGGAAGGATTGGACATGGGCTACAAATGCATTGGTTTTCAGAAAGCACCTCAGAGCTTCCCAAAGAAATTGAGTTAGATTCTGCAAGGTGCCAGGACTTTTAGGAAAGGTGCTGAATACCCGCTGCTTCCACAGTGACCAGAGACATTTCCCCCATTTTTGTAAGCAGTTGGCATGTTGAGTTTGCACCTTTAATTTCTAAGTGGATATAATGTGTTAACTTAAAGCCAACGATTCAGTTGCAGACAGGTTATTGCTGCAATTGGTGGCCATTGTGATTTTTTTACTGCTTGATTCTCCTTTGATCTCTTACTAAGGCACTTTTGCAACATTAACTTCATTAAATTGTTGTTTGAGGTCATACCAAATTGCCATTTTCTTCTATTGTCATCCTCAAAAGGGTGTGAATAAATTAGTGATGTAGATAACTAGGTAGTTTTTTAAGTTATCATGGAAGGCTAAGAAAAGGCAGACTGGGATGCAGGACTCCAGAAAGGGACAGACCAGAAGAAAAGAGAGAAAATTCACAAAAAGCAGGAACTGTAATTCCTAATTGTCTAAACTTCATTTTGTAGCAGCTATGTTTAGTCTGGACTGATGGCTGTATGATTGCTCCATTTCATTGAGTAAAAAACATGAATATTGTGGAGTTTTACTTATGTACCAGAAAAAAAAAAAGAAAGCAGAGCTCTGTGTGCTTCAGACTTGGCTAGCAAGTCCAGCTGAGAACAGATGGAAACTCTGCCAAGCACTTTTCATTGAAGAGTTTTCTTGAAGCTTTAAGAAGGGAAGATCAGAGCATTGCAGACAAAATTGCTGATTCCTGCTCAGGGCACTGCTCTCTTCCCTGTGCTTAGGACCATCCTGCAAACGTGGGCTAGGCGCCTGGCAAACCTAGGCTAGGTTCAGTGGCTGTGTTTGTGAGTGCTACCCATGCACAAGGACCATTTGACTTGCGACTGAGATAAGCAATACCTGCCGGATTTTGTCTGTGTATTTTTAGGAGTTTTGAAACCTTGATGTTTTGTGTTGCTGCAAGTGGATGGTTTCAGCCTGTCCCTGGGCAGCAGGAGATCAGTTGCGGAAGGCTCAGTGGTGTTCATGTTACCATCTCATGATGGAGCTTACACTATCAGCTATAATGTACTAGTGCAGGCCCCACACTTGGGCTCTTCTTGCCTCATAGAAATGTCAGTATCTTTTTTTCCTAGTTCTTCAGCAGTTACATTCTCCTTCCAAGTACAGATGCGCTCCTTTACTTACAGACTTTTCTCTCCTTTAGGACTGCACAATCCCATTATTTCAGAGGGGACTGCGTCCTAAAAGAGTAGAAAATTGTTTGTTTCTGGTTTGGGTCTTTTTTTCGCTCTTATATGTAAAGAAATGCCATGAAAAACCCATGGAGATGGAGTTCATTATGTTAATCCCATCTCTAAAAACGCTGCCGTGCTGCGGGCCTTTGTTGTCAATAAAATGTCAAGCAATGGCATGTACAGCATGTTGTGCAGACTTCGAAATGCCGCAGCTGTAGGACTGTGCTGTTTTCTACACAAGAGCTGAGAAATATGGGAGGGATTAATAGCGGGTGCAAGCCCAAGTGTTAATACCGAAAACCAAAGCAAAAAAAAAAAAACCTTACAAAGAGTTTTCTTCAGCGTATTTGTAAAAACTGGTTGTCATTCTTCATATTCTGAAAGACATCTGTTCACATTTCATAGTTTACCCCTAGTTTACCCAGGAAAGCTTGTATACTAGTTTGCTTTCTCAAAGGGGCAATATCTTTCCGAGTGTTAATGCCAGTGTACAGCCTAGTAGTTTCAAAGAAGGGCAAAATCGAAAAAATAGGGATCTTTTGGTGCTGTAACATAGTTACAGCCATTAATTTATCATGCTTGTGATAATATGGGGCCAGATAAAATACCAGAAAGCAAATTGCCCTTTTAATACCAAGAAAAGGGATTTTTCTTGACCTGTTTTATGAAATTGTGAATTTTGTGTTGTAAAGGACCTGATGCTTTCCTAGCACAACTATGACCAGTTTGGAGGTCTCCCCTCCTGTTGTGGGCATGCCTGGCTCCAGGAAGGTGAGCCAAATGCATTAATAATATGACCCTCACCAGCAGAAAGCAATGGGGAAAATATTACTTTCCTGAATATTTGTTTTTATAGGTTTAGTACAGAGACTAAAGGACAGCACCATTTTTCATTCTCCTAAGCACTAAAACAGGAAACGTTGTTAGAGTCTGGGCATGGAGTAAGGAGGGTAACGACTGTGAGCAGGTAAACTACCCCATTGTAACTCTGAAATAAGTATCACACCTTGTTTCTCAGACATAGTCTTCTAAAAATTTTCCTATTTTATTAAAGGAGTATCACCTTCTCTTCTTTTCATGCAGCACTGACTCAATGCTAGCCACTGGTAGGCATTAATACCAGGTCTACATTTATGGACACAGTTTCTACTGATTTTCAAGAAAAACTAAATACATTGGAATGAGGACTGGTCATACTATGCTAGTAAAACTTTCAAGACCAGTGATTTAGTTTAAGACATAAGAGGGATGAGGGTTGTCATCTGGAAGTAAGAGGGATGAGAGATGATGGTTGTCTCGGGTCATGTAGGAAGCTCTAGCCTAATCTATGACCATAGCATTTTCATCTCCATGCCGCCTTCACACTGATTTCAGTGACTGGATGGCAGAAGGAGGAGACATATTACTATTATTATTCGATATGTGTGAGCCCCTGTGGCCTTCCCACTGTACTCGCCTGGATTGAGCTTTGCCATCTGCATGGGGGGCCAGGCACTCTGCTGTGCAACTCCATCCACCTCTCCCTGGAGCAGCTTTGTTTGTTAGGTTTCGTATAATTACAGTTGATGTCTCTCCAAAAATGTTACATGTTATGTTTTATGTTCCTTTTTGACACCTTGTGACAGGGTTTCTTTCAGCAAATCACCATGTGCAAAATGTGGAAAGATTGCAGCTGTAAAATTAATTTCATTTGTATTTAGCCAGGTGTGGGTATTAAGAAACAAGCAAAATCTGGCATCATAAATCCTCTTCCAGGAAAAAAAAATGTTAGTATCCGCATTCAGAGTTTCTCTTGTCTTCCAGGCTCTTTTTTGTTCTTTCACTGAACATGCTGGTGCTGCCAGGCTCCTTACAGTCGTTCTCACTTTGTCTGCTGCTGGTTTGTGTGCTGATTCAGTAGCTACAGTAGTGTACCCTCCCTTCCTCCCTCCTTTCCTCTCCTCCTTCCTTCTCTCCTTCCTTCTTCTCTTTCTCCAATATGGGGGCAGACAACCTGAAAAATACTTTCAGCAGCACATAAAAAGATTATCCTTGCAACCAGCTCTGCATCTAGTGATTCTGTGACAAAGTGTTTTATCAAACCTATTTTTTTTTCAGTGTGGGGGCATCTCTTCTTATGTGTAATATCAGCAGAGATGCTCTCTTTATGTACAGTTTGGGGGTCATACAGGTAGCTCTAAAAACAACCTGCACCTCCAGAAAAGTCATTTTCTATTCAGAGGAGGATCTGGGTTTAGCATGGGGAGCCAGGGCTGTTGTCAGGGCTTCGGTGGGTGGTGTGGACTGCTGGGCTGTTAGGCAGCAGCGCGGGACTTTTAAGAGTAGGTATGAGGATGAAGAGGTGCTACTTTTGCACAGAGCCCTTGTGACTCTACTGACATTTCTACTTGGAAGAATCCCCTTTTTAAGGGTGAGAAATAGTTTAGTTTGTCTGCTTGGCCCTCTGTGATATGTTCCTACCTCACACTAATGCCAGTCGTATCAGATCGTTCTAATTATAAATGTGACAGCTCTGAGAATTTGGATTTTAAAATCCCATTTTTTTTCATGTGATACGTTGCAACTCCAAACCAGAAAAAGTTACTAGTAGACTTAACCGGGTTAGAAGGCAGCGCTTTAGCCACAAAGCACCTAGTCCAAATCTGGATTTGAGCCAGGGAGTACATCTGCTATATATCTCAGAGAGAAAAACGAAAGTATCCTATGCCGTGAGATTGGTATCAGCAGGGTCCCCTGTTTCCAACCATGCACATTTGCTCTAAGTCATGAAATTAATTAATGGAGAAAATTTCTTGTAAAATAGAGCAGCAGTTCTGATTTACATGACTTCTGTGCATTTGCAAGTATTTTTTCCCCCTATGGCTAGAGCTGTATTAATACATTTTGTTCCAACAAACGACCTAACACGCATGTATTAAGCAGAGATCTCAGGGATCCAGTCTCGGCAACAACTTTGGCATTGCCTCCCGTTAATTTATTTGCACCAATCCAGATGCCCCCCCCCGCTCTGTGCCGTCTCTCTCCCCCCCAGCTTAGCTACTAAGCAACCTCTTCAGTCGCTGCAGTGAATCAGCACTTCTGGCAGGCTCGTCTCTCCCGTGCGCTGCCTGCAAGCACGACGCCAGTGCGGTGTACAGACCCCTCTTGGTCTCGTTCACTGCCGAAGGAGCAGGGCTCGGCCCTTAAGGCAGAAGTTTTCTTCCAGTTTTACAAAAGAGCAAATAGTAGATCAAAAAGTCCTGCTGACTTTTACTTCCTTTTAGGAGGAGAAGCTTTTTGCTGATGATGATCCAGGGTATATTTGCAGCCTCGTTTAAAGCACTGTATGGGCATTGAGATAGTTTGTAATAAGTGTAATAAATGTACTAAGAAATAAAAGAAATTGAAACTAGACATATTGCACTTGGAAAAGACAGACCTTGTAAGATTCGCAGATCTTTGAAATTTTTGAGAAACTCTCTGAAATAACTGCAGAAAATAAACAAAAATCCAATGAACACATGAGCTCTCTCCCCTCTCCAAGCTTATTTGCAAATCCTTTTTTAGGTCATGCTACCTACAAAAGAGAGGAAGAGAAAGGAGTTCTGGTGTTTATTTCATTACAAGGAAGATTTTCAAACCCAGGAAGGTCTCTCACTCCAGGTACAGCCCCCCGGAAGATGCTCAGTTTCTCTCTGGGCCTTTGGAAATGTTCCCCCAATTACTTGTATGTTCTTTGGTCTGGCAATACAGAGCAAGAGGGTGTTTGTAGACCCTTTGCTTGGAATGAGTAATACTTGAAACCACAGCTAATCTCACTGAACTAGTTGGTGGGTAAGGTGTTACTGAATTAAAGGCTCAGAGCATGGCCCACAGGAAAGGATAAATCCTGCTTCACTGGAATCTGTGGTAAGGCTGTTGTTGATGGGGTTGCAGAAGAGCAGGATCAGGCTCTGTGTTTTGCTTTGAATGCGTTTTTCTTAACTGATAGGGGAAATGAAAATAATTTGCTTCCCAGAAAAGTTTTCTTATAACCAGTACAGTAGTAATATGCAGCAGGATTCGGAGGTCCTGAGCTGTATTGTTGCTGTTTTATCGTTGAATTTTTTTTTTCTCCTCTTACCTTCAAATCTGAACTCAAATCTTGACTCAAATCCTTCATGTGTGTTTTCATGTGTGGTTGTGTAGGCATTGTTTTCCTTAACTTCCATTGATGTAAATAGTTAACTGAGGGAACTGGAACCTTCTAATATTACTCCTCTTCATCAGATAATTGGTGCTTTGCAGGCCTAATATGCAATATGTTGATTAGTGCTTTTGTTATATTAAGGAGTTTATTTTTACCATACGCCAAATCTACTGTAGTTTAGTCTCCTGTATGCAGTTCGTTAGATGTCTTGGATGCGGTTTTCAAAGTGATGTCAACCTTGCCCCTGCTTGGGAGCTCAATCTTGCAGAAAATCATGATACAATATATGCATGCAATGCCTGTCATCTCGAGTGAGACACTGGGGACCTCCGCAGCTCAAAACATGAGCTCCTGGTGTTGGCTCTGTAGTGCCAAATCTCCCTGGGTGGTCTCAGACTCACCTGCTTCTGTAGGCTGTGCATAGAGAGAGCCCCACAACATACATTGATCAGCGGAGTGCTGCACATCTCAGATGGGATTCGTATGTGTCCGTTTCATACCTTGTATGCTGAAGTGTTCTCGGCTCTGCTGTGCAGTGAGTTGTATGAAGGAATGCATGCACGTGTTGGCCCACGGACGGATGTGTGAATATAAATGGAGTCTGTGTTTTCAAAAGTGGTCCATTGTCTTGGGGATTAATGGGAAACTTGATCATCCGGTTATTGCCTGCAACTGCATACCCTGTGAGTACACCAAGTATTCCACGTCTAGTGGTATGGGTTTGTGTTTTTTAAGGTGATGGTTGTGGAGAGGATTATCTTTTTTTCCATTTACTTTATTAAGCCAATTAGAAATGTTCAAGACTAGGAGGTGTTTTTCCAGGTCTTATGATCCCATTAGTTAAACAACGGAGGGATAAGTGAAGGAAGAAAACAGACTACAGAGTAAGCTGTGTAAATAAAATACAGTAACTAACTTTTGGTCTGGTAGCACCTTGCTGAGCAGTCTGATTATTGACTACCCAGCCAGTTCTGCTGATACAACCAACATAAATTCATCTTTGCTGCTTTTTTACTGATGCTAATGCCAAAGAGCCAAAGGAGCTCTAGGAAAGGAGAGTTGGATTCAATTCTGGTTCATGAATCACATATTGAATTGTCAGGAAAGGAACAAATTCTGCCCCAATTGCCACTATAACTATGATAGGTTGTACTCGTGTGCCTCAGGGCAGAATATGGTCTGAAATGAAATAGATGAGGTCAAAATCTGTTTTCATTGATCACAGAGAAGGCAGTGAAGCTGTAGAGGCAAATGTGACAGCAAAATATTGTCAGCAAGGCCATTCCTCTTGCCAGTGATGTATCACAGCAAAAAGAAGGCTGTTTGATTTTCAACCTCCATGACGTGTTGGTTGGGTAGATAAAAAAAATAATCTTTCCGTAAGCAAGCAAATTGAACTGAAAGTAAGACGCAGTGATTGACACTGAGTTGCAAGATGTCATTTATATAAAGTCTTTTTGTACGGAAAAAAAGGGGGGCATTTGGGTTTTGTTGGGGAAAGCATTCGTTTATTTTCTTTTTTTTTAACTTATATTTTGAGGATCTTGCAAAAGGGAGACCAAGAATGTGATTCCAGGAATAATCTTCTTTTATTCCATCATATATTCTGCAGTCCATTCCATAAAGATGACGATAATAAAAAAGCAAGGAACGCAATATGAGAAACAACTTCCTTTCTGTTAGTGTGGATGGCTTTATAGAATAGATACTGAAGCAGCAAAGAACTGAAAGTGGTTTCTGAGAAGTGTTGACCTCCTTTCGTGCCACTTACTGTGAATTAAAGCTGTGAGTGAGAACTAGTTTGGGCATGTGGTACAGCACTTACAGCAACTGCTGCCAAGGAACAAGATTTGTGTTTCTAAGGAAATGCAACAAAAGAAAATGGTTTAAGAGGCAGTGGCTGTCACTGTGTAAAAAAAGTATCTATATACAGATAGGAAAGAAAGGCCGAATTGGGTTATTCTATACGCAGGTTAGCGTATGTGTGAATTCTTGTAATGTGAGATTCAAAATCAAACAACTGTGGATTGTGCGGGGTTTAGCATATCTCACACTGTTAGAGTTTACAAAGTTGAGCTAGCTAAAAGCAGTTGTGCCCGTGATTGACTGTTTGTCATTCTTACGGGCATTATTACTAACAGTGACCTGCTATAGGAAAGGGATACATTTAGAGCAAGGAAACTGGGTTTTTGTGGCTTCTTGGAACTCCTTTCTTAGCAAACCAAAAGGCAAAAATCTTCAGCACTTCTAAACCAAGGCTGCCAAACAGTATCGCTTACCACTACCTTTAGGGTTATAAATATCTTAGGACGTGACATCCACTCACTGATTTGTAGCAAAGATGTTATGAGAATTGTTCATGCACTGAAGTTTCATTAAGGGATGAAAACCGTAGCAAAACGCCGAGGAAAAAATATTGCTATATTTACACAGTGTCTTAACTCCTTTTTTTTTTCCCCTCCTGGGTTGGAAAGGGAACCACCTGTCTCCTTTGCTGATGTCAGACTGCTCCCTGGAGACACAGTGCTATTGGAAAGCACATGATACTGTACATATTTACACCAAGCCCGCATCTGATTGAGATTGGGCTACGAGACCTGTGAGTTCACGAGTTTCTTCATCATACTCTCATGCATTAAACATGTGTTTGAACTCTGGCTTGAAAGCTGTGTGATCTTATGATAGACGTATTTATGTAATAGTTAAATGAATGATCATGCGCTCTCCAGCTCCTTTTCCATGCAAATGCAGAGGAAATTGAATATTATAATATTTCAGTGAGATGTCCTCAATAACAAATTACTGTTTAAAATAACCAATATTTGTATGTATATCAATTGCCTAGCAGTTATTTTTGTCTGCTATTTGCATGATATGGAAAAGAGTTTTTCTAGAAAATGTTTTAAACTACTTGGTGCTGCTTTCCTTTTGGAATGATCACAAGGGTGCACATTTAGAGACATATTTTCCATCTGTTTTTTTGAAGCTGGCAAAGCACGTAATTTGGAATAGAAAAGAAGTCTGAAAGTACCCATATTTGAACTGGTACGTGTTTGAGCCGTTCTAGGAATTCTTATTCTGTAGCAGTTAGTAAAAGTGAAGGACTATATTGTGCCCTTGGATGCAGTATACAAGCAGTGCTCAAGGCCAGTGGGAGCCCTGTGTGAATGCCCAGGGGCACACTAGGGCCCGTGAGAGCTTTACTGCTCTGTTACCAAGGCAGAACCTGAAATGATGAGGAGGGCTCTGTAAACCCCAGTTCAATGCAGTCCTGGGTTGTGCAGGTTTGTTTGAGATGGGTCAAGGTCCTTTTGCAAAGTCCTGGGCTTGTGCATCTCTTCATACAGCCTTGAGTGATGTGCCTGCCAGAGGGACCTACTGAGTCTTCTGTGTCCTGCAGTGGTGGGCATGAGGCTGCCAATGCAACCAGGCTGTGGGCTTGCTCAAACATCCCTGTGACTTTTGCCAGAACACAGGATCTTTGTAAGCCAAAGTCAAGCTTTGCTACAGCTGTATGACCCATGTACAGCTTGAGGCCTGAGCTTCCATGGAGAGCAGCGCTGACATAACAGTGTTTCTTTTCAGAGCGGGGATCTTCATCTGGTGAGCCACAGCTCACCCACACTCCTGCTGCTTGTCCAGAAGTATCTCCTTAACTCCTCACACCAGCTCACCCTTTTGATGGGATTGCTTGTTGTACGTAGTGAATAAGTATGACAGAATCTGGCCCTGTTGCTCTGGCAGTGGTTGGATCAAGCTGGGCATGGTTCAGTGCAATAATTTCTTGTATGTGGGCATTTTGAAAGCCCCAAAATACTTGGGGATACTAGTGCTCCTGGGAATCAATGGGACTGCAAGCAGCTGGGGAAAAAAGGCTCCAAGAGATGTGAACTGCAGAGCAGATTTTCAGACTTTGGGTTAGTAGTGTGCCTGGGGTCTCAGGTTGCCCAAATTAAGTCCTGAGAAAAGAACTGCATTTCTTTTTTGCCATGGTCTAGAGCAGGATGGCCACACCACACCTGTTGAACTACTTATGTCTCTTGAGCAGTTCAAGCGCAATTCCTGGGCTGTGGAAATACATTTTCACTGACAACTGGATTTTTTTTGGCTGGGGGCTGGTAGGTCCCAGTGGAAAAACCATACCAGTGGGTGTTGCTGAAGACAGCACTGCTGAGTCACCATGGGATCTAGCTTATTACCAGTGCGCACCCAACTCACAGTGGTACAGAGGGAGCTATCAGTATCTCATGCTCCAAGATCTCCTCCCTCTTGTTTTTTTAGGATATGTGATATATTTAGTGTAGTTCTTGGCCGTATGTTATGGATTTTTTTTTAATGGAGATTGAAGGGTAAGGAAAAACTGGCCATCCCTATCCTAGAGACAGAGAAGTTAGAGCTAGAAATTAATTCTTGGGTCATCTGTTTCATCCTCATGTGCTAGCACCATTTTTTTTGTATACTAAACCACACAGTGTTGTAATATATGATTGATATTAATTAGGTTTCTGCAAAGTACTGCACTCCTCAACTTGAACTGAACCAGAAATAAATATATTGCCATATATTAACATTTTATTAATTGAGAAGAAGAATAGGATGAAGGCACCTATGTGAAATCCAAAATATGAGCTTCAGATTGAATTAATGCCAGCAGCGCCTTGAGATTAATTTGGTTACTATGGGTACAGAATAAGAAATAGTATACCATAATGTAACTATGTTTACTGATTCATTTCTGGCATTAAAAACTAAAACCACATTATATATGCAACAACAGTCTTTTCTTCCTTGGAAGAAGAAGGTGGGTACATTTTAGTAATTAAAGTGAATGTTGCCCTCTGAAAAGTGCCAGTACTCTATTGGAAGAAGAGCTGCTATTCTTCTACAGGATCTGCCCCATCACAAGCAGCAGAGCTGCAATATACCAAAAGAGACCGAAAAAACAAAGGAAATACTACCACCCCAGGAAGCTTCCACTCTTCTACAGCTTCTTGTTAAATATCCCTTGTAACACGATAACATATTTCATGTACCATTCAACTGTATTGGTCAAATGTCAGTCTTCCATCCTTGTGCCACTTCGTATCTCATCAGTATGTAGGAGAGGGAACAAGTTTTGCATCTTACGATGTTGAAAGCTGGGTAATAATAAAACAATGCAATGGAAATACCATATATTCAGAAAGCAATTATTTTAAGGGGTTTCAGTTTTGACATGGCTAGATTAAGTATGAAGCTTTCTTTTTTTTATACTTGCTGTCAAGAATGTTGTTAAATACTGATACCACCTCCTAAGAGAACAACTTTTAAATACCAAAATGAAAAGGATAAGCATTAAATATTTTGGTAGATATATTGTGCCATAATGTCTACTGCCTTGTTCTTAATACAAAGCACAGTAGGGCTTAATTAAAAAGTGATTGTACGATCTATCACAAACCTGCATTAGGGATATGGATGCCAAGAAAATTAAGTTGAATAGGTGGTGATAATGAAATCGATATTTTATTGAATAGTTTTTATTCCTATGCCTTTGTTTGCTATTCTTGCCTCCCTGTCAGCAGGTAAGACATTTTCCATCCAAAATTCTTTGAAAGAACTCATTTAGTCTGTTGCTGCTTTGTTTCATTGTTTGATCAGTGTAAGTTATTTGTTCATTTTTTGACAGAGTAAAATGCCTTGATAAACTTTTGACTCTGTCGGAGCAGAACATGAAGTAAAGAAAGAAAAGCAAGTCCTTTCAAGCTTGTTCCTGCTAGGAGTAGCTAGCTACCAACTGGTACAAGGGTGATTTTCTACTCGTGTAAGCAAAAGTCACAGTCACTCAAAGCCTCCAGGGCAGCCCTGCAACCTGGTTTAGTACAGATTTCTCCTGTTCCAGCTCCTGGTGTGGCTTCAGAACCTGCTAAGCAGAGTGGTTAGCAGTAGAGAACATGAAAATATATTCACTGAAGCATAATACTCAGTGAAAAATATATACAATAAAAGTAAGTATTTGTACAGCCTGGGCCAAAATCACCCTTGTTATAACTTCATCAACTTAAATGCTATTGATTTTTCAGGTACCACTGACCTGAAGTTGCTCGGATTGTGCTTGGTATGAATTTGACCTATACTGTTAAGGCCAAGCAGAATCACAAATTAGAAAGTGCAATGCAAAGAAATAGTTACCGCGTATTCTGCTGTCTTGTAATTCTACACCAGTCACTCAGAGTTCAGTGCACTGTTGGAAAGTCTCATCTTTAAATGGGTAGAAGTGTGTCTGCAAGCACTATAGCAAACAATAAGACAAAAGAGCTTATTGTTCCCCTTCACATTTTTAAGAGTGGTATGTTGCAAACCAGACAGCTTGCTTTTTCTGAGCAGAGCTGCTGGGTCAGTCAGCACAGCTTCATTTTCACATCCCCGCTTACTAGGTTCAATGCTGCCGGTGTCCTTTTTGTGACAAACTCAAACAGCCAAAAGGGAAAGCCGGTTTTGATGATCTTGCTGCATGTCCTGAATGAACACCTATCGCATATTGCAATGTGCTGCACATTGCAACTTGCAGCTCATCTGGTGCCTGGGCACAACATGCAACATGGGATAGTGTGCTAGAGGAGAAGACAGGCACAGCACAAAGCTCTGAAAGCCATGAGAGGCACTGAAAGCTTGTGTTTCTGGTATGCAGCAGTATAGATATTTGAAAGGTTAGGTTCGGTCTATTTTTAGGTAGCCTTCACATTGGGACTGATCTAAAAATGAAGGTGATATAAAAATTGCACGTGTCTCTCCTGATTTTTCAGAGATTTTTGACAAAATGCATTAAAAAGGCTGTTCTCTGAATCGGAGATATTTTTTTCTGAAGTAAAGCTGTGCCTCTTATTTAGAAGAGGAGTCTTTATGTTCTTGATTAAAATGCCAGTGCTGTCTATTTCACTCCAAGATCAGCATTTTCAGATTTTAGCAAAGTTAAAGAAATATGACTTTCCCACTTATTGTTTGGGAAGATTTATTCACTTGTGTAAATGAATTTTAAAAAATTGGCAAGGCCTTTTATCTTGTATAAAATAAATCTGAAGATAAATGATCTTTTCAGCTAACATCACCTATCATTAAAGTGGCTAAATGAAAATCAAAATGTGTTGCTATTTAGTGCCTGCTCGCCTTTTTACGGGAGATGAAATTGAGCATGTTTACTGGGCAGGAATTGTCAGTGATGCTTCGATTTATAGCATTGTCCAGGATATAAATTAACAACCGCCATGTGTTTCCCCCACTCTCCCTGGAAGATGGTAGCCCTGCCTCCCCAAAGTGTATATCTCCAGCTTGCTGTGCACGCTCCTACCCCGCCTTAAAGAAAACCTGCAAACAATGTAAAATTGTGTTGCATTGAACTGAAGCGCAAACATTTTTCCGTGTCTTTGTAAACAGGAGTGCATGTGAGAATGAAACAGCTGGAGGTCTACCTCCAGAAAACCCCTGGGGATGTGTCACACTCATTTCTCCAGTGTATGCAATCTCGGTTTAATAAATTGGTAATAATATTATGATGAAGTGCTCTTTGGTGTTGGTTGCTGTTTTTTCAGGGTTTTTTTTCGCACAGCAACTCGCAACATAAATTAAAATAATCTTCCGTTCAGACAGTTTCCTATTTTTACTTGGTTCTTTGTTCCTCAGAGAGGAAGGGGGAGTCTGCAATGGGCAAAAGGGAAAGGTACACGCCAGTGAAGTCTCTATTTCAGTGTGAATCCTACACAGTCCTTTCAATGCTTTCGGTTAAATGCATTGCCCTGGCTTGCTGTTCTGCATGTAGAGTTCAGCAGAGCAGAGACAGCAAATAATGTTTAATTGTGTCAGATTGTTGGGGAATTTTATGATGGTAGAGACCCATTAGGGACAAACCTGAAAGTAGCAAACTTGTCTTATCTGTTGATTGGCATGAAGTAATGAAAGTACAGTCATAGCTCTTTTTGGCAAGAGGTATGAATCTTCAATGGTTCCCACTTATAAAATAATTATGAGACTAACCAGTGCCCCAGGGCAAAGGATGTTCAGCAAATACTAAATTTCTCAGGAACAAAGATATCCAAAATGGTGATAGCTGATGCAATCTCAGAGCTTTATCCCTGTTCCATTCACAGGGGAAAGCTGGGGAAGCCTGAGTAGTATAAAAATGAAAGAAGGTGGAGATGTGTGGAGGATTTTCTGCTTTGAACTGTCTTGGTCCCATCTTCTGTGATAAGGTCTGATTCAAAGTCTGCCTAAATCCTTTTAAAAATTCCCATTCCGTTCCAAAGGATTTAGATCAGTCACCCCTTCCAACCACTTTAACCCCCTTTTACTTTACTGCATTTTCTTGTACAGGTATGCAGGCAAGTGATTTGGATAGAATAGAATGAAACAAAATAAAAATAAAATAATAACTCAGCCCAAACCTTTCTATGGCTAGCAGTTCTCCCATTCCATCTCTGTACTGGTTTGTTTGGCCCTGAGTCAAAGGTGGAAGTACTGACAAATTTCTCGTCAAAAGCATCACTGGAGAAGGGTCAGCCTCCAAAGGTTTACAGCTGCACTTTGTACAGCTAATAACCCCTGGGCTAAATGCTTATCTTCCTTTATTTCAGTTATCAGAATTGGGGATGGAGGGAGGATGACATCTCTTGCCATTTGTGCAACATTTTTAGATTAATATTGCAGCTTCAAGAAAAATGAATAATTGGACTTTTGAGCAGAGAGTGGAACCACGAAACCCATAGGGATTCCTCTAGCACTAGTCACTAGTTTGCATATTGCAAGTTAGCTGCAATTCATGAAGGGTTCTGGCTAAAAATAACTTCAGGGCTTAATTTTGGCTGGCAGGAGCTACTAGTTAAGAGGTCAGGCAAAGCTGATCCTTCAGGACCCTTGTCTGTGTGAGACTGTGTTGGCTGTTGCGCTGAGGTGACCCCGTCTCCTCTTGGCCTGTCCTTGGCTGACTTGGGAAAATGGGATGCAGGGGCTTTGGGCAGCTGGGGAAGGGGACATTTGCTGCGGTCCAGGACCGTCAGAGGCCAAGCAGTGAGTGCTGACTGCTGTGTGCGTGAAGCTCTGCTGCCCACTGACAGCAGTCTCCACAGGAGCTCGCCCTCCTCTGCAGCCAGGCATAACCCCATAAAGGGTGACTTGGTGCATAAGCAGATTTAAAAACAAACAAACAAACAAACAAACAAAACCCCCTCCAGTTCTTTTGTGTGATATCTTCATTTTAGTTTGTTTGCCTGGAATTGTAGCAGAGCAAATCTGTGGCCTGTGTTGCTAAAATCCCATCAGATGACTACAGTTCAGAATTATTTCCACATTATACTTTGTTTTAATATGAAAAATGCCAAGAGCTAGGCCCAAGAAAAAAGGCTGACTCAGTTCCACTGAGCTCTGTCTGAAGAAAGTCTTATTTGAAGATGAGAGATGTGTTGGTAAGGCTGTCTGTCATCTCTAGTTTATTAAAAAAAATTGCTAGGAGGCACTAAAGCTGTCCACTGCCTTTCCCTCTGTTCCTTCACTCAAAGGTGCTTCATTCACATCGCCTTTACCATGGCAGTTTTGTGTAAAACAAGATTTGATTTTAGAGTATTTAAAGGTTACTGTTCTCTCCAGTGTGGCGCTGCAGACTTTTGTGTGCTCCACTGCAGTCGCCTTCCCAGCCATTTTAAGAGAGCAGATAGGCTACGTTATGGAAATAGGGGACTTTCTTCTTCCACTAGCTACCACGAGCCTTGGCGTGGATCTGGCAGGGAGCGTGCTCTCCTGCGCTGCTGTGGCAGCCCGGGAACCACAGCTTCCCTCCAAGCTGGGAGGTCCTGGCTCAGTGGCTAAATGGCCAGGTGGCAACCCAAGCCCCAAATGCAGTGTGACAGCTGGGTGGCAGCCTCAGCGGGGGACGGTCGCTTTCAAACAGCCTGGGCTCCCACCACATCGCTTGCGGTTGCATCAGGGAATCTTTTCTGTACCCTAAGATACTGAGTCCATGGTGGTTGTTCCTGGGATCACCCTCTTCAGACCCCTCTCAGAAAAAGTCGGTAAAAACTAGATTGGTATTTGTGATGACCGAGTTGGGAAACAAGGGCTGCAGGTGCCCCAGGGAAGATGGTGCAAGGTGGGTGGTAATAGGGGTAATGAGAAGGAATTGGGAAGGGTTTTCCAGGGCCCTGCAGAGAGATAGAAATACAAGGTGTACCCCTGAAGCTTCCCCAGGTTCTACCCTTTGTGGCTGAAGCTGGAGAAGACAATTGCCTGTCCCCAGAAGGGGCGTGAGCATCCCAGCGAGGCTGGGATGGGGAGAGGAAGGGCACAGCTGCTGAGTGCAGGGGGTGGGGGGGATGCCCCAGCCGCTGAACAGGAATGCCAGAAGCCAGTTCCCTGGGTCTGATAATACCAGACGTGAGCAGGTTTTGGTCTCTTCCCAGGGACTTGCACGTGTGGAAGGGTAAGGGGAAAAAAAGAACTTTATTATTTCTTTTGTTCCAAGGAAATATCAGCAGTGAGGTGAGTAAAGGAGAGATGATGAAGATCTGCAATGGTCTGCGATTTTTGACGTCGTCCTGCCTGCTCTGCCAATGTGCAAGAAGTTGCAAAACAGGAATCTGTCTCCTTGGCTTGCCTGGGCGTCTGCACTCAAACAGCACCAAAGCCTCCCCAGGAAACTGATGTGTTTACATGGCTCTGTTTCTCAAACATATAGGGGCAATAAATTTAAATGTAGATGCTCTTTTACAGATTAGTCTCTCTGCGAAACAGTAACTCCCGAGTGAAAGACATTGTTCATGCTGCTTTTAACAGGCCTGACAAGCTGGATTTTCCTGCAAATCATAGCAAATGTGGGTTCTGGAGAACATATGCTCCAAATGTTGGGGGGAAACAAGTGACAAATGTATTTTTTATGTAATCAGCTGGAGTAGCTTTGCTTTTCTTTTTTTAATAATGAGTAAGTGAAATATGCTTCTGAAGAGGAAGATGTTCAGGGAGCTATGAGAAAATTTAGGAAGATTTCTTGTAGTGTGTACCTGTGCTCATGCTTCACTTAGGCACTCCTGGAAGGTTTTGCTACAAGCACTATGAAGACTTGCTTGTCTGCAAGCCTGGTTAACACTGATAATCAGCTAATCTGCACTAATAGTGAATATTCACAGTCAGGTCCATTTGCATGTGAACAAGCAAGTGATTTCCCCTGGCATTCAGTGCTGTTTATTTGAGCCCTCGGTCTGTGAAGGCAGATGTGGCAAAATTCAGCCTGGTGTCAGTAATGTCAGTAACGCATCGCTGTTCGGAGAAAGTTATTTTGGACTCTAATACACAGCTCTTCAGACAGCAGCCTGTGGCCCAGAGCTGGGCCAGGAATTAATTTGGCCCAGATCTCTTGAGCTTTTCGGAGAGCTGGTACAGAGCACCATCGTGGTTTTCCTCTGTTAAAAAAATCAAAATCTCAGTTCATAACTGCCCTAGCAAAATGGAGAGGGCACACTGCTTCATTCCATTGTAGAATTACTGCACCAATGAACCCAGAAGTTCAAGGAGTTTGACTCAGTGGCTTACGCTATTGAGGGTGTATTCTGGGTAGGATGAACTGGATAAATAGGGAAAAAAAGCTGAGAAGGAAAAAAAAATCAGCAAACAAATAGGATAGAAGTGGAACAGAGAGAATGGACTGGAAAACAAATACAGGACTGTGCAAAAAATATGAGTAAAGATGCACAGAAGGAAGATTTCTAATAAAAAATTAATAGGGTACATATACTTTATATAGAACACCATTCACACTAACACACCTTTGGAGTGCAGTTTGCTCTTTTATATACAGCATTGGCTGATCTTCTGCTGTAAGGCCATTCACTCCTGAAGGGTCGAGCGGAAGGGGTTGAACTGGTGTGAGAACTGGTTTGCAAACCTCTGCTTGCTGAAACTCCAGCACTGTTTTTACATACAAGTTTGGTTGTCCTTACTCCACTGGAAGAGGAACAAACTGCTGTAAGTCAGCAAGTACCATAGTTTTGGGGGCAAGGAAAGAAATTCTTGCTTCCTCAGTGCCACGATGAAGGGACTAAGTTTTGGATTTCAAAATCACAGGGGCTCCAAAATCAGTAGCTTCTTCAAGAAATCTAAATTACAGGGAATAAAAACATGACCATAGTTAGAAAACGTGGGTGAAGGAAGAGGAGGAGGAGATAAAGTGAATGCTGAATCCAAGAGAAAGTCAAAGACAGAGGGCTTGAAGGCTTTGGTCTTTGAATTCTGTTCCTTGTTGTTGCAGGCAGCCATACCTTCCAGTCCTGTTAAAAAATGTATCAGGATTTGGGAATTTGTGCCCAAATTCTGTTGGAAGGCTTGCCAGAACTTTCTGAATTATGGCCCTTGAAGAAGAAAAGGCAAAATTTGGGAATCGCTGAGACTAGGTACAGAGTAACCTGAAAACAGGGGAAGTGCAGTGATCGAGGAGGCGGTCTGATGACGGACATTTCAACAGGGCAGATTGGGTCAAGCAGACCCGCAGACTTTACCAGATGAAAGATGGTTTTCTTTGTATGGGTTTGTTATGGAACCAAATAATGTGTGCGTGCTCAGATATTGCCCCTGGAAAGATGTTTGTGCAATTCTTTCGTGTTGTCAAAACACTAGGGGAAAGCATTGCTAAAGTTACTAGGGAATGTTCAGAAGACAGGCTTTCCTTTGAGGAGAGCAGCTTAGGTGCTGGCTGGGTTTCACAGGCTTCATTTACATATGCTGAGGCTGCGCTGTTTCCAAACTACACCACCACTGCAACCGCCTTCGTCGCTTTTCTCCTCTTCTGGGCACTACGCTCAAAACCCCACATTAAAACATGTGAAAAAAAGGATCCTAACGATTAAATTTATACTATGGCTGGGGTTAGACACTTCAATTAAAAAAAAAAATAATTCTTCCCAAGCAATGGGGAACCCTTGTTGAAACCTTGCAGTCTTCTGTGGTTGGAATCGTGCTTGGCATCCCTTCCAGGTAACGCTGGAACTGCCAGCAAAGTTCAAGCTGTACTGTGGACATGGCCATAGAAGAGCTCTTGGGGACTCTCTTGTTATTACCTATTGCTTGCACTGTCTACAGTGCACTAAGTTCTCCAATCTCTAAAGCTTGTATGGTGAGAGCACCACTAAGGTCACAGTTTATATTTATCAGTTAACTTGCTAATTTGAAGGGAAAGCAGTGAAATGGAAATGTAGAAAATAGAAACAACATGAGCAGGTCAAAATATCCAAAACAGCAATATGAAATGTTCCAGTGTAAATACATTTCTATAAAAGGTGTGAATGAAACTTCAAAAAAAACAGATGATGGATTCGGCACAGTCAATGAACACAATTATAAGTAGGTATTGAAGGAGAATATTCCACCAGCCATGGATCCACAGATAATAATTAATAAGAACCAACTCCACTCCAGGCAGGCAGGAGCCCGGCATTATTTCACAGTTGACTGTTCAGGGGGTAGAGTTACTCACCTTTGCCCCAGATCTTAATAATTTACTGCAGTTTTATCATTGAATCAGCATATAATTGGGAAGGAAATGAGGGTTTTTTTTGTCATGAGAGCAAAGCAATACCGTTAATTTAATCATTTGTAGGAAGGGCTTTCTGTAGTCATTGGGTATTTTGCTGTGGTTTTTTTTAATTAAGTAAAGTAAAAACAATGCCATTTTTGTCATCTGTGCTTGGTGAAAATATGACAGTGTGATGTGATTTGCAACTTAAGCACAAGCTGGGAAAACTGTACATTTTATCAGGACTGGCAATAATGAATTACAAGGGAACACAAATAAGCTAAGAATATATCTGAGACCTCCTACCATTTCTGAAGTTTCCAATGTCTGTGGGAAAAAGTCTATTTCAAGAACTGTACTTCTTTGTATTTATTTTTTCTCTCAGCAAAATCGCCGTAGCCTTGTATAATAATTGAATTCATTTAGCCTTTAGAATACTCAAGTTTGCAAATAACAATGAAAATGAATATTTCATGACAAGGAGGATGATCAATTATAGTTTTGTGACTTTGACTGGTAGCCCAGCGCGACGGAGCCAGCGCTTACATTTCCCGAGACTTTTTGCACCCAGCTAATTAAAAAACCTGCAACTTAAGACAATAAGCAGGCAGGTGGGGATAGTTCAACAAGACCTTTATATTTGTTTTTTCTCCTTGTTGTGGGCAACGTTTTGCAGTTCAGTTTGGTACCTGGAGTTTGTTGTGTATGCAGTGCAAAGGGGCACCATAAACCAGTTGCACCTGCAGCAGCGCCTATTGCCTAGGAAAGGCTTCAACGAAGAGACGCTTCTGTTAACAGCGTGTCCAGGTTTTCACACGACAAGCGCTTTTTTTTTTGATTTTCAATGAGAAAACGATGGGTCCAGGTCAGAGGGGTTGGTGCACGATGTTTATACAGAAACGCACCCTGAGGCAGCAGTGCTTATAGGAGAAAACAGGCGGGGGTCAGAGCAGTTCTGGGCAGGACGGTGGCAGTTGCTTTTAACAGCCCTGGGTTTTAGGGGGAGTACACTGAGACAGAGAAGTGATTAAAGAGCAGCTGAGAAATACTGTAATCTAGCTGGGAACGGGATCAGGCTCCCTGCTTGTAGCAGGTGAGATAACTGTATGAATGTTTTTTATAGATGGTTACTCCATTCCAGAGAAATGCTGGGGGGCTTGGGGGAGGTCGTGTTCTGCTGGTGCGTTCGGTGTGAACAAACTAACTTGAGTCGCAATTATCGGCGAGAAACCATTAACCTAACCAAAATACTTGGCGAGGTGCAAAATCCCCGAGTGAAAAAAAATGCTGGAAGGTGTAACTTTTGACGAACTCTGGGATAGCCTCTCCAAAGGAAACAGCGCCGGGGAGCCGGCACGGGCGCTGCAAAGGTTAGGCTCGGGCTATTCAGAGTAAGCGGGCTGTAGCTCGCCTTGGAGTTACTTCACTTTTTCTTTATAATAAACACAGCTCTGCCTGTTGTTCGCTTGGGGGGGGGGGGGGAGCAAAAGAAAGCAAGCCAAGAAATTAAAGAAGATGGGGAGGGATGGGAGGTGTTCTATGGCAGGAGCAGAGTTTTGGGGGGTGGGGATGGAAATCTGCTTTGAATCACAGCGTGGTGCCGCGGCCGCCGAGGTCTGAGCGGGTTTTGCAAAGATTTACTTCACTTCAGGCTGGGTCTGCCCCTGGGTGACGTCACAGGCTGGAGCAGCGGCACCAGAAGGCTGGATGAGTGACAGCCCAGCCTACTTTTTAATAGCTTTGTCATGTGACGGGGAACAGTAGTAAGACAGGTGCCTTCGGTTCACTCTCAGAGAGGGTCTCGTTGCCTGCATGAGTGTCTGCTGCCTGCCTGCCTCTGGACTGTAGTTTGCCAGCTTTCCTGCCGTCGCTCCGCAGCTGGATGGCGTGGGACATGTGCAACCAGGACTCTGTATGGAGTGATCTCGAGGTGAGGGGCGCGCGGCGTGGGCGGCGCGCGCGTGGGGCGCCGGCGGCCGGCGGGGCCGGGGGGCTCCTCGGGGAGGCGGCAGGACGGCCGAGGCGGCGTACTTTGCAAACAAGTCCGAATCTTATCTGAACTCCAGTAAGTTTGCTATTTTAAGGTTACTCTGCGATGCCTCGAGCAAATCAAAGCTGAGCTCCTGTCATCAGTATCTCCTGCAGTTGGAAACTATTTTCATGTGCCTCTGGCTAGCTTTCCTGTCATATGCAATATTTATGCTCTAAGATATTGATATGAATCGGTGTCTGAAGGCTTTCCAGTGGCGTTTAGTGGCCTGGTTGGAAAAATGCCATGTTTGTTTAGAATAAGATTACTGTTTCTTCCCCACCCCCCCACCCCCCAAAAAAGAAGTTAAAATTAACCAACGGCTTCGTATTTTAATTGCTTGTTTCACCGTGCTCTGTCGAAGGCTTTTTCCTTGTTTATCAGCTGCAGAATTCAAACACGCACACAAGAATGAATACCCTGTTGTTTGGCTTTAGATGCTTTTAAAAGAGATTTCTGGAAGGAGACATTTCTCTGCTTCTTGTGATACTGGAATAATGACGCTGTAGCTAATGTCCCGTAGAGCAGGGTTCGCAGTCGATCCGAGTAGTCCAACAAATGGTTAAATCCCACTGTACAACAGAGACAACAGGATGAACCATGAGAATAGAGTTTATGCAGGACTGTGTGAACTGCTGCTGCTGCCGCTGCCGCTGCTGCCGCTGCCGCTGCTGCTTGTGTAAAAATAGACGGCAATACATCAAATCCACAGCTTCTGCTGGCTACAATTCATAAAGGAAAAAAAAAAAAAAGCAAAAGCAAGCAGCTCCCTGGTAATCTCTGGAGTATAAAGTGAGGTTTGAGGATTTCTGCATGTTTGCATTCCACAAAATGGAGCGTTACCTGAAAGTTCGGGCAACTTGCGAAGCGAGGCAAACTTTCTTTGGACCCCATGGAGAGGAATCCCAAATACAGACCTGCTCAAAGGAACTAACCCTCTGGCTGCGAGCTTGGAATAAGTGCTTAAAATGCTCCCCTCGGGCAACGGGGGAGGGAAAAACAGGTTACAGGCGATGCTTTTTAAATAAGATGTTCATGCCGTAGAGAGCTACCCAGCTAAAGTAAAAACGTTACCATGTTCTCCAGTATATTTTTCCTCTCTGGCGGAGCATGCGTGCGGATTCTCAAGTCGTTTTGTCATGTTTTAAATATTTGCAGCTTGCCATTGTATCCACTGATTCCTGTTTGCATATTGTAATTGCTCTTATCTTGTTTTGATTTCTTGGTAAAGTGGAATAGATATGGATAATTCATATGTCCTGTAGCTATTATGAGTCAAGGCTGTAAGTGGATGACTTTCTGGCTCCAAAGTCCTAATTGTTTCTGAGTAGCTGGAGTATCCTGTGGGTTGTTGTCTGGCTTGTAGCATGGGTCTCAGCTGCCGTAAGCTTCATTTTTCCATCATGTATTATTCCTAATGCTGCTAGGAGCTGATTGAGGAACCAGCTTATATGGAAATACTGAAGATTTATTTTAATCACTAGAGTTCCTGCAGTAATTTCAAGCTAGTAACAGAATAGATAATTTGTGTCAATGACTTTTTCACAGTGCAGGGGGAAAAAAAAAAAAAAAAGGTTTGATCTTAATATTAATTTTGTGGTGGATGGATTAACTGTGTGTAGGATTTTACCAACGTGCTCCTGCATTGCACTTCCTATAGCAATACAGTAGCGTCTGTGTGCTGCTTTGGCTCGGGGGATCACCTTTACTGATCTAAAATATCACAGGCGGCAGGTACCGGAGGCAGCTTTCATTTTTTGAATCATTAATGTTTGCTGTCAACGTAAAATGTATTATATTCTCGCTCACATAATGACAGGACGGCGTGTTGCTTAATAAAGGCCTGCATCACTGTAGCTGATCAGCGTCCCCAGTGCTTCACAGCTTAATGAAGGTGATGTACAGTAAGGTTGCGAAGATTGATAGAGAGAATCCACATGACACACATTCTGTCAAGTCTCTCTTTCTTTCTGGGGTTCATCCCCTTGACTGTTTGAAAAACTTGTTAAAAATGAAACACAGATTATTTTTTCATTAATATAATTAATATGGCACAAGTCCCGTTTTTTTTTTTTTTTTTTTTTTTAATTTACCTTCAAAGGCACAAAAACGTCCAAAAGGTTAATGGAGAATTATACTTAATTATAATGATTCATTATCGTCAGTGCAGTTAAGCTAATTTATTGTTTGCGCCTGAACTAAGAGAAAAAAAGTCTGTTGGAGTGAAATAACGCACCGTAATTAGCCTTTTGTGTTTAGTGACTGCTTTATCCTCCTAAATGTTATTATAAAATTAAGGCTATAGTTATGGAATAACTATCATATCAAATAACGGTGGGAAGACACTAAAACGTATGCTAGCAATGCAGGTGCACCTGTTACAGATGTATAGGCAAACGGTAAATATCAGCGTGTCAGACGAGGACAGGTTTAGGACTTGGAGTGTTAAATCTGGCATCATCCAAAGGCCAAATATAAATTAATAACAGGAACACTTGCTACTAATGTGTCTCAGATTAGAAGCATAATGTCATATTCAGAAACATTGATTTTATTATCATGTCAACATTGGCAAGAGCATATATACTTCATTTCAGCAATTAATTTTTTTTAGGTGACATTGCAGTCACTATGGGCAAAGGAAAGCTGCGATGAGCACAATTTTTTTTTTTAATACCATTGTTTAAGTGAGTTCAAAAGCCCACTGTAGGAACTTAAAAATGCAGATTACCAAGAGTAAACATGTTTAAGTAGGTGGTTCACAGAGTGAAGCTATTTTTACAAACGAAAGCAGTAACAGATCAGCAGGATACTTTAGAAGTCTACGGTATCAGTTATATGCTACTGACCTCCACAACACAAACCTGAGAATGATGCTGAGAATCTACCTTTTCAGTCAAAAACTAGATTATCCTTTAATGAGATCAGAGATTTCGGCCAAGCATCAAAAAGGTCATCTCTGCATTATAAGATTGCTGCCGGAAGGTTGTCTCGCAGTAAAGAAGAGGGAACTCTCTAATTTTTTTCCTTTTTTTTTTTCCCCTATGACCAAAATAATGATAAAAAATTGTGCGCAGTGAAAATTACTTAAGTGGGGTTTTGACTTCTTAAAGTTCTGCAGCCCCTTAAATAATAGGAAGAAAAGCAACTGCTATTTCAGAGCCTCATTTTGCAGCCTCTCGGCTCCCTTGCCCCTTGGCCTATTCTGTGATTATCTCGTAGTGTCCTGGTAGACATAGAAGTTGTCTGGTAAATTATAGCTCGCACCAGCTGCACCGAGTCTTTGTGCCAACAGACAAAATCTTTGCTCACGGCTGCGCTGCTGCATCCAGCCCATGCACTGCAGACGCATGGAGATTCCCAGGGATAAAAACCTCAATGAAATGCACCTTCAGCAGCTCTCCCTTGCATTATTGTAAAAGGCGGTCCTTGAGAGAGTGACATAACCGGTATCGAGCAATTCGCGTCCGAGGACACTGTTAGTGCCCTACAGACATCTGTCTTCAGAAGGTGGTGCTTTTGGGGTTGACTTCAGTCCAAATAGAAGTTGGGAAATCATTCAAACCACCCAGTCAACTGATGGGAGTCAAGGAGGACCTTGTTGGCTATCCTTGACACAGTGCTGGAAAAACTGAGGGTGGAAAGACTGAGGCGACTGACTTAGACTCAGTCAACTTTAAATGGCTTTTAACCATTCAGCGCCTGGTGCCTTTGCAGCTTTATGTGTGTTTTGCAGTATACCCATATCAACGTAGATGTTCAGAGATGAGTTACAAGGGTATGTGGTACAGTGCAGGAGGAATTGCTTAATCGAGCAGCATTGACGTATGGGACTCTGCTATTTGCCAAGCTGTTACTATGTGTTTTCCATAATTAGGAAATGGTTTTGGTGGATACTCTAACATTTCAATTGCCATGCTAAAGTGGATGTGTGCTATTAATTTTTTCTTGCTTAGTAGGTCAGTCAATACCCTATCTAGCTTCATACTAGCATATAGGTTTATTTGTATTTATCACTACTCTCTTTGTAAGTCGTGGAGACAAAAACATTTTGCACTGCTGAAGAGGATCCATGCAGACTAGACTTTGTTTACTACCTCAAACAAAATGTTTCACAGACCCTCTACGTTAGGATTCCTGAATCAGAGGCTGCCAGAGGAGGAGAACCCGTTTGGTTCGGAACCCTCACTGCAGCCGCTGTCTGGGGACACTTAGGAAACTGGCTGGGCCAATATATGTGTTCACACCAAGCAGGCGAAAGGCTGCGTGAACTAACTATACCTGTCACTCAAAGGTGAATATAGGGATATTTCAGAATGCACTTCTGTTGCCAGGCCTCTGACATGGAACTGGGTGGCTGTGGTCTGTGCATCGAGCGCATTGGGGAAGGAGCACAGCAGCATCACTGACCTGTAGGTTTTTGTGTCCGCATGGTAGCCACCATCATGACTGACCTCAAGGATTACAGTGAGGATCTGTAGAAATGAAAGTGTGACTATCTCCAGCTTGAGCCAGCCTCCAGGGCTGAAGGCTGTAACAGGCTGTGCCTCTTTAACCTGAATGCATCAGGAAATGCGTGACAGACCTTGCCCAGAGGTATTCATCTGTAACTTCTACCTGCACTGGTTTGCTCTGAAGCAGGAGAATAAGGCCGTGCTTCGGCCTCTGCTGTTGGATTTAATAAAGCTTTGAACACAACTGTTATCGAAGAGTATAGGGAGAAGGAAAGTCGTTGCCCCTGGACAGAGATGTGATAGAGAAGGCAGCTTATGCCCTACTGTTTCCCCCTCCCCTTTGCATACCTGCATAGAGCTAGCCAGTCTAATACTTAGTGGTTTTTTTCCCAGAAAACAAAGTCGATTCTAGTGACCCTGTGCCATTGCTTAATCGAGGCTTAATTCTTATCACATGATATTAAAGTTAATAGATTCCTGGTAATTAATGAAACTATTTCTGTGTTGCTGTTTCCTGCAGTGTGCTGCTCTGGTTGGCGAAGACCAGCCTCTTTGTCCAGATCTCCCAGAACTTGACCTTTCCGAACTAGATGTGAACGACCTGGATGCAGACAGCTTTCTGGGAGGACTCAAGTGGTACAGCGACCAGTCAGAGATCATCTCCAATCAGTACAGCAATGAACCCGCCAATATATTCGAGGTAAGGCAAAGTGATGCAAGTGCATGTTGCAAAATCCTTGCTTGCTTTTTTTCTAATCTTTTTTAGCCTGGTGGACAACAGTTTTACTATTTTTCCCCCATTCAGGGACAGCAAACGTGGTGATGCGCGTTACGGGTTCTGACAGGCACCCTTAATCCTCATGATCAAAACCAGGCCTGCGATCCGGAGAGAGGGGGGCAAAAAAGCCTTGAAAAGAATTAAATGGAACTTTTGATAGGAAATAGCTAAAGAGTGCCTAGAGCATACTGCCCTGTGGCGTCACGACGAGGAATTGCACAGTTGTCAGCTACAAAGAAAAACAAAAGTCGAAACATGTTTGTTGCCTTCACTTGCATTCCCCAGTAAGCAGCGGAGTGCAGCACAGCAGCTAGCTGATAACTAGCTGGAGCATTTCTAGTAAAGGTTTTTACCACTCAGAGCCTTACCGTGCAAGGCACTTGCACACAAATTGAGAGGTCCTCGTACTTGATGTACAGGGGAGAAAAAGAATGGATGTGGCAGAGAAGGCAGTGAGGGCTGTCAGTAGCTCGGGAACTAGCACATCGTTTGGGGTGTTTCATAGATCTCCTGGTGGAGAGCAGTCCTAAAGTAGAAGTTGAAGGGTGGTAGAGAGATTTAAATGTTTTCTTCACAATTCTGCCTTGAGGATCAGGGTGTACGAGAGGAGGGTTACTGTCTCTTTATCTCTGTCTCCAGTCTTCTTTCTTTTGTTGTGTAAAGCCTTCATGATTCTCCACCTCGTAGTTATGGGGCAGCCGTGCCCCTCCTGAACCCTAACCTCCTTCCCTCCTTGATGATAGGAGATGCCATAGATCGTCCACTCACTGGGAAATTGGACAATAAATTGATTAGTTGGCAGGAAGACCTTGTGCAACAGCAAGCCACGGGTGCTGCCTCTCACGCGGCAGGTGCCACAGCTCCCGGAAGTGTGGCTGGCCTGCTGGCTTGGGGAGGCCCCAAATGATCCCAGTGGAGCTTACGGGCTGGAAAAGATTAACTGAAACAGTATAGTAAAATGCTTACCTAAGATGTCCTGAATGAAATTCTTCTTTTTTTGTATAAAGCACTAAACCCACGGAGATCTCCCTGATGCAGATGAAGTTACTCTGGATTTATACCAGTGTAACTGACAGTAGAAACTGGTCCTCTCTGTTCGATTTCTACCAAGCAACTTGGAATGAATTTTATTCAAATCAAAATGAAATTAGCCCTGCAAAGCCCGGTGCTTAGGCCCTCTTTTTTCATTAGTTGTGTAATGTTCCGCGCCTTGTTTTACAAAGTTTCCAAACCCTGTCTTGCTCTTGAATTGCAGTTGTACCGCCTCGGGCAGGGTAGTGTAGGTTTGGATGGTCAGTAGCAGGGAGGCAGGGGGGCAGGGGACACAGTCGCAGCTAGCGTGGTAGAGAGCGGCTTTGCCTTTTTTATAACCAAGGAGATCTATTTTTCCTCATTCATTAAAAGCCAAATGCAGAGGCATTTTCCTTTTGGAAAAATCAGTTGAAGATGCAGACTTTCAAAGTATAAGTTCCAGATAAGTAATATGATTAAGCATCTACCAACTCTAAACACACAAATTGTTCCAGTAAAACCAGTGGAACTTGACCACAGGCTTTTTGCTTGCCCTGTGAGTAACTGCCTGGCTGCACTGGTGGCCACAGCTGCCGAGTGCAAAATTGTCTCGGATAGGTAGTGACGATTCCCCTACACGCCTTGTATAGGAACTGTCACTTCCTATATGAGACAATTCCCATTCTGAAAATCAAAGCATGTTGCAAACAGCAAGACCAGATAGGCTTGTACTTAACCTCATTGGGAGATGGTGACATGAGGTACTGGTCATTACGTGTAACCTCTCACAGGCACATTTGTGTGCCTCTGAGGATGAGCAGCCCCAGTGTGAAGAAATATGTGGTATGCAGCTGGGGGAATGCATGTAGGCAGCAACTAATAGGTCAGAAATAATGGTTTGGAAATGAAATATGCCGCTGCTTTCCTAACAGGCAAATTCTGTTGTCCTCTTTGCAAATGCCTGGATTTCCTTGCACTCATCGGCTGCAGTTGCAGGCTGCATCGCTGCCTCTGACAACACAGCTTGGCCCATACTTGCCTATAGGGACAAGTTGTGCTCTAGTAGCATTTTGCAATACTGCACACAAAATTAGACTATTTTCAGCTTCGTAGTCTGTTGTGTTTACATTTCTTGGTTGCTTGGCCTAGGAAGATGGGAATGAAACAGTTATTTTCTCCTCCCATACATTAACCCTGTCCCCATTCTCCATCATGCAGCTGGATACCTTGCACTATTTCTCGCCTCTGCCGCTATGTAATGTGACGACTGGGGGTGCTCAAGAACAGAAGAAGATGTCTTCTTCCTCCAGAGACTATCTCACATACTCTGCGAGGAACTATTTGTTTTAGCTGAGAGAATGGAAGTTTTGTGCAGTTTCCCATTTGGTAACCTCTAGATTTTTCCATATTGATCTGCATTGGCTTTTCTTTTTAAGGAAAATAACTTTTTTTTTTTTCTCTTTTTCTCTCATATCATCATGGGAGTAGCATGTTTTACCTAACTTAAGCTTCCAGATGAGGCCTTGTCGTACAAAAATAGAAATACAGTCTGTTTGGGGTGGAAGGGAAAGAACTAATATGGCAAACAAATGTCAGGAAGTACAAGAGCAACGTTAATTGCACAAGCCGTACAGTTTTAATTGCCAAACCTAACCTTGAATGAAGCATACTCTCCTTTGAGGTATTAATGCAGTGCATGTGGCATGGTCTAGGTGAGGGCCAGTGTTCAAAAGCCCTTCACAAAGTTCCTGGATGTCTCTGGTGCACTTTTTTTTAAGAGAGGTTTGTATTTCAGAAAGTGAATTTTCAGGCTTTCTGCAAATCGTGTTCCTGGAAGCTTGCTTGAGCTGAGCACCCACAAGCTTAGACACTCCCAGTGACACTGGGAGTGTCACCGACGAGAAATTATTAATAGTTCTAGTAGCAACCAGGAGCCAAGCAAGATAAAGGTCCAATTAGTCTAGATAGTATGTAACTGTTGAGTATAAATCCCTGCTCTCATCCACTTAGGTGTGATGAGATACTGGCCTTCACCCTGGTGCTAAAATACACTAGTATTTTGTAGACACACCTAATTCATCACTGCGTTATTCTACTCACATGCCAGTCTAACTGTAATAGTCCCAAATCAAGCCTGTACCATCTGCCCCAGTGCGGAGGCTCTTCTTATCAATGTGTGTACATATGCCTATTATCAATCAAGTTGATTTCTTTCTATTCAGAGCTTGATCATTTCTGTTTTTCACCTGGTTTTCTTTGTCTGTTGTTCTGACTACTGGAAAGATAAAATGAAGGAGTTCTGGCCCCTCAGGGCACTGTCTATTGACACAAGTTCATGCAAGTAAATAGTTAACAAGTCACCCAAGACCAGTTATTTAGGTGGTTCACTGCATCATTTACTTTCATGATTTGGTTTTGTGAAGAACTAGGCTTCAGAAAATTGTATTTGTAAAAAACTGATTTGGCTACTTCTAGAAAATCGAAATGATTAGTTTTTCGTTCTCAAAGCCAATGCTGTGTGAAGACGTGAACAACCATACAACTTAATGTGGCACAAGTGAGAAGGCTTTTTGTTCATGAAAACTGTTGTCCCCTGAAGCTTCTTCAAATATACTGTACCCTATCATGTAAGATTAGTCATATTTAAAATTATTTATGGCCCTTGCCTAGAATTATGGAGAGAGAACATGTCTATGGTGGATATATCTCTTTGTTGGCATTGCTTACAAATAACTCAACTGATGTTAAAAGAAAATGCAGCCCATAGATAGGCAATAACCTGTTAAAGTGTAATGACCTTGCGTAAAATCGGAAAGATTTGTAAGTGTGGTATTCTCATACTTGGCAAACCACTTTTTTTAGCCTTTAAAAAGACTTCAGAAAACCCACATTGCTTGCCCTTCTGTGGATTTCATTTATTTGCATAATTCTGTATTCCAGAGAGATGCTTATCATATTTCATGACTTTATTTTTAATTGTTTTGCATAGGTGTAGCCCAGGTTACTTTTCAAGACTGTGCTATGTGCTGTGCATTTGGAAAGCCTAAATAGGCTACTATGTTTTATTGTAGGCTGCCAAAAACCGCTGTATTACAAGCAATGAGAATGTGGGGAGAGAAGGAGATGCATAATGAAATGCATACTGTCTTGCCCCTGGCAGCAGGGAAATTCATGGAGATAAATGATTTCTTATTTATTTGGAAGGGTTTGCATCAGGAAGATGATGAGGGTAGAGGGGAGCCTTAAACATCACCAGGGTAATTTGCATTGGTTCACATTATAAACTGCCTTATGTACTGTGGTGCAGCCAGACTCTTTCACTATTTCAGGTTATTCATTCAAGGTTTGCAGCCAGATTGATTAATGAATTACCAGATCTTGCGTAAAATGACTTGGCCTGACTTTTAAACAACCACCAATGTTTTCTTTGCCAGTCTTGTGACTGGTGTTAATGGGTTTCCAGAGAGCTGAGCCTATATAGACTCTCTGTACTGGCCTCCCCTAGCATTTTTTCCACTTTTTAATTTTCTCCAAAACTAGTAGCCCAGGGCAGGCAGTTCAAGGAGATATAATCTCAGGGAAAAAAAGACATAGTAGTCAAATCCTTGATGGCTGATGCCCTTCAGTGCCAAATCAGCATGATTTATCATAGCCATCTATTCAGCACAACAGAGGCTGGAGGTGAGCTGCATGGTGTACCTCACACAATATGCATAACTAGAGCTCTGAACTTTGAAGGAAAGCCTCAGAGCTATTTGCAAAGTGCTGGTGCTTAGTGAATACTAAATTACATTTAGGAAATAGTCTACTGCTACCAGTTATACTTCATTTTTATTCTTGACACAGACACCTAAATCAGAGAACAGTAACATTTCAGAGATTATGGTAGCAGTTTGGGTATGTTCCAACACTATAATAGGATCAGAATTTTAAGGCCTTTTTTATTATTACCAATAGTCACTTAGTTTCTACTGCAGCGTACTTTGTAGGGAATTACAGCTTTTACTAAAAAGATTAAAATGCTATTATGCAAATGATTGCAGTATGTTATTATGTTTACAAATTAACATCCATGGCTCAACACACAAATTAACTAACTATTCCATCTATATTATTAAGGATTTAATAAAGTAACTGTTGATAAAAATGAGGAGCTTGGAACAGTTAATAGGAACTGATTGTGATTTAACATAGAACTTAAACATTGTGTTTAATGTTCTAGATGGTATAATGGCAGAATAAAGCTTATCAAAGTACTTAAAAGAACTGAGATTGGGTGAATGGCATAGCAGCATGTCTGAGGCCTCAGAGAGCACAACTAAATAGCTCTGGGCAGTAATGTAGAGTGGGCAGCACACTGGTGAATCTGAAGGTAGCACAGGACCATCTCGTGTCAACATGTAGTTTCCTGCTCTAATAAGTAGGTTTTTTTGAAATTCAGATTCATACACATTGAATGTTTCACATGATAAGCACACATAGGGTACTTGGGAACCTGCGTCCCTCTAAAATGCATCCTGTAATGAAATGCTTCTATGGCAAATGGGATTTCATTGCAGAGTATCGCTGTATGGCAAAACAGGGGAAGGCTGAGTTCAGGCTGAGATGACTTTACAAACAGCACTGCAAATTGCTATTCCTAGCAGTTCATAAGAGATCGTAAAAGCAAACAGATAAGAGCTACTGAGGTCCTAGAGAAATGAATGTACAGTATGTGGTTACAGGATAGATTTAGTACGGAAACAGACAACATTGTAGGTTTAATACAACAATAAACATAAAAGGCAAAAGATGCAGATTTGGGATAGGAAACTTTATAAGAACAATAAAAGGTAACAATGTGTCATAAAAACCGCTTGTGAGACTAGAAGAAAGACCCTCAGTTCCAGGGGAAGAAAATAGCGGAGGCTGAGTGGAAGTGCCAGAATTTTTATACTCCTAATGGACCAATGTCACGTTTCTTGTGTGTTTGAATGCGTTACCTTTTCCAGTGTCTCTGGCCTGACTCAGATTTCTCCATCTACTAAATAGGAGACCAGCACAATAACATTACATCTATGGGGATGATGTATGTGAACTATAATCTATGACTAGCTATGCTGACATTTAAAAAGGCTCAAGCAGTAAGTGGAATTTATTTTACTCGAACCAGCTGCTATGTAATTGGGAAGAGTTTATGCAAATGCTCTGTATCTAGTGTTAGCAAGGTGTGCTGCTGCTTCCTTTTCTTTCCTGCTTGGACAAACTACAAACTGTCGAAACACGTCTCTGTTTTAATGCAGGAACCTTGCATGTTGGTTGAAGCCTTCAGGCAGGAAAGAAGCCCCAAATGAGCAAAAACCAGTTGCTTTGAGAGCTTATTGTTTGATGTATGAGGCCACCAAGACCATTCCCCAGGTGCACAATCAAAACGCAACTGATCCCCTTCACGGTCCCATTAAAGAGATATTTCACCTGGAGCAGACATGGCTTGAGATACTCATCGTGTCTGTGCTCTGCTGAGCACCTGTCCTTTTTGCAAGAGGGAAGACTAACTCTCACCAGAACAGTAGTAAGCTAATTAGGTCATTAGACAAATGTCTTGGCCCGTGTTAAAACCAGCACTTGAGGACACCGTGTTACACTGTGTTCCCACTGGCTACATATCTAAATACAAACTGGTGTCAGCTGCCATACACACCAAAATGTAATAGCCTCCTTTCACAGAGGTCATCTTAAATCCACTTTGGTCACAGTCACACTCCACATCTGTTTCAGTGAGATGCAGCTTCTTAAGGTGGCATTTGGACTTCATAAGCACGCAAACAACCAAGCTATAAATTGCTACTGCTGGAGTTATTTTGAATAAGTGTATACTGTTTCATATTTATAATGGTGAGGCTTCATAATATTCGCACTGAATATATAACACAGATCAGTTCAACAAGCATGAAATTGTATGTTGTCAACTTGTCACATAAATAGAGCCATATTCTAGCTTACGATAATGTTGAACTAAGTATTTTCTCCCTAGAACTGCAGAGAGGGTCACAAAAAAGTGGGACAGTGGCTCTGTCGTTTGTTAGAAAAACATTCCCAGAGTCATTGCTAGTGGGAAGTAAATATTTCTGATAACACTCTTCTGTTTTTTTCTTCCCCTTTTGCTTAACAACAGCAACAGAAAGTTTGCCTTTCTTGGACAAATGCTAATTGGCTAAACTGTTAAATTTATTTCCCTTAATGGTTTTATTTCTAGTATAACCTCTTTCCTTTTTTTTGTATTGTTGCTATTTTTGCACTGTGCATCATTGCTAATTGCTACTAAATGCTCCATCTTAACCCTGGTATGCTCTTCCCCTGCTGCCCCATCCCACTTAACATTAACTCAGGCCCATGCCATTACAGAAGGATAAAATCATAGCAAGGCTTAATTTAGGAATTTTTTTTTCTTAGTGCTGCTAATCTATTGTGCATGTGTACGTCAGGAGAAGGAAATTGCACGGAGCAAATTTTTTGCAGGGAGAAAGTTTTGGTATTGGATCGTGTCAAACAATTTTTTTTCCCCATGAGCAGAAAAAAATACAAGGAAGAGTATGTGTGTGCATGTGTGTCTGCGAAAGCTTATCCACTTGTAGCTCTTGTTATTCTACAGTGGTTAATACTCAGATGCACCAGAAATTTGCAACCTTTTCTGGAAGAGTGCCCCAGCCAGCTTTTTGGGCCTTTTTTTCTCCAGTGTCTGGGTTTTATTTTGATAGCTTTGTGCAGGTGCATACGGGATCCTAACGCCTGTATTTGCAGGTGACAGACTGCAGCATCAGCACGCACGGGCATCTACGCATGCTCAGCCACGCAGACTGGTTTCAGGTCTCTGTGGAAATCAGCCCCTTTGCAACACATAGTTGGTGGCTTTGGCTGAGTTTTCTGTTCTGACACAACGGAGCAACAGCCTTTCTTCATAATGATTGAGAAATTAATTAGCACTTTGTGGTGGTGATGAGTCTGAAGGGGCATGATTGGAGTTTGCTTTTTACCACATGCAGTAATCACTGAGTTTTGTTTATGAAAGCACAAAACCAAAACCTATTGAGATTTTGGTGTTGTCATGAAGCCTGAGCTGTGTGGCGCTCTGGAATAATACTTCAATTTCCTCACACACATCTGTGCTTTTGTGCTTTACTGTGAGTAACACAATGGGGTGCTGGTCCATAATGGGTACTTCTAATCACTAAGATGATAATCAGAACAACAGAGTATTTTCTGTGAGAAGCCGTGGTGGCAGCCTTGGGCAAGTGTTGTTGACTTGTTGATTTATGACAGCTTTGAGTTGCCTGAACTGCTCACAGCCATCTAGCTCATCACATGAAGTTCAGGAGGATCAGCCCTTCTGAGCACATTACAGGGTTAGAGGTGTCAAACGGGCAGAGAGAGCTTCCTACACCTCTACACTTCAGTCTGCTCTATCTGCCCCTTGAGGGCTCAGCGATATTAAATCTTTATAGGGATTTGGAGGGGCAGTCCATCAAGTGGTCTGATGGACTGCACATCTCTCCTACAGGAGATACGCTTGTGTGAAAATAGAGAAATTGGGTGGAAAACTTGTTTCTCACCCAAGAGATTACTTGCAAGGAAGTGGTGATAACTTGGTTATCTGGAGGATTGGTCTGGTTAGAGGAATGTTCTGCTTCCCCGTGAGCTGCTAGAAGAAACAATGGTAGTTTCTCCTGGAGGGAACTCAAAATTTTTTCTGAAAGTACTCCTAAACCTTTGTGAAAAAAACAATTGTTGTTCTCCCAAGTTGCTGTTTAAGCAGTGACATAATAATTCAGGAACTGCATCAGAGAGCGCAGGTAATAAACATTAGGGAAGTGAGACTTCTCACTGGGATTTTGACTTTGGTGAGAACGCTGCAAGCTTGCACATTTCCACAGAGCAGTCAGTGACCCTAAGTGAAAAGCAGGTATGATGAGAGTTTTAAAAGTTTTCTAGTATTCAGGATTTATTTCTTTTTTAAAATATGCATCAGTTGACTTGCTGCATCTAGCTATAATGTGCTCCAGTCTGCCAGGCCCTGTGGGTTGAGACTGAGTGAAGAGGACCTTGGGTCTGTTGTCTCCACTTCAGGAGGCCTTGTTGGTGAGGTGTGGGCAGCCAGGTAGTGCAGGTGACAGTGTGGTTGGCAAAGGGTGAAGAATGAACTTGGAGCAGGGGAGGGCTTCACTGAATCACCGAATGGTTGAAGTGGGAAGGGACCTTGGGAGTTCATTTAGTCCAACCCCACCTGCTCGGGCAGGGCCACCTAGAGCAGGAAGTTGAGGAATTATTTCCGTGTGCCTCTGCTGCTGCTTCTCCTCCCTTAAAATGACACTTTATTAGGACTGGTAATGAGTTCCTGATCCCACTTGGAAAATCTTATGCTGTAGTCTTAAGCAACTATAGAATCTCCAGGAGGCATGTCTGTATATAGCAAGAAGCCCATCACGGCCAAATCCTAGTCTTCAGAGGAAGATGGGTGGCTATGAAAAGTGTTCTCAGTCTGGCCTCGGTTTTCATGTCAAATTTTCATATAAGGAAACCTACCTCTTGGGCTAGTCTTAGCTTACACAGGTCCTTAGCTTGTCCATTTTCACAGGCTTGTCAGACTGGTGAAATCTCAAAATTGTCAGGTAAAAAAGGATGCATATGCAATTATTTTAATAAACAAAAACCTAAGTGCATGCTTATTGACATCTGGTTGAATGTGCCCTGTAAGGCATTTGACCCTCCGGGCATGCACAAAAGGAGCAAGAGGCTTTTATTTCTACCGATCTGGAGGAAACTTATGCATTTTTTAAATTCTTTTTCTGGTTTTGTGTTTGCTTTACTTTTTTCCCCCCACCAGGACTGGTGTGGATTTTCTTGGCTGTATTACTGACTGTCCTTAAAAGCCCAACAAGCGCTCTTCACACTAGTATGAAGATATCAGGCAAAACACTACCAATTGTCACCTCAATTGCATCTGGAGAAAAGCCAGAAAAACTTGTGCTTTTTTTTTCTAAGGCATAGGAGAATATCGCATGGTCCTTAACGCTACAGAGACATTCATCCATTTCCAGTGAAAGGGTGTCAAACTGCTACTGCTTGTATGTGATGGGAGTGTTGCCATCTCTTGTCATTTTCTTTGCTGTTGATCCCTCGTATAGGAAGGGTCAGGTCAAATGCCTCTCTGGAGACCAAGTCTCCCATTTGCAGCAGGAAATCTCTTGGGCAGAGAGGATAACGTTACAAAACAGAGGCTAACATTACAAAACAGCTCTGCTGCCTCTGGCACAGTCTAGAGCATCACAGACCAATAACTCCTATCATGTCACTCTTGCAGCACCTTATTATCTATGTTTTTCTGTAAATCCAATCTGAGACTGTCATTACCAGTTTCAGGTAGGTGAACACCATCTGGGTGAAATAACCATGTGCCAGTGATGGGCTGGAGGGGGCTCTTGTTAGTTAATCATCCCTACCTTCCCTTTGATGAGTTAATTTGTCTGTTGAGCCATGGAGGAGCCCCCAAGAGCTCCCAGGAGCCCCTTGTTAAAATTCTGCCGACAAATGGGAAGATAGGGATGATTTCACTCTTTTTGCTGGAGCCCATGCTATCTATGATATTGCTAAATCATCCATAATGCATAACTTTTATGCAATCTTTTTGTTACAGTTCTGGCAGCACATTACTTCTTTGCGCATTTACTTTTTAAACATTGTCACTGGATACCTACCTAACCCCTGAAAATCTCATCCCATGAATTAAGGTTAATTGCAGTACTTCCATGTGGCCTTTTAGTAGCTGGCATGCCAGGTTCCTTGGCTGTGATGCTGGACCATGCTTGTCTTAATTTTTTTTTTTTTCCTCAGTTACTAAACACCGTCTTTATTTACTTGTCTCGTGGTAATGCCTAATAGTCTCTTTGTATGTACTAGTGACCATCCCATCCCTGTTTTATGGTGTGTGCTTTGAAGTCCTTGGAAGGAGCAAAGGTAGTGAAAGAAGAAAAGACCTGGTCCTTGGGGCTTTTGAGTGAAGATACAAACTCAGGTTATTCTTCCTTCAGGGGCCTGGGAGCACTGCTGTCTAACCAGGCTCCTCTTCCTCCCAGCCAGCTGGAAACAGTTACAGCCTGCTGAGCTTGCCCAGCCCAGGGAATAAAGTGGTAACCTACAACACAGCTAGGAGATGCTAGCTTGAAGTTGCAGTTGTGTCAACATGATTTGGAACTACCAAACCTGCGGAGAAGCTGGCTTAAGTAGTACATCCCAACATGGAGACTTGTTTATCTCCAGACCTGAGAAGAAGAATTAAATTTTAAAAAAATTAAAACAAACAAACAAACAAAATCCCCCAAAAGACTAGGAAGCTAAGAAATACTGTCATTTGGAAGATGCTCTGCTCCCTTTTTAACTAGTCAGACAGGGCTTGTTAGCTCTGATATAGTGTTGTTACAGCCAGATCAGGACTAGCTCTTGCAAGGCTGTAAGCCTGCCTCTGCATAGTGCTGATGGGTGCTGTGGGTGGATTTATTAGCTTTCACTCAATATTGATGTTTCTCCTAGGCTCTGTTCTGCGAGAGAGCAAACCTTTCCTGCAGAAACACGGGGAAAGTGATGGAGGGACACAGGAATAAATCTGGAAGAGTCAGGTGGCATCCTACCAGGCTATGAGCTCTGGCTAGAGGCGACCATAACGTTACCAAGCAAGTTCCTGCAGAGTTAGTCATCATCTCTGTATTGTGTTTTCAAAACTGGGTTGGGAAGGATTATTTGGCTGTGTCCTGTACAGACCCAAATGATGTCCAAGAATCTGCACTCTGCTCTGACTGCCTGGGGAGCTTCCCCAGAGTACCAGGGAGCAGGAATCATGTCAGGGTCTCCACACTGAGTCAGTTCAAGTCCCCTATGGTCAGAGCTAATAGGCCACGGAGGGCTGATTCTCCACTGGACCACCAGCATCGCGTTACACCCCGCTCCTGGCACTTGCAACTCTGTGAACACAGTCCAGATGCACTTGAACTGCCTCTCTGTAGACCCTGTCTGGACCCAAGAGGGCTTGTTAGGGGCAGCCCTGTGCTGCGTGGCGGTGGTTGTTCTCTTTCTGGATCTCCTACAAGATTAGACTTGTGAAACTTCGATTTTTAGATCCAAAGCTAAAGAAGGAAAAAGACCTATCCCTAAACTTCAGTCTATAATAGTTCCTATTTCCTTATCCATGTTTTTGAAAATTGTGTGTATATGTTCTTAACAATGTGCCTTGGCTCAGCAGGCATGTCAAAAACTTTTTAGAAAACAGCTTTTGTGGGTACTGGGCTTTTCTGTCAGTCCAGGAATGCTGCCTTCTCAAGCCTGTTACTCCAAGTTGCACCATGCACATAGCAGGAACCTCAGACTAGACCCTTCCACTTGATCTCCCATTATTCCCTCCTAGGTGATCGCTCCAGCTTGCCCTCCGTCGCTATAACTTTAGCTATTTGCCACAGCTTCTGTCAGCTTGCTTTTTCCCCAACCCAAATTCACAGGGATGAACAAAGATCCACTCATGTCTCTTGTCCTTCCCTACACCTGCTTCTGGGAGTGCAATGACAGATACCAGTTTTATTGTGTGCCAATGTTACCGCTCTGTTTACAGCAGATTTAAGAGTTTACATTAGGCCACAGTGTTATCTTCCAGTTTTCCTAATTCTATCTGCTGGCAATCCCAGCTATGTGGTTGGGGTGGCTGCCCCTGTCCTAAAGGAATTTGTGTCAATTTCTGCAGGGACAAATCCTCCCTGTGCTAAACCGCTTTGCAGTATTTGCTCAAACTGAAATTTTGACAAAGACGTTCTGTCCACATCCACCAGAAGAGATTGCCTTTTTTTCAGATGCACTTGGAGGTAGATGTGTTGGAAGCTGCCTGTACCTGGCTGATAACTGAGACTGAGCATCTATGTAGCACGATCCATGCCCTTTTCTAATTTCTCTTTGAATGACAAATGTGTCTTCACTGAGTCAGCAAAAGAAGAGATCCTACAGTAGAATTCATTGCCCTTCTATCCCTTTTAACAGAGCGGCTAGGTTTTCCCAATTCCTCCCCAAAATCAGTCTTTAAAAGCTCTTACAAAGACATCCCTCAAATGTATTGTCCAGAGCTGCATTATATTCTCTAGTCATTTCCAATCAAGACTCATCATGTACTGTTATTTCTTTAGAATTCCTCCCTAACTATACTGGTATATTCCCAATTAAAAAAAGAATTCAAATCTTTGTGAAAATCAAAGTTGCAGGAATCTGGAGATAGTCCACATTAGTCCTCATCACTGTTGCCCCTAGAGAGTCTAATCTAAGAATTGAGTGTGGATGACCTCAAAAAAGAAAAGCAGATTTCATTGCAAACTTCTGCATTTCCTGCCAGAACCATGCACAGGTTAGCTGAGGTCCTCATGAGAGGCTTTAGGATGAGAAATGGGTCAAATTTTGCATGGCTTGTTTTCATTGCAAGTGCTCTGTTCAGTTCTAAAATTATATCTTTTAATTTTGAAACTGCTAACTGGTAAGCCAAACCTTTCTTATGGGAGAGGCCTTAGCAAAGTAAGTGTGTGTGTGAGGAAGGTGGCAGACCAAAAGTGTGGCATAATAACGTGCTTGTTTTCAGCAGCAAAGGAGTCAAAATTCTCACAGACCTGGAATGAAAACCTACAAAATATTGCTGACTGATATTTAAATGTTTGAATCCATCTGAATTGTTTCTGTGCAAAGAAAATGTATCTCCCGGTGCCAAATTTGTACACACCAAATTTCCTAGAGATGTCTACCTCCTATTTCTTGAATACTTGTACCTCTGGATATGTGCAGGTGTCCTTTCTGGTCCTGAAAGCTACTCAACTAATGAAGGATCAGGGCCACTTCACCTGATGTTCTCCCCCTCTGGAATCCAATAATTGCTTTGCATCAGGACATAATTATACCTACAGTTATTAGATAAACCTGCTAATTCAGACTCTGTAACTCTTGAGTATCTTCCCAAATTGCATTCCATGATTTGGTTAGATTATATCTTATCTCTAACCTAAACACACAATATCTAGCCAGTCTTCTCCCACGTTATATACAAGGCAAATCATCAGGACTTAATCTGTTGCTGGCATTAATGGCACGATTCCTGATCTTAATTCCAATTTACTCTGCCTGATATCCCACAAATGCCTTTGAGAAATAATTTTATCCCCGAACCTGTGCCAAAGACACTTTCTTCCTCCATCACTGCTGTCTGACTTCCTATGGACTTTGTAATGACCTTTGCAGGCTGTTGTAGATGACACAGTCTTACATATAAAAGTCCACAAACGAGTGCCACATCTCAGGCTGTCACTTCAGCTCAGAAAGTCACTACCAGCAGATCCCTGATCTTGAGCTATTACTATAGCCAGAAAGTGTAGTCTCTTCACTAGCAAAGAAAAGAATGGGGGGCAGCAACACAACAGCTTTTTTTCTCTCTTTTTCTGTCTGGCAGGTGGTTGGCCATTGCAGACACCCCGTGCACTGCCCCCCCATGGGCTCTGCTCCTTGGGGCTCATGTGCAATAAAGCTGCCATCACGGCAGCCTGATGGGGACGAACAGGCGTTGCTTTTGTGAATAATTTTGTTTCTAAGTACCATCCAAATTCTAAAGCAAAATATTTTCCTACTTGCCTGAAAGTAATTTAGGAATCTTTGAGATGAAGCTCTGCTGAACCCACAGTTCATTTTCTCCTGCTTATCTTTCCTTGGGGCAAACCTGTCTGTGTGACTATCAGTACAGGTAATGACTTACCCAACCAGCTTTGGATGTTTTCTGGTTTTTATCTTCCAAAAGTAAGTTAGGCAAGGAGAGAGCCTCACTCAAACAGTATGCTTTCTGGACCCTTTGTTCTTCCAAGACGCTTGCTGAATTGCTGTTATATTATAGCCTCTTCCTCCTGTGTTTTGGGGGGTTGGCCCAGCTTTTTGTGTTAAACTAGATGGTCTCCGTGCTCACTTTTGAACTCAGTCATGACCGTGTTCCTTCCCACTGGTCCAAACTTGTCTCTTTCGCTGTAGCGAGCTGATGTTCTCCCTAAGATCTGCTACATCATACAGGTATCCTGTGGCTTTCTGGTATGGACATACATCTGACACACCAGCCTTGTTCTGTTGCGGCCATTCGCTACTGTCTCTGTGTTAACTTTCTCTGGAAAACTCCATTCTGGAATGCCAGTAATAAGTGAGCAAATAGGATGGGGACTTTTTCTATATAAAAACCAGCAAAATCACCAAATTCTATGAATGCACAAAATGATCCTCCCCTTAGTTATGTTGCTGTGACCCCAATGCTCTTGACAATCATTTTTCAGTCCTCTTCTGTCAACTGGAAGCTCAGCTGCAAGTGCTCTGGGACAGGGACTGTATGCACTGTTGGTGTCCGTGAAATGTTGTCCCCTGCTTGGAAGGGGAGGCTGGTGTTGCTGGTTGGAGCCCTGCCCTCCACTATGCTCATGGGCACTGTCTGGCCTGGAGAAGTTGATTAATCTCTGCACATCAAATCCCCTGCTATAAAGCAAGGATTATAATCCTCCTTTCTTGGTCTTGTCTGTTTGAACTGTGAGTACTTTCTGTAGATACTTTACCTTACGATGTAACTGGAGATCATTCAGTGCAATAGGGCTGTTGTCTTGGTAGTGCTAGAGTAACCCTTAACCAGGAGAAACTTAAATTGCAGGAGGTGGATAGTAACGTTAATCATCATAATGAGGATGGAGCATTATTTTTGCTGCATGACTGTGGAAGGAAAGGCTGAGAAATAGATGGCTAAAATCACTGAGTGCATATTTTCAAAGACAGGGCTTGCTCAGCAGCCAGGTGACAGCAGACATGTTTATTTGACAGAGAGGCTGTGAACTTAACTCCTGACTCAAAAACAAAACTTGCTTCACAAATGAAGACATATGGAGGGTTTTAATGGCAGTTGCAAGACATGTGGCTAGGTTATGCCACTATGCGTGAGCTTATAAAGGCACTGGGTATATATCTGGTGAGGGAATCTGTGAATTCCACCACTATTTAAGATTGAAAACATTTCTCACTCTGAAAAGAGAGTCAAAGAAAAATTGTGTCAGAGAGGACAGGCTCTGCCAGCTCCATGGCAGTTGACTGCAATGCCTGCCCAATAAGGGAAGGAACTTATGTTCAGCTGCATGGTTGGGTTTTAGCTTGACCTTGCCCAGCATTTGTATCTAGAAGTTGATCTTACTCAAGGTGGGGTTTTTAAATTATGTTGAAAGTGACTCATACTAATAAGTTGCAGTAAAACCAGGGAAGGAAAAAATACTGGAAGACACGTAAAATAGGTGCCTGAATCAGTTTCTATTTGGTACTCTTGTTAAGGCAATCATCCAGGTGCCAAGACTGGTGTAGTACCTGGGATGTCATGTGGAAGGCAGTGGGCAGGACTCAGTGTATGGAGGCAGTTGCCGCTTGAATCCTGTGATGTTCCCAATCTAAGCTCATACAGCGAGTACCCACAACGGCGTTACCTGCAAAAGTGCAGAGAGTTGAGGCAACAACAGCAACAGGGATGTTACGCTGATTTCTGTGGTGATACCTTTCAGACTGGCTGTAGCATGAGTAAAATGTATGTAAGGATGGAGAACATTTGTGCTTTGCTTTGGAGTTGCTTTATTTTGATGTCTTGTCATGGTTTTCAGTGAGGAGCAGATGAACGGGTATACTGCTTAAGACCACTTAAAGAGAACTGCTTGTAGCCTCCAAAAAAAAAAAAAAGCAGCTCATTTTTTATGTTTTAAAGATGAGGTGGCTTCATTAAAGACTGTAAAGTCTTGCAGTTTTACCCCAAAGAAAACACTGATAGCTCCACAGTTCAGCTGGCAGGGAACCGTGTCAGACCATGGAGCCTTGCCCATATATGCAAGTCCTCTCACGGTACCAAAAATCATTTAGTTTTCTTCTAAAGTCCCAGGCAGTGAGCTAAAAATGGCTCACTCAGATATGCATTTTGGAATTTCAGAATTAAATGTAATAAAGCAGATTTTTATTTTTACTCTCTTTTGATGAGACACGCAATGAGAGAGTGAGGACACCACGTTAGAGTATCTTTTGATTTGCTATTTGCTATGTGTTAAACATTTATATTTCAAAGAAGCGTTTGTACCTACACTGAGTGTTTGGCAAATCCAATAGCTCATTAGATGTTAACAATAGCAACGCTGCTAAATACAAAGGATTCATAGGCAAAGTACCCCTCGGGCTATATCTCTGAGAGAAAAAGTAGCAAATAGAATCAGAAACTAATTAAATAGTCAGCTAAAGCGAGCATAACTTTAAAAAGCTCTAAAACTACCAAAAATGGAAACATATTACAGTTATCTGCATTCACAGTGCAGAACAAGTTTGGTAGTATTTAAGATAATTCTCTAGTGCCTGCTATTTTTAGTCCAAGGGTAAGCTTCTGTAAGAGCCTTTCAGCGTTGCATCCCTTTAACCTGGCCTAACAAGCTAAGCCAGTAAGCTGTCTGATTTCCGTCTTACAGGAGGCAGAGAGATAGCTAAAACAAACCATTTGTGGTGAAAACGCTCAGCCTATCTTGTCTTAAGAGCTTTCTTCGTATAGATTTTTTTTTTTCAAATGTCCCACTATTAAGCATTGTTTGTCAGAGACCAAAATGTCAGGCTTTGCTGTTTAGAAATCGTAGAAGCACAGGAATGAAAGGAGGATTTTATAGACCCAGCCTAATGGGAATAAACATTTCTGCATTGCCACTGGTGAAACCCAATCGGGGCAGTTTAGGCTATCGCTATCAATGCGTCTGAGGAGAAAGGAACGGATTTAGTTTTTCTCATGGAAGGAGGGGCAGACATAAAGGGCCTGATTTGCTTCTCACTTACACTTAATCTGTCCTGGTTTAACTCCATCGACTTTGCTGGGAGACGCTTGGCTTGTGCTGCTCTAATCCAAGGGGAGTCAAGCTGGGGTCGGCGTTACGCTCCCTGTGCCCCCAGCACTCGGGTTTGGGGCACCTTCTGCTGTCGAAACAGGGGGCAAGGCCATATGCAGCTGTAAAGCACCGCGGTGCTCATGGCGTGCTGGTGGTTTGGTGCTTCAGGTTGATAAAACTTTGCAATATTATTCACTTAGAACTAGCTCTTCTTCACTGGAAATACTGTATGGTTGCCCCCCAATGTAGAGAATGAAGTGCAATAGTGTTTGCTTTCTTCTCCCTTCCCCCTTCCCCTTCCCCCCCCCTCTGTCTGGTGGTGCCTGTGTAATCCTTAACATACGTTTACAAAACAGGATTTTATTGCTACCTAAACATGAGTGGTCCCACCCGCTCCTCTTAGCCAGCTGAGCCAGGCTTGGGCACGGTACCCTGTACTCTGTCTGAAATAGGTTAGAAACAGAGGTCGTGCTGCCTGGGTTAAGGGTAGTAGCTCCAGCCTTCTGCCCCCAGAGTGTCACTTAAACAGGTTTTGCCGTCCCAGGACGCTGGATCAGGAGTGCGGCTCTTTCGTCCTGGGCTGTTTCCAGTCCACAGCTCCCTTCCCCTCTTTCTTCCCCCTCATTTTGGGTGCTGACAGAGCAGGGCGAAATATCTCAATACACAGGGAGGCCATCTGAGCCAGGAAAACGTAGGCTGTGTTGAAGCTGGTGATCTGCAGGGTCCCACCTCTGCTTCAGTATGCAAACAGCTGCAATTTACTTATTATTCCTGGGGTTAGGCATATCCCATGGGGTTTTGGCTGTGCATCTAGCAGCTATGTAGGCTCAAATTATAACTTCTGTTAACCTCAGTGGGGATAACTTTTAAATTGAAGATGCACTTGACATGAGCAGGATACATCAGTGCATTTCCAGTAGGGAATGTGAGCACTGCATCTACCACATTGTAGGCAAGATGAACCCAAGCCACTTTTAAACTCAGCTTCTTAGCCATAGCAACGTAGTGCTCAGCTGTAAACCGCACTTGATAAGGAGGAAGAATTAGCCCTTCCTTACTGGCCTCTGGCTGGACTGCCGTTAGTCCTGGGACAGGTTGGTACAGATAAAGTATGCAGGAGCTACTGCTCTCAGCTTCAGCATCAACATACCAAAGCGCAGAGGACCAGGTCCCCAGCTAGTGTAAATCTGCATAGCTCCATTAAAACCTGTGGAGAGGCCCTAATTTACAGCAGCTGAACATCTGGGCCCAAGTTCTTTTTCATTTGGTTACTAGCAGGATTAAACAGAAGTACCCCAAATTATTTATTATAGGTGCTGTGGCAGCATCTCAAAGCCCAATTGTAAATCAGGACACCGTTGTGAAAGGGGTTATGTGAACACATAACAAAAAGATAGTCCCTGCCTAAAGGAACCTATGGCCTAATTAATAATGATATTTAGTGCATTGATAAGTACAGCGGGACTTGACTGCCTGTTATGGGTCATTTTTAAAGAGGACAAAAAAAAATACCCAGGTTGATTTTCACCATTTCTGATGAAAAAGAGTCTGGTTAACATCGGTGCCTCACAAAGAAAAATACGATGTTTTACATCGTACAGATGGAGGGCTGGTGATCAAGAACATGCACTTTTAAAAGACTAGCAGAGAATGAGCAATATATTCAGTTTTGACTAAGAAATAAATAGAAGAGAGGCAACTGCAGTGGGAACTGTAGCGTGCACCACAGTATGCATGAGCTACATAACTCTGCTAGGCTGGTTGCGGGTAAATGAACAAGGTAGCCTTAGTGTAAACTAGCAAATTAGTTTTACATTTTAGTGTCAACCCCATTTTATCAACTTTATCTGTGAAGACTAGTGAGTTCCAGGAAACTTAGAAACAAGCCAACAGTGGATGTGCTCTAGAGGAGGCTTTGCAACAGATAGCTCTTCTGTGATCTTTATTTTTTTTTAATGTTTTCTGTTTTAACATCACCATCTCTAGTTTACGATTCTATTCGCATACACAAAATTGCATTGAAAGAACATTAAAGTCTTAGTACCTAGTGACAAATCAAGGAAATACATAGTTAAGGATATTATGAGACGTCTAAATGAATCCAAATGCTTAACTGGCGGAAAATTCAGACACATCTCCTCATCCTGAAGAGTGTCCTCTGTGGTTGTAGGGGTTTACCAGGATGCACTGTTCAATCGCTGCTTTTTGAGGTGAGGTCTTATTTGCCTGCTGGGACAAGCTTACATTTTGTTTTCATGGGACTGTAAAAGCGAACTGAAAAGCCTGGCAAGATGTACCTGTGATCTGTGCTGTGTTAAACCCTATACCTGTTAGCACCTTCCTTACTGTGGCATCTCCACATTCTCACTTGGTGTTTCATTATAAAGGAGCCTTTTATTGCTTTCATCCTAGGATGCTCACAGTATGGGTACCTGGGGTGTTCTCTCAGCTGAGCATCTCCTTAGATATGGGAATATTTGGGAGGTTTTTTGAAACTTTTTTAGCCTGGTAAGAGTAGAGCGCACATATCTAAAGATACATTTTTTTCCTCTTTGTGGTGATTTCCTCAGTTTTTTTAGGGCTAATGTCTACTGTCTTTGTTTATTTCATCTAGCTAAACCACCTCTCTAAATGGTATGTGCGTCACTCAACACATCTGCTGGTACATACCAGGAGGATATTGGAGCCATTGCTGTAACACTTAAAGACAGGAGTATAACTGCATAGGTAAAACATACAGAGTAAATGCGTCTTTAGCCTTGTAAACAAGTTTTTGTGTTGTGTCTGAATAAACTCTTTTAGCCAGCTTAGACCAGATGGCAGGCTTCCAGTTAGATCACAATAAAAATTGATGGGAAGCCCAGACGTATTAAGGATGTACTGATCCATTCATGCTGCAGGTCTAAGGAAAAATGGTGTTTTTCTTCCTGTGAGACACAACTTGTGTTTGTCGTACCTGTTCAACAGGCATGGTGGTAGGTTTGATGAAGCTGAACACACTGAAAAATTAAAACATCATAAAATGCAATTAATGAAGTTGATACTTTACAAATGCTAATTTCCTGGTCAAATTACATTCCAGTTTTCTAGCAGTAAAAGCAACAGAGAGAAGTGTCTTATTTTGCTGTTTAAAAAGGAATTTTTGAGTGTGTGTTCTGTTTGCACAAAAACCAGTGTCCACATAATTGAACAAAATTTAAAAATTCCATGTAAACTCCTGCCTGCTATATTGTATATAATTTTACCCTGAAATTTATATTTGTGTACAGTCATAAATCTCTAGAAAGAAGTAGGGATTGTGATAGACATCCTGACACATCCAATATAATTAAAACTAAAGCAAATGCAACACTGAAATAGAGAATGAACAGAAGTGACAAGATTATGCTTAATAGTTTGCAAAGGAAGGGTCTATACTACCACTCAAGTGCATTTTTTTGAGATTTCTGTCAGTATCAAGAGGAAAAAGAAGGTTTTACATCAATTACATGTGTGAAATAATCACTGCAAAATATATGTAGCTCTTTTTTTCCCAGAACACGCTATGCTACCTAACAAAGGTATATGAATGTTGAAAAATTTTATGTCAGTGCATAGAGAGATTAGCGTGGGCATGTACCATAAATCAAGTAAATAAATATGAGCAAGCAGCGTTTGAATATTTGGACTGAAATACTGCTGACACCGTCACCAAAAGCTCTGCAACAGGGAGAGTCCCAAACTTCTTCCTCCCCCTGCCTCCCTCTTTTTGCAGTACTCGTTCCCTAGAGCTTGTCTGGATTGGCACCCTTGGTCAGGAGCTGTCTGACTCTACCCTCCTGTATATTTTAGGTGCATAATAACAATTAAAAATCTCTGTCTGGGTTGTTGCTCAGGACCTTATCACGTGCGTGAACAATTCCCTGTAAAAGGGGAAGGGGAGATGGGTAAGAGGTGCCGTGTGCTGCTCCGGGGGAAGGTGCTGGGCGGTGGGCTCGGCGGGCAGCCTGCCTACCCTCTCGCACCTGGGCAGGGAGCTATTTGTGCCGGTTGGGCTGCCCGTCCTGTGTCCCCCCTCCCCAGTGGCCACTCACCTACTCCTCCGCTCACCCCTGCTTCCCCACCAGTGCTGGCAGCAAGCAAACATCACCTCCCCCTTTGCTCTTCTGTCCATCTTGCACAGCGAAGGAAAACTCCCAGCTTTTTTTCCTGTGGCTCTTCATCAGGCTCCTCCTCCCCTTTGCACTTCTGCCCTTTCCCTGCTCTTGTTTTTCCCCACCAGAGATGTAGGTAGAGTTTTGTGCTTTGATGTGGAGCCCTGCCCAAACCTCACCCACCGCGGGCTGGACGAGACATGCCAGGTCTTCTCCTGCTGCAGTTTCCCACCCGTGAAGACCAGGTGGTCTTCCCTGGTGCTGGGCAAGAGAGCACAATAGTATGTGCACGGCGTGCCTCAGCATTATGAACATGCGGTTCCTGGTAAGAGGTTTGGTAACGCTTTTACAGTGTCAAGTCCTGTACGAGTTAAAAAGCCCCTCTGGTGAGTTAACCCAGTCCAAAACATAGGTAATGCATTTATTTAGTAATCAGCAAATTAGCCCATGTAGTCAGTAAATGTTGAGGCCCAAACTGCTGATAAGATGATTTGCTTTCAGGTGTTTTCTCAATATTGTGCTCAGCATCAAGTATAAATTGAATAGAGTGACCTTTTGCTACTGAGTCAAATTGACTGCATTTCCAAAGATTCTGTGGTTTCAATTACCATAAATTTTTGATATTGGGTCTACCACCGGTGCACTGATTCCAGCACAGCAATATGTTATCATTGGTCCCCTTAACACAGTCAACGGCACGATAGCTTGGTCTCAGATGATTTTTTGTTTTGTCTTTCCCCCAGAATCAAAGATTACTATCATAGAGAGAAAGGATGCAGTTTACACAAATGAAATTGGAATGGCTTGCAAAACATGAATGAATTTTGGTCAGAGGATGTAAACCGGGTTACAGGTTGCTAGCTGGATCCTTGGTTTGTGAGATGAGTAAGTCAATTAGTAGCTCTTCAGTTTATTAGAAGCTTAATTGCCAGGCTGTAATGGAAACTTCTGAACTGCAACAACTCCTCAGAAGCAATAAAAAAAGTGACTTTATGGTAGAAGAATATTTAGTAGGCTCTTATAAACTGACATGTTTAGCTTAGAGCAGAAAGGTTAGATTTTTCACCTGAAAAGATAGTCCATCTCACAGGAGCTATGGCAGCATTACTTCGGGTGATCAAGGGCACGATCTTAGAAAACCCTATTTGCAAATGGCCTGTGCCATGTTTTTGCATTGTGATGCTTTAATCCCAGATACTTGACAGAAGTTTTACAATGTCAGGTGAGTGTTTCTGTCTTTCAGAGAGAAAGTAACTTGAGTTCAGTTACCAAGATTAAACATGAGAACTTTTTGAGACTAGAAATATACACCATGTTGAGTACATGAATAATAATAAATATTGTCACTTTTATGTTGTTATACCCTGGAGAAGGGAAGGGGGAAATGGATACTGCAGGTGCTCCCGTCTCCTTCAGCCTGCGGACCTTGAGCAGGTCTTTCCTGCGGTGCCGTAACGTCCCTGGGTGCAATGCTGGCAGTTCATTCCACTCCAGGGACCTAGCTCTGGAAGTTAAGCATTGCAGTACCTGCATTGTGTATAATTACACTATTTATTTAACATTGTTTTGGGGGAGAATGGGATGGCAGAGCATATTGCTTCAGGTCTGTACAATGTCTCCAGAAACCCAGACGGAGTGAAGCTTTTACGTAAATACAGGGATGTGGTTGGACCTACAGATGAGGCATATATGTGGTCCATATGTTGGGCAATGGGACTGCCAAAATCAGAAGGCAAGCTCTGGATTCAAGTGGTCCGCCTACAGGTCCATGTGAGTATAGCTGTCTCCTTCAAGAAGAGAAGATCTTTTGTTTCCTTCCCATGCCCTAAAGGCATTTGCACAGGGGTGGTGATAATTAATCCCCACATTTCTACTACATATAAAGAAACCCAGCTGTAATTTTCTCCTAGTGGGACTCCATTTTGTTTTTAAAGATAATTGATAGCTCTGGACTTAAGCATTTCAATTATGGGAGTGTCTCTTGGGGACCAGACTAACAGACCTTGGAAAAACGTTCTAATGCAAATGCATCATGTGGATTTTTACTGTAAGACAGCGCAGGACGCCTAAGGATTTGCAAAGCAGTTTAACAGTAAAATAAAAGCTGAAATACTTCTTGAAATATAAAATGGCATGGGACTGGTTGTAAGCAGGTAGGGTGGAACAAGTGGTTCTCCACCTGGACCACTGATTCCTCTTTAGCCCTGGGAGAAAATACTGCCAGGTACAGCCAGCTCTAAGTCAAGGAGGAGGCACTTGCCTTGGACAGCACATTGAGAAGGCAGCAAAATCACCATGACAGCACTGTCTGTGCCAGTGCCGTGGCAGGTTAGCTCCTTCTGCTCCAGAAGAGGGAAAACTTGGGCTGTAATTCTTCCCTTTCACCGTCCCTGACCTCAGCTCTCATTTTTCACTGGCAGGAGCAAGGAAGACCAGCCTGCATCCTAATCCCTTCCCTCCTCCTACCTTCCCTGTGTTTCTGCCCAGCCTACAGCTCCTTATCCTCAGGTGGCAAAGCTTGGTTTGTGGGGCCAGGGCTGAGATACCATCTGTCCCTACTCCTGCATGTTTTTTGACAGGAGGTGCTCAGGGCTGGTGTGGTGTTGGTGAGCTTTTCAGTGCCTCTGCAGCCCTATATGCAAAAAGGGCCAAATCTGTACCCCTCATTTCTCCTAGTGGTGTGAATCTTAAGGACGTTCTTATTCCAAAATGTGTCATTAAGGAATTAAATCCTGATGGAAGTCCCAGATGTGCTCACAAGTCATTTTTGTGCTTTTGAAAGTAGTGCCATAATGTATTTAGTATTTTTAGATCACTCGGATATTTTCAGCTGGAGGAAAATCTTTTATTTTCGTTGTTAATTGTGCTATGAATAGATCGTAGGCTACTGAGGAGAAATGAGTCGATATGTTGAAATGGTGATCCCTCGTGAGTTCAGGTGTACACCTGGCTGCTCTGAATTGCTTACCAAGCTGGGCTGCTGGAGCAGTGACAGCTTCTACCAGCTGTGGATCTGTCCCAAAGTTTCCTGGGCTTTTTACGAAGATGTGGCAAGCTGCCACTGCTCCCAGCTCCTCGGGGCTGTGGATTAATACTGCAGTTTGGACCCTGATCTTTCAGTATGAATCGTGACAGGGCCCTACACTGTTCAAATTATCAGTAAAGAAACTTTAAAGCATCATCATTCATTAGCTGATTTCACTCCTTGAGATACAGTAAGCAAAAGCTCTGCATGTAGTAATCGCAAATGAAAGGTGGAGGGGAATCAACCAGAGGCAAGGTGTTGGAGATACTGTTAACATTTGGAAAAGATTTTCTAAATGATGGGCTTGACTGTTTTCTGGAGTGAATCAGCATACCTGTGCTGACTGCGAGAGAGCTACAGGAGAGTCCTGCATCAGGACATCTGCACACTGGCTTCAAGGTTTCCAAGAAGGGATTGGTGATGGTAATGATGGTGGTTTTAAAATTTTGCATGATTTTTTTAAAGGAAGAAAATTCTAAGGAAAAATCACACCATTGCTCAATATAAAAAGCACCCTAAAGCAATGCATGTGAAAGACAAGGTGGCTGAGTCTCCATTACAGCTCAGTCTTTGGCCTCTGTAATGGGATTGCCAACAAGTAACAGGTATTACAGACATAAAATGCTAACCATGAGGTGAACCCAGCTCCATCAACAGGCAGAATAAGCAAAAGAGAGAGAATTATCAGGGGTAGAGGATTTAAATACCTTTGTGTGCGTAAATTATCAACTCATTTCATATAGCTTTTCACTGGCCAAAGAGAGAATATCTCTGGAGACATTTTACTGAAGGCAGAAACCCAATTAGAATGAGATTGTTACACAACTAATAAAGCGTTTTCAGACAGAGAATTATTTTTAGTGCTGTAGAAATATTAAAGCATTAGAGCAAAACATGTAAAAGCAGAGAAGAGCACAGTTAGAAACTTTTCATGGTCTTTAGACTCTTAGACCACTCATTTTTGAGGATTGGTTGGTGTTCCAGCAGTTTACAGCACTAGCCGGCTTTCCCCGTTGCGTTCGCCCATGCACAGTGACACCCATGCCAACTCTTATTTCTTTTCAGAGCTAATGCCATTGTGGATACGCTAGAAATTTTTGCTGTCAGAAACGTGGAAGCATGTGCATTCAGTGATATACTTGGGTTCCTTGTCTCCTTCAGCTGGGTAAAAATTTACAGGGGTCAAAAAACCTCTGGCCCCAATATCTTTATGTTAAACTAACAACCAAGGATGTTAAGAAGGTAATGTGGTGTGGCTGGGAAGCGATGCGTAACTGCTTGTGTATTAAAAGTACCCATTAGTTAGCAAGATTCAATCATTGTGAATTGTTTTCGTAAGCTTTTAATAATTGCATGTATTTGCTGTATGGCTCTACATTTGAGATTATCCTCCACCCCTTTTTCTTACACACTGTAGTTATTTAGGTGGTCTAAATACTTAGGATCTCCTCCTTTAGATGAAGGAAACCCTTTCAGTGTGACCCTGCTTGGAAGCTAGGGACAAGGTGGAGCGAGTTCCTGAGAGCACACTGCACGTCCTCTGACCTCGGCAGAGATCGAAGGTGCTCAGCTCCTCCTGATTCACCGAGCCCGTGTGATGCGCAGGTTGGATGCCAGTCTGAAATGTGAACTTCTGCGGTGACAGTGCTGAAACCGTGAAGGAGCCTGCATTTGGCCATGGCGTTGCTTCTCCCCAGTGCTGTCAACACCAAGACTCACATTGCAATAGCAAAGCAGAAAGCTGCTGCTTCAGTGATTATTGCTCAGACATTGATGCACCCGACCATCTCTCCCTCCACATCTCCCCTCAGCACCATTTCTGCTGTATCTAAGAATTGTGTTTCTTTATAAACAGTAATTTAGGACAATTAGGAGCAATAGCATAGTTAAACCTTTAAAAGGTTATCTAGCAATGTCATTTTCTTGACTAATGTGTTCCTGCTGCCATGTCGTTTGTGAATAGACATGTGTTAGCCAGCTAGTGTGCTTCATCTGTGGTGACTTTGATTTATTTGCTCTGTAAATTGGGACTGAAGCAATAATGGAAAGTGACATTAATTGTTTAACAGAGTCCTCTTTGTCACATCCTCTGCTTTCTCTGGGGTGTTTGAATGTTGAAACTTGTACAAAACTAATTGAAATTGCTGTGATGAGGACCGGTGTCCACTCAACTTTCTGTTCTTGAATGTCAGTGCACTTGAATGTCTGCTTAAAGCACGAGAGCTGAGCAACTAACAGCAAATATCAGGGTTTCTTCTGGCATGCTATTATTAAAGAAGGCATTCCCCATTAGAAATAGTAACACTTCCAGCTTCGTTGTCAGCTTTATAAGCTGCAAGGTTCAGCGGTGCACCCCACCAGCCAGCCTTGCTGGAGAAGTTGCTGGTGTGGGGCAGGGGCTCAGGCAGCCAGACCTGCCCCCAGCCATGCCGGGCTCTCGCCACCATTCATCCCACCACCTGTGAGGGGCTTGAAATGCCATTGGGAAAAAAAGTCGGTGCTTTGTTACACTGTAAAGCACTTTTTTGCCCAGTAATGCCTTTTCGTACTTTTCTAGAAGCGATACTGTAATTTTCCTCCTTTCTTCTCAAAAAGTGGCTGTGAAAAGCTGGACTTGGAGCATGGTTTTATTCGCAAGGTGGCTGCCCTCTGCTTATTTCCTTCCTCTGCACACTGAATTATCATGGCACTGTGCATGTGTCTGCTTGGTATGGTGGAAGTCACCAGATACCGGAACTTAGACTCCTTTTCTCAGTGGCCAAGCCCCTTTTGGCCTTTTAAGTAAATGCTTCTCCTTAGCGTTAGCTTTGCCTGAGTGTTTCTTTGTTTCTTGGGGATGATGCTGTAAGCACCAGAACAGTCTGTGCTCTGCTGTAGCTTTCTAGCTCGAAGACAGAGTTTTTCTGTAAGAAGCCGTGAGGTGTGATTTGGCAGAGAAGCCTGGCAGGAGCAGTTATCTGTGTGGTTTATGAGCATCTCAGTTCAGAGTCTGGTAGATAAAAGTATTACTGAAAAAAGTCACGCTAAGGGGATACCCAGATTCACTTGATTTTTTTTTTTTTTTTCTTCTGAGGTGTAACCGGCAATGTTTTCTTGTTGACTTTTTTAACTTCTTTTTTGTTTGTTTGTCTTACTGGTGTATCCTTTGCTAGTTCACTTCTAAACTGCGAGATTTGAACTTAGCTGAAATCTCTTCACAGTGTGAACCTGGAGCATGATGAGCCACTCTGAAGCTGGTAGAAAAACTCCCAATTTGATATCCCTAGAGTTAGTGAAAGGCTTTTCATTTTCTTTAACAGCACTAGGATCAGCCCAGGAATCCTAGATAATTGATCTGTCAAGATCAATTTCCAGTCTTTCTGAAAAATAAATATAATGATTTTTACACAATTCTATTCCTCAGAACTCTCAGTACTCCAAAAAATCTGAACCTTAATATACAGTAGGGACTATATTTCATTTAAAAATCAGAAGGCATTTAAATTTACTCAATTTGACAAAAAGAAGTCTTGTTGCTGAAATAAGATATCTAATATAAATTAACATTACAGCCACATCTGATTAGAAATTAATCTACTTTTTGTAATTGCAGTCTGAATTAGATAAATGCATACAATAGTCTCATTGAGCACTCAAACGACATAACTCGAAAGGACAACTTCAAAGGCAACCTGCCTAAAACATTTCTCATAAAGAAACACAAAGAGCCTGCCATTTACTATATGAGTCCCGATGGCTAGTCTTATGCCAAAATGCTCAAGAATGAGAAGTTGTTCATTTGGGTTTGAAGCAAGGATTTCCAGAAGTATGGGAGGGAAACTCTTGCTTACACCGGGCTGCATATGTGAACAAGGTTTTCCAAATTTCCCTGGTAATTTCATTTTGGTCTTCTGATTAGCTGTCGTATTCTCTCATTCTTGTAATTTTGTCAGGTCAATTAGCTGGTGTTCAGTGTTGAAAAGAGAAAGAAAGACAGCCAGGGCTGACACCATCATTAGGTGTCAGCAGCTTAGGCGCATCCTGTAATACAATCCCTGGGTGATTACTTATCGTTGTTAACACCTGATGAAAAAAAAGAATTGTGGAAGAAAAGTAAACTAGAGCAATACACTGCGAGTGCAAACAGATTTCTCTTGAACGCAGAGATGGGTCATTTTATTGCACTTAATTACATCTTTTGAGATTCTGTTGCAGGTTACTGTTTCAAGGGCTGGTTTAACTATGTTTTGACTGCGTTTTCACATAGAGAGGTATTGGTTTGTTCCTTTTCTCTTCTCAACTGGTTCCGCTTTTTGTTTTGTTCCCTCCCACAGAAGATAGATGAAGAGAGTGAGGCAAACTTGCTAGCCGTTCTCACTGAAACACTGGACAGCATCCCTGTGGATGAGGATGGATTGCCTTCATTTGATGCACTGACAGATGGAGATGTGACCAACGAAAATGCCACTAGCCCTTCCCCAATGCCCGACGGCACCCCTCCAACTCAGGAGGCAGAAGAGCCGTCTCTAGTAAGAACCCTTCCTACTGTTTAACAGGAATTGGATGTGCCTCTGGCTACCCGCTGCATGGGTATGATGTAGTCACAGTAAGGTCTGGACTTTTCATTTAGACTGGAAAGGAAAATCAAGTAAAAAACTGAAAATTAAGTAGGGAAAAAAACCCACCAAATAGCCATAGGATGACTAATCAGACAATCTATTAAAAAGTGTGTTGAAGAGATTGTTTTTGAGATTCTCGTGCTAATGGCTGACAATTTTGCTTATCATTCTGTTCAGATAAGTCAGGGTAATGGGTTTTAATTCATATTTCATTTCTCGGGGCTCTTTTGGTATGTATGTTTAGATGTCACTTTTGGTGATCTGTAAAGAAAGGCCCATTGAGTCTGGTGGGATGTGGGGCTAATTTTGTGCCTTTAACATTGATTTGACCAGTAAGCACCAGCTTAGTGCTAATCAGGGTGAAACTGAAGCTTGGGTGAGGATGTGGGTGAAATCTTATATGCATTTTGCTCAGTAAAACCAGTTTGAGATGTGATTCTGTTTCTGCTGAAAGCCCCTTATCACTGGCTTCTGCAGAAGCAGAGCCAGATACCTGCATCTTGATGCTGTATCCATTAGTCTGTTAAAGTTAACATCTCTGTTTAGATGAGAGGCCTCTTCTGTCCAAACAGATCGCCGAGAATTTCATTTTGCCATGGATTCAGAAATCCAAGACCCCTGTCATTTCTGCTTGCCCCACAGTATACTGCAGTAAAGGGAGCAGAAATATGCCGCCAAGCCAGAAGAAAATGAGATCTGTTTGCTCTGGGGAATATCAAGCCCTTCTTTCTGTCTAATTGTACTTTGCTTGCTGAAATTGATACAGCTAACTTTAAGTAACTATGCAAAAATGTATATAAGTAATTTTAATCCATAAAGATGCATAACTTTACTCTTTTCCTTCCACCTCCCTTTCCCTGATGTGTTTGTAGCTTAAGAAGCTCTTGCTGGCTCCAGCCAACACTCAGCTAAATTACAATGAATGCAGTGGTCTCAGCACACAAAACCATGCAAACACTAATCACAGGATCAGAACAAGCCCTGTGGTTGTTAAGGTACAAACTTAATTTTTGTAATAAGGAAAAAAGAAAAAAAAGGGAAAGAAAAAGTGTAACAAGTTCTTTTATGCTTTCACCAACCAAGCAAGCAGTAGATCTATATGTATTGTATTAATCTGCCTACAGTCTTTCAGCTGCTTTAAAAAAAAAGTGAACAGATTATAGACTGGGTTCCAGAAGATCACCTGAGCTCCTTTATGCTCTGAATATTTCATTTATGCTTTTTCTCTTGGCAGAGTTCAGTTGTAGTCCCACCGTCTGTTACTCTCGCCTACTTTATTGATACACAGAGTAGTAGGGGGTACGATAAAATTTGCTGATGGGCTGGTGTTGTTTATGAGTGACTCCAGGATGCGGAACTGCCGTTTTACCAGCTGTCTGAGCTAAGAAAAATGACACTGGATTCTTGGCAAAAGATGTATATCAGCCATTAATTGGATAGAATGGGGGCTCTGACATAATTCTGTTAGCAGGCAGTATTAAACAATGTTTGTCTTGCCATTCACTGTAACTGAAAACGGAGCATTTAGGGGTACTTAAGAGAGTTGTGAATACTGGGCTCAAGCAATCAGCAGCAAATTAAGGTTTAAACCAGCTTATTTTTTTGTTCACAGTAAAGGCGCTGTAGGGTCTTGTTAGTTACATGTTGCTGAGTAGGAACATTGAAATGTAGGAGAAATGAAATAAAAAGCTGCATAAATGTCATTTAGGAATTTTAAATGTAATTTTCTTTCCTTGTTCTGCAAACAATTATTCACAGCTCATAGATCTAGTACACTTAGACTGAACACTTCATTGAAAATCTCATCTCTTCAGAAAACCTATATCCTTTCTGATAAGGTTCAGCTCACTAATTTTATTTTTTTTTATTTTATTTTATTTTATTATGCCCTGTTTTTAAGACTGAGAATTCATGGAGCAATAAAGCAAAGAGCATTTGTCAACAGCAAAAGCCTCAAAGACGTCCCTGCTCTGAACTTCTCAAATATCTGACTACGAATGATGACCCTCCTCAGACCAAACCAGCAGAGAACAGGAACAGCAGCAAAGAGAAATGCACCTCCAAAAGGAAGCCCCATCTGCAGTCTCAGACAAATCATCTGCAAGGTAGGTGTGGGACTGCAGAACACAGCTTTGGTACCAGCAGTAACGCAGGGAAGCTGAAATACCGAGGATGTGAATACCCTTGATACCTCTTCTGTGCTTTGGATTAGTATTGTAAACCCAGCATCTCTTCTGTGTAGGGAGAATTTTAAAACAGTGTAATGAAGTTAGAATTAGTTAGCTAGATTTAGCCTTTAAACAATTTTAATCCTGTCTCTATTGCTCCCAGCCTCAGAAAAAGAATCTCAGGAAAAAAATGTTTAACAAATACCACATGTTAATATAACAAGCTAGCTGGAGATACTTATTCACAGAGTACCATACCACTAAGAAATCATTATACCCTTAAACAAGCTGGGCAGGCCAGTTCATTAGTGAGCTTCTTTCTTTTTTGCTAGCGTAAAACTGAAGGCATTGTTAACCTGCCACATAGTCCTTAAGAGACAATAAATAGTGTTCTCACTGCTACAGAGAAAGCAGTAAATGTGTCATTCCTGTTAAAGCTGGAATGCCGGTTTGTAATTTTATTTTGTAAATAGTTGAAAGTTTAGCTGCCATCTTGATCTTTCTCTCTCTTTTTAGATTCTTTATGGCCAAAACTAAACACTTGTGTTGACTTTTAGTATCCCCCGATGCATAAAGAACTGGTCTATACTTCTATGACAGAGATCCAAGAACTTAAAGTCCCCTCTCTTGCTTTCCCTCCCCCTCTTCCCCTGCCTCTTTTCCCAAGATAAAGGAAAACTGTAAAAGCTTACGAGCACAAGGGGAGCTTTTTAAAAAGTTACTGTTACTTTAAAATACATCTATGTATTTATAGTGACCTGGCATCTAGAAGGCCAGGTGCCTATCAGTCACATCAATGCAAATCCTGGATGACTCCACTAAAGTCAATGGAAGTTATCTGGCTGCAACAGAGATCAGGATATGACCCTAAATGTGTTGTTCTGGTATTTTTAAAGCAACAATTGTAAACAGTATATGTTTTTTTCTTCTTTTCCCCTCCCCCCTCCCTGCACTATCAGCCCCCATCAAATCTAATTGTTCACTCTTCACTCGGAAGTATAAGCAAACTTAATAAAAATAACCTTCCCTTCCCGCCACTAAATACCCTTCTCGCAGCTGTACATTCTGACATCCTAAGTATACTTTTCCCCATTATGGTCTCAAATTCTCTGAACAATGTTTCTTCTAAGAAAGAAATCCAACTGCCCCTAGAGCTTCTTGGATGCCAACTGCCACTCCTTCTGGATGGCTTCAGCAGTCTGCTTCACAGCAAAATCCAGACTGAACTGTACGTGTAAAACCTGGGTCTCTTACTGCAATGGTACTAAAGCATAGACCTACCAGAAGTTACAGGGGGCTTTATTAACACTGTTGGGTGTTACAGTGATATGTGATAAGGTATATCATGTATAACATGTACAACGTGTGCTATATGCACATATATGTTACACACATACATAGATGTGTGCGCACACACACATAATTACAGATTAAAATCTTCCTATTCAGATCAGAGCTGCATTTTTTTCCTCAGCTGAGGCAATTGTATAGATTCAGTGCAAAGAAGCAGGGCACATTGGGTTGTGGAAACAGTGCGGAAGGAGAGGTTAGGAAAGTCCAAGGGGACATATAGCTAACTTACCAGTGTTTAACAGATCACTGTGACTTTGGTGGTAATGCAGGTGAAATTGCAGGCAGAGAGAAATTACTCTCTTCTTTAATTCGTGCAGTTTAATTTACAGGCTTCTGAAATGGTGTTTTTTCATCAGATTTGCCTCATACACCAATATATGACTTCAATATCAATGGATTTGCATATAATACAAATACAAGAATATAATGCTTTCAGCTTGGACAGTCAATTCATACAGAATCAACCTTGCAAATTTAACTGACGTTTGCAGACTTGCAGTCATTTGTTCATACATTTAATCAAAAGTACAAGAAAATTGACTCCTTCTGTTTTAAAAAATAGTCAGGGTCTGATATTTTCTTTCAAAGTTAAGGAAAGCTCACAAAGGATAAGTCAAATGGTATTTTCCTTTAGGGTTACTGTTGCAAACATATTGCAAACCCACGGGAATGTCCACAAACCTATTCATGCCAAAGATCATCTGTGGTTTTGCATTGAAATTTGCCCATGAGGAAACTTAGTTCTTTTGAACCTTAATGTTTTCAATTTACAGGGACAAGCAACTTCATGCGAACCCTTTTTAATAAGAAAAAAAACATACCACAGTAGACCTTGCAACTCTAATAGGCAGGCACCATGGAAAATGATAGTGTCTTGGTAAAATATTTACACTATCCATAGCTGTATGTGAGGATGAATCCTTTGCAGGAATACTGTTTGGTCAAGCCCTTGCCTAGCAATAAGAAAACTGATGGGTGTTTTGGTATGTGAATTTCTCAGTGGGAGAGCTCAGTGATACCTGCCTAAAATGAATACAGATGAGTGTGAGATAACACCTTGGTTCTGTGTCCATCTCTGGCAGATTTTCACTGTGCCTTAGTGCTTCAGAATTTTATATCTATATTCTGATGTGGGACTATTCTGTGGGACTAATGAGAGCTAGAATGAAACCTTTTAGAGGCTTAAATAGCTCTTACGCATTCAACTTCCTTAGAAAGCCTAAATTGGGTAAGAATATGAGATTTTTATCCTCTAATAAAAAGTGGAAGCCTTTGTATAAAACTTTATTCCAGAGCCTCACTGTAAGGTCTGTTTTTTTAAGCCAGTTTTACCTCTAGGTAGCCACTGGCAAACATTAGTATCCCTAGTTGTATATAAAATACACACAAAGATGTGTCAGGTTACATTCAGTCTTACCGCACCTGGTTTTATGCACAAATCAGCTGCAGTGCTGGATCAGGCAACTAACTTTTTGAGGTGCATCTCCTCACTCCAGTGGTGACTTCTGAGGAAGGTGAACCCGAGGTGAACACCTGAGCTTCCATTTCTAGCTTTCATATAGGGAGGAGGAGAAACAATATGCAGCTCTTGAGAATTGAGTTAATTTTAAAAAAAATGTAATATTACTTCAGAATGCTCTGGAGCTTATAAAAGTAATCAATTTGCATATAAAATCCTTTAATGTTGATGGGAGCTCCAAGCTTGGAGTGAATACGAAATACGCAGTAGTGACACTCTGGACAAAAGATCTGCAGTGCAGGAGTGTTCAAGGGGAACATTTTGTCTTAAGTAATTAATCTGCAGAAGAGATCCCCTGCTGTTGTTCTTGGTACAATGCTCTCTGTGTTTAAACATCAATCCAACTTCTGAGAAGTAAAATTTTCAAGTAATACTATTTAAAATTTTAAAATATTTTACTGGCAATTAAAGGAATCTTAGTTGTATTACAGTATCCTAGTTCTTGGCTTGCTTTGGGAAAATACAAGTTTGCAAGAATAAAAGCTACAAATACTTGTATTTTTATAGCTAGAGCTTTGGTTTTTGTGTATGTTGGGATTGTAGTGCTGAGAGCTTCAACCCCATTTTTAACCATCTGTGACTATGTCCGTGGCTTGTCATAGTTTGCAGGATAATTTGCAGAAATTTGGACTATAACTGGTTGGACTCTGGCCTTACAGAAACAACCTATTCTCAGTGCTATATATAAAATTGTATATTGTAGAAGTAAAATTAACTGAATATTCATAACGTTCTGTTACTTTGTAGTTATTCTGCTGCTCCTGTTTCCAAATAAAACGTGAACTGTAGTCTAAATTAACAGTAAGAGGAATAACATTTTCAAAGTGTATCCTGTAGAGTTCGTCATTGATTTTTAACATGTACCATTCTTCTTCAGAAAGGTTCTTGGCATTTGGGTTGTGTACTGTATTTCAGAGGTACAGTAATTGATGTAAATCACTGTGGAAATTTAGGTGCCCTTTTGGTACCAGTAATAAGGTATCAGGATGAGCCTCCTTATTTATCTATCTAAGATACACTGAAATGGCTGTTGAACTATCAGAGCTCAGCCCTAACTGACTAACATGGGATTCCAGCACCAAAATAAAAAGAAATCTTTTTAGTATACATTATGGTGTGTTTAAATATCCCATAATCATTTTCTTTTTCCCTTTAGCCAAACCAACAAGTTTATCACTTCCATTGACGCCCGAGTCACCAAAGTAAGTACTAAAAAGTGCAAACATTTATGAAAGGGAGGGGGGTTCAATAGATTTTGGCTACAGCAACTCCATTTCAGCTTGTTTTTATAAATGTGCCCTGTCTTCCAGTGATCCCAAGGGTTCCCCATTTGAGAACAAGACTATTGAACAAACCTTAAGTGTGGAACTCTCTGGAACTGCAGGTGAGAAATGGGGAGTGCTGGCTCTTCCTTTAAGCATGGCTCGTGTGTGTGTTTGTTCATTTTAATATACCACATGTACACCAAGATCTCACAGAGGTCTCCAGTAGTTTAACTTCAGTGCAGTTTAGCATTGAGTTTTTATCCAGTTACCTGAGAAAGAATGTGTTTGAAAATATGGCTCCAAACCTACACAAGAGAGCATAATTTCTGGGAAAATATGAATGAAACCATTTATCTGTTATACTTCCCCATTTCCCCATAGATTTGTGTACTGCTGAGCATCATCTTTCAAAGACAAACCCCACAGCACAGTGTAATAGATGTTACAGATGGAAAAGTTATGTCATCCAGTCTGTCTCCAGGCCGGTCTAGGGCTGTACGTGACTGCATGTTTCAGTGCTTTGTCAATTCTAGATTAATATGTCACAAATAACAGCTTTCTCCTCTACCACTGACAAACTGTTCCATAGCTTAGAGGTAATTTTTTTAAATTGGTATTCATTTTACATTCTTGCTTTCTCTTTTATTTCTTCCATTAGCACACTTCACACAACCTGCCTTTATCCTCCTCCTCCTTTCAGATCCCTGGCGTTTGTACCTTTTGAAGATTTGTGGATTTTTTATCATGTGCTGGTTTAGTTCATGCACCACCCAGTGCACTCATTTAATTCATCTGCTCTTCTTTCTGCTAAAGTCAATTCCTTCAGATTCAGATCTGTTTTATTGCTTTCCTCTGAACTCTGTTTTGCCTCTGTTATTCTGAATTGTCCAGAACTGAGTACAAGAGCACATGTTGAGCTCCACCTGAGCTATTGCCAAGACTGTTTTCCTTCTCAGTTGTGTAATAGTGAAAAACAAGAGATATACTTGTCATGTGTTTCTCTCAGGATAACAGTGGATTGTAAATTATGTGATCTCTAGCGTTTTGGGGGGCATTGTGAAATTTGTCTTCAGGTACCATAAATCAGCTTGCCCCTAAATTCAGTGGCAGCTTTACATGAGAGCAGGCCCAAGCACTAGATTTATGTATGTACTTTGGGCTTTCACCTCCCTACAACAATCATTTCACTTTTTCAGAAAATTCTTCATTAGTTCAGCATTAAAACATGCACACTTTCCTCTGCCATGTCCTGAAAACCTGCAGTCTTAATCATTCCTCTGGTGACAAAATGCACCTTCTTTTTGCAAAACCAACACAAACACAGCAAAATTCACTGTGTGTAGCAGGATAATCCCCTTCAGTGCCTGTAGGCCTGAAACATGGAGAAGCCTCTTTTATCATTACTGGAGAGCAAACCTGCATGAGGGTGCCCATTTGTAAGCACGCTGGTGAGTCAGTGCTTAGCACTGCCAACTGAAAGGGGCAGATGAGGTGACTACAGCAGAGTGGTACAAGCAGCTGTTGAAATCATGAAGGGAGCAGTGTTCTCCCCCAGCCAGAAAGTCAGCAGCCTGCTCTTGCCATCAGCTGACTAGACAGAAACTGGGAGTCAGTCTGAGCCCTGGATTGTCCTCTAGTATTGCCTCCATAATGGCAACGGGAATGGTCTTGGTATTACCAAATTCATCCTGCTCCATCAGCTGTGCACAGAGGAGGAAACAAAACAGCTCTGTAGTTGTCTTAGACAATAAAACCAGGAGAACTAGCACATCAAAAATGCATCAGAAGCTGTGAAACAGCACAACTGGATGAATATATGAACAGGAACGTTGTACTATGAAAACATGACCTTTTTTCCCTCTGGAAGTAAATAGAGTCTAGCTAGAAAGTAAACTGATGATAATCAGGAAGAATAAGAGTTGATGGAGCATGTGTGGCCAGGGAGTTGGGGCAGTGTTACCAAGCTGCATACATGATGGTGGCTCTTGGACTTCATGTTGCACTTGCTCTGGTCTTCAGAATGCATGGTGAGGAGATTTCAGGAGATTGCATTTCATTGCTTGGTAGCTGTATTATTCTCTGCCTTCACATACACTAGACTTTGTTTTTGTATTCATATATGTATATAAATCTATAAAAAGGTGAGTGGTTGTGCATGTCTTACTTTTTAACTCATTTGTATTGCAGTAGTGTTTTGTGTCATGAGTCTGCTTGTGCTGGAAGCAGACAAGTACGTAACAGAAACAACCTCGAGTACTGAAGAACTTACCGTGTGTGTGAGTAAATCATGACAGAATTGGGACCCACTTCAGTAAAAAAAAAAAAACAAACCAAAAAAAGGGGGAAAAAATAGTGGCAGTAGTGATTAATAATACCTTGGAGTTCTTTAGTGAGACCCTGGCAACTCCAAATTATATCCAGATAACCGCATTGCTCATTGTCCTTATATAGGGCAGCTTGCACTGTACAAGCACTATTTATTATAATTTAAATAGGAGTTGCCTTGATCTTACTGCCGAATTGAAAAGACCATTAGCAGTGCTGCTCGCACTATCGAAGCACGAAGTATTTTAATATAAATAGCAGCTCCCTTGATCTCTCTGCTGAAACAACATTGGTTCCCTCACTGATGAATTAACTATAGACTAGAAAAATAAAATAAAAGCATTTCCCACACGAGCCATCAATCTTCGTCACACGCACATTTTGGATTCATGTATCTAAAGTCAAACTGAAACTGTTCTCTTCCCAATGCTGTATCTTGCTTTACAATGGATTTGTTAGTAGTTGTGAATGTAACTTTGTCCTCCCCAAAACTGTCAAAACATTGATTTGTAAAATTACAAGGAGCAAATATTTTTTAAAGTATTTTCAAGCCACACATAATAATTCTTTGAATGCATGTTAAGTAAGTGGCCTATGATAGAGGAATAAGTCCATTGCTATCTAAAATCCCGACTCCTGCAGCTGATTTCATGTACTATTCTAAGGAAAATGGACAAGAACATCATGATGTGGAGGGAGTCCTAGGTGATGGTAATGTAGTGGGTGAAATTTCTGTGTAAGGCAATTCTGAGTAGAAGGCTTGCAAGATGTCCTTCTCCCTTTGCTTCCACAGCTAGCTGCATTGCCAACACCTTGCTAAGAGGCCATGGGCTTGAACCTCGCTAATGTCTTCCAGGAACATGGGACGTTTCTGTGTCACTGGAAGACCTCTTTCCTCTTTGTTTCCAGTCAGGTTGAGGGGGCACCTGCAGGCACAGGAACTAGGAGGATGACTTACCCTCTGGAAGTGACTGTGTTTTCCTTGGTGATCGAGGGCTCCTCAATGATCGTCTTAGACTTTCTGCTGAGCTTCTAAATGCCAGAAGTTAGGTGGCATGGCTCCTAAATGTTTCAAATTCAGCTCTCTCTGTTCTCTCAGAGTCTTTTTAAAGCTCAACTCATCATGTAAGTGCATGAAGTGAGTTTACATGCTTAAGGCTCAATCAGTAACTGGAGGGCTATTTCCACCCTCTGATCTACAACAGGTGACTTGGTGAAAAGTCTCTCATTTGCACACAGATCCCTGTAATTTACCTGAGCATAAAACTCCTCACCGGTCTGTCTTGGGTGCAAAATTTGATTTCTCCAAAAAGACGACAGAAAAGGCTATATGAACGCCATCAGCTTGAATAATGATTTGGAATTCATGAGCATCCTTGAGGATACTTATACCCTGCCCACCTTTAGATCTGTGTTACCTCTTAGTTGTCAGAACAAATACTTAAAATCTATCATATAAGAACTTGTTTGACCTCAGAATGATTTCCAATAAAATGAGATGTGAGATGCAGAGAGTTCTCCAGAGGGAATAAAATCTAGTAAATTATTTGATATTTTCAGGCGTCTGTGTTTATTCTCTGCAGCACTGACAACAGGATTAAACTGAATACTCAACAAGCATGTAGTTTTTTATAACATGATGGCTATTTAATTTTATTATATTTTCCTGGCTTCTGCAATCTTGTGCCACACAAAAGCTCTTCTGATTCTTTTACTGAATTGAGCTGTTATCTTGTGTTCAGTGTTTTAAGTGGCCTTAAATAATGTTTCCCTTGACAATCCATTTTCAAACTTGAAAGTTATAAAAGAATTCATTTTCAATGCTTCTCAAAAGCCCAGTGCACATGTAGAAGGGTTCTAGGGCTGCGTTCCCCAAAAGACACTAACTCACAGCCCCCTCAAAGCACAACAAATGTCATCAAACATTTGAATGCTAACAGTTACAGTAGAGTTTTAGAAGGATCGGTGTCTATGTAAAACAGCATTGCAAATCATCCTAAAAAGTCAAGATGTCACATTTTATGCAAAGGCACTCCCCTAACTTCTGCTTATCAACCTAGCTGAGCTAAATGAGTTACTAAGGGGTTTTGTAGTGGAGTTTTGGAATGTATCAAAAGTAGTTTCACTCTCCCAGAGACTTTCTTGAAAGAAGTTGCTCAGCCAAGGTGGCAGAGTCGGCACACATGCAAACACCTTTTGTTGCACAGACAAGGGGAGGACAGTGCCGCTTTGGCAGCAGTGCTGGCAAATTGATGTACGCTATTTTCAAGCACAAGATCACCAAGTGAGTTCATAGTATATAGACAGAGCAAGGCAAAGTGCAAACGTACCATTTACCGAAGCCATTCAATTAAAGAAAAGTCCCTACAAAGAAAGTGGTTTTATAGCATGTCATGAAAAAATACTTGCCTTTTACTTTAAAAAGAAAAAAGACTGTTTAAGGGGGATGATTGTAGAGTATGTACCACTTCTAACAGATTTGCTGTGCAGAAGTACATAAGTGTGAGTGATGTAGAGGTACTTGTTTATTATAGAGCACATTTCAATGCAGTAATCATAAATATTGCTAAGGTTGTGCTCTGTTGAAATATGACCTACATACTCTTGATTGTTTGTGTTACGTGATTTGTCTGACACCCATTACATTCTGGGTAATGGCAGCCATTTGTTGCTGTGCACAGCAGGCTCTTTTGACAAAAGAAAATAGGCAGCAATAAAAAAGCTATAGTCTGAATTACATTCTGCACAGCGCTGCACTGCTGAGAGTTTGTGCAAGTGTGTTAACAATGCTCTGAACTGCCTCTTGTCAGCCTTCAGCCCATAATGGCCATCTGTCCTTCCATAAATCTGTCAAAACCTGCTAAGTTCAAGAGAGAGCACAGAATATACCTTGTACTGTCAACGCTAAAATGTACACATTGGCGGAGAAATCGGCGCGTATGAAGTAATCCAATGGTTATAGAATATTGTAACACTGGTGATGTGGGATCATGGCCCTTGGTGAAGATTACCAGGGATTAGTGTGAAGATGAGCAAGTGTGCAGCCAACTGGTTTTTGCAAAGTTCACAGTTTGGAGAATGGTTGTGGTCCACACTGAAGCTGGACTCCGTAGCGGTGACATGAATTCAAAACTTCGCTCCCTCCTCCATCCCCCGATGGAGGTTTGTTCAAAACTTAAATGAACATTTTGCAACTTCTGTCTGTTGCTACTTGCCTGTGCACTTCCTGCTTCTGCTGAAAACCAGGAAAAAAGCCAAAATACCACGAGGAAGCCCTTTCTTAGGCTGTCCCCAGCACAGTTCTGCCAGCAAGAGAAGTGCCAGTAAATTTAGCTCAGTCTGTACTTTTGCGAGGGATTTTTTGGTAGGGTTTTTTTTTTGCTCTCCTCTAAAGATTGTTGGACTTCTTGTCGGGCTTCTGGAAATCGTGCTCTGTGTTTAGCTTGCTTCCTGCAGGGGCTAGCTTTAAAGAAGTGGAAATGGAAACAATATTTTATTTTGAATATTGGATTATCTCTGGGCTTTCTTTGCATGAAATTCTTACATATGCATGTTCGTTGTGGAGTGATTATATTTCTGCTTCATTCTTTCTTTAAAACTACATCCAAAAAATCAGTAACTGACCCCAGAGCTTCTCATGGGCTGTATAATTTCATGAGTAAAAGTGACAGTTTAAATTTTCTATCTAGAAAACAGTCTTTGCTCACTCAAATCTTTGTTGAATCTGAGCCTGAAGTTTTAATCTGGAAATTATTACTGCAGAATTTTGAAGAGGACTGATCTCTTCATTTTACCAAAAATTAATTTGGCAGTCAAATATATTTGTTAGCGAGGAGGTGAATAAAGTGTGAAATACACACTGCTGCCTCAAGTGAATTTTCAGGAAGGAAGAAAAAATTGAGGACTCAAATTAAAGGAAATAGTTTTATAGTGATGGCTTTGCAGAAAACTTTTTCACTGTTAAATTCAAATTTGAGGTAACTAGAGTTGTAGGTGTCATTATCTTTGCCTCAGTTTCCCTGACTTTTGTGCCATTAGGCAAAGGCTTCACATAGCCACGGGTAGCTCATAACCATTTTTTCCAAATGTTCAGACAAAATCAAGCTTCTCTCTCACATCAAGTATTCATGCCTTGGTACTCCTATCTTCTTTTTTTCTGGAACAAATTCATTGCAGCTAATGCAATGGGACTCCCAGTCTCCATTTATGCTCCTTAGGGAGCACTATGCATTGATGGACGCTTTTCCTTCTTTACAGCAAAACACTATAAAACATGTTCCATTTGCATTGATCTGCTGAGCTGTGTTGCATGGTTAAAAATACAAAACAAAACTCTAGCCATGCTTGAAATACACATTTCCTGTAAGTGTGTCTGCCCTCTCTTTTCACTCTTGCTAAGGAAGTAATGGAAAGGTCTGTTTGGGCTAGAAGAAGAGATAGTCTGGATTATCTAGGAGAACTGCCTAATCTCGGTCTAATTTGTTTAATTTTAAGCATATATACTTCTAAATTACATTAGAGTCACTTGGACGGAAGCAAATTTTTCAAACATAACATACTAAGTACCCTCCTGAAGAGTAATTATTTCCTGAACAGTGGCTGCAGTTTGCTGTTAACTCTGCCCTGGTGTCCTGGATTATCCTTTTGTAAAGTCTGAAAAAATCCTATCATTTCTACAGAAAATATTGAGAGTTATATTCTACCCTTATAAAAATAATTGGAAGATGCTGCTTCGGTTGCCAGCTTTTACTGGAATGGGCTGTAGTCCTTCCTGCAATTTTGTCTCACCATAGTGATATAATCTATTACAGTTATGTGAACAATCCTGGTAGTTAGTGGTATCTTTAGTCTTTAAATACTTATCTGTTTCATTTCGACTCCCTACTTCATGACTCTCACTAATATTTAGTTCTAAATGCAATGGTTCATTACAGTTGCAGTTGTCCTGTAGTTCACTTGGGTTTCAGTTGCAGAACCACATTTCAGGAAAAATGTATTAGTTATGCTTACAAGAATGTATTATACATACATTAGCAATGGTTTACTAAGTTAATGAACTGTGGAGACAAAGAGTCATTGCAGTTAAGTTGTAGACTTGCTGTACTTCCTTGCATTCAAGTTCTGCGTCCCAGCGAGGTTCCTTTTGTAGCACTCATTTATTTTTCTCGGGCTTGCTTGTATTCAGGTTTTTGTCTGCTAATTTCTTTAGGTTTTTGACTTTTGTTATATCAAAATCTGTTTGATTTTTAACAAAAAAGTCTTTTGGTTTTTATCTCTTGATCTTTTCTATCAAAATCTACAGAGAGAGAGGCAGATGTCATGGAGGAAGGGGAGGGGCAGAAATGATGCTGAAGATTAATGGTGATGCATTAATACTGTTGCTGTTGTTGTTACCAGACCTTTGGTGTCTCACACTCTAAATACTCTTTTTCCCACTATTAGCAGTGTTAAATTAAAGTGACATAGAGTGCGTGTTTCTTTGTATCTGCTTTAAAGAAGCATGTGAGCCACCTTTATAAACATTGTATGTGTGCTTAAAAATATTCTGTTCCTCCTTTTTTTCCCCTTAGGCCTAACTCCACCTACAACCCCTCCTCATAAAGCCAACCAGGATAATCCTTTCAGGACTTCACCTAAGCCGAAGTCATCATGCAAGACTGTTGTACCACCTTCAAAAAAGCCCCGCTATAGTGAGTCTTCAGGTTCTCAAGGAAATAACCCAATCAAGAAGGGTCCAGAACAGTCTGAGCTGTATGCACAGCTTAGCAAGACTACAGTACTGTCCAGTGGACATGAGGAGAGAAAGACAAAACGGCCCAGTTTGCGGCTGTTTGGTGACCATGACTACTGTCAATCTGTGAATTCAAAATCGGAAATACACATTAAAATATCCCAGGAACTTCAGGACTCCAGCCAACTAGAATTTAAGGATTCTTCACCTGGGTGGCAGTGTCAGATTTGTTCTTCTTTAGAACAAGACCAGTATTTCAAGAAAGAGACTTTACAGACAAGTAAGCAGGGATCCCACAGTAATAACAGAAAACAGCTCCAAGACCAGGAAATTCGGGCTGAACTGAATAAGCATTTTGGTCACCCCAGCCAAGCTGTTTTTGATGAAGAAGCAGATAAGACCAGAGAACTAAGGGACAGTGATTACAGTAATGAACAGTTCTCCAAACTACCTATGTTTATAAATTCAGGACTAGCAATGGATGGTCTCTTTGATGACAGTGAAGATGAAAGTGATAAACTATGCTACCCTTGGGATGGGACACAAGCCTATTCATTATTTGATATATCACCTTCTTGCTCTTCTTTTAACTCTCCATGCAGAGATTCAGTGTCTCCACCCAAATCCTTATTTTCTCAAAGATCCCAAAGGACACGCTCTAGATCAAGGTCCTTTCCTCAACGCAGGTCTTGTTCCCGTTCTCCATATTCCCGATCGAGATCAAGGTCGCCCTGTAGTAGATCCTCTTCAAGGTACGGTACAGCAAATTCATGTATCATCATCATAGTTAATAAGAAGGAGAACAACAAGACCATAAAGGAACTTAAAGGAAAGAAAGAAAAAAAACAAGAAATAACTCAATCCAGTGCAACTCATTCTGTTGCTCGTGAGCTGATTAACTCTGAAGGTTACAGGGTTGCTACAGAAACACTTGTGCCATTATCCTTTAAATTTGCCAAGTTTACACTTTCTGAGTGGAGACAGTCAGGTCAGCAGCAGAGCAATTGGTGAGAGTTGTACACAACTAACCTTTCCCATTATCTGCGAGCTGCCTGGTGCCAATCTAGCTGCAGTCCCTATCAGATGAAGTTGACAGTGGCTGACTCTCTGCTCTGTGTTAGCCTCAATAAGGAACATTACAGAAAGGGGGGGGGGGGGGGGGCAAAAATCACTTGAGGCCCCTTAGTTGACTAGGAGATCTCGAACTGTCACTGGAAAATCTCACTGGTAGCTTAGAAGAAATTGTAAGTTCGGTGAAGAGGTAGAAAATGGTGTCAATAGATTCAAACTGAATGACAGAGGAGAATGTGTTTCTTCCTGCAGATCTTGTTGCTATTATGAGTCCAGCCACTGTAGACACCGAGCATACAGAAGTTCTCCCTTACGTGCAAGATCGCGATCCAGATCACCGTACAGTCGCAGACCCAGGTACTGCGTTTTGCCTGCATTTGGTTTGCTTTGCAGGTGGTTCTCAAGAGATAATGAAGCATTCCAGAAATTGTATTACTAATTTTACATTCACAAATGCAGGTGCTTGATTTAATGACTAAGTTATGTTTCCTAGATATGACAGCTATGAGGAATATCAGCATGAAAGGCTGAAGAGGGAAGAATACCGCAAAGAGTATGAAAAACGGGAATCTGAAAGGGCCAAACAAAGGGAGAGACAGAGGCAGAAAGCAATTGTAAGCACTCTGAAGATAACTTTCATTTTGAAATAGATTTCTCTTTCTTTTCATAGATTTCTAAAGCTAGAACTCAGACTTTATTTTCTTTCTTTTTCATAAAAGAAAAAACAAAATACAAAAATCTGCTTACGTGTATTTCTTAGTATTTCAGGTTTTAGGCAAATATGTGTTTTCATAATAATTTGTACTCGGATGTCACAATACTAATTTTTTCAGGTTCTATAAATTTCAACTCTCCAAGTTTTTCACACTCAACAGATGCAAAGGGCTTACTAGAAAAAGGTTTCATCCCAGACAACAGACAATTAAAAGTGAACCAGCCTATTTCTGAAACAGATCTATCAGTTAACCTGCATTTTATACCATATATCACCTACCAGAGTGCCAGTAATCAATGACTATTATATTTCTGGATTTTTACATAAGCAATATAAGGAGTCAGCTTACAAACCGATCACTGGACTTTCATGGTAGCTGTAATTGTCTATACTGAGGGTGCAGATAACAGAATAAAAAACTGGAATCCGAAAACATGAGTTTAAATGTTTTTTTCTCTGTCTAAGACTCGGTTAATTTTTAAGTTATTTTTAGCAAAATAAATAGTCTGAAGACACGATGCAATTTAAAAATGTCACTTAACGCTGGCCCTTTCATAATGAATATATATTATTTAATTATTTTGTTCATCAATGTTCTGTGTGAAACAACTGAAATACCTGAGGCGAAGGAAATACCCACGTGGGGATGAGCGGTCTCTTGGCTGTTGTAGCAGTAGGACAGAAGAATGGATGTTAAATGGACAGGTGGCTTTTGCCCCTTTTTAGTTCCCCGTTGGCAACTGCGTGATGGTTTTGATAAATTAAATTGGGAGCTGCAGTAAATCTGGACTCCTCTTGTAGTTGCTAAGCCCATTTGGTGGCTTACCTTAACATTTTCCGCTTGGTTTTCTGGGTCCTGCTCTTTCTGTTCAGTTGTACCTTCACTGCTGTTCTGGCTGTGCTCTGGCTCTTGCATGAACAGGTGCAGACTGGGATACTTCATGTTCTTTTCCAGATTTACCCGTAGTGCTCTGTCCAGGCCTCACCAAAATGAACAGTTCTTTTTTCCACTGCCTTTAGTGGACTTTGTAGTAAAAGGTGATTTGTCACACACTTGGCAGCATTTCTCCTAATACTTACACCTACAGAGTGTGTAGAGATTGACAGAGGCTGGTGTAGTCTACAGCGACGAGAAGTTCTGGGAGGGAATAGACCTTTTTATTTTCTGATTTTTGTCTATGCTACTGTTGTTCTTAGTGAGCTTCATCAAATCATTTCACTTTTGTCCGCTTCAGGTGCCCTAGCTACAAAGTGTGGGTGATAGGTGTATTTTGTAAAGCATGAGATTTAGAGCTGTAACATGCTCTGCTGTGCTGGTCTGAAACTCAGTGCAGGCAATGGAATGATTTTGCTTGGATTCAGACAGGGCTATACAACTTAACAATTTAAGTCAATTGTTGCAGTTAGTTTTAAAATAGCTGGCTTCCATCTGCTTAGAGATGAACACTACCTTACAGCAATCATAACTTACACAGGCTGTTCTCTCTTAGATCTAACACAAAGTAGAGATTCAAGTAGACCTCTGTCATGGGTGTATCTTGCTACTTCTCAATTATTGTATCTTACCAGTATAAATAAACATGAATCCTGCAGAGGAGGTAGAAAATTTGATTTAGTTTAAAACAAACAAATAATTGGCAAGTAGCTAAACAAGAGAAAAGGAAAAAGGAAAGAAAAGAAACTTTAAAAGCTCCAGATATGCTGCATCGTAACTTCCTGTGTTAAAAATTTTAAACGTTTCAAAACCAAGGTTGAATTTATTTTCTTTCTAAAGTGAGCATTGTCATGATGATTAACTTCATTAATGAAATTATTTATTAATAAACATAAATAAATCAAAACTAAAAAATAAATATCAATAAACAGAACATGGCAAAAGCTTAAAATTCAGTCACCTGTGTAAGAGTTGCAGGAGATATAGATGAAATCCTATTCACTCCTTTATCCAAAGTCTATCAGCACTCTTACTTTAAAAATCTGTATTCAGTCATGCCAGTTTATTCCCTGTGCAAATAAGTAGGGGTTAGGGGACAGCAGAGAAAGGGAAGCCCTGATCCCATGAAGTCAGTGATAAAATCTGATTAGTTCTAGCATTCTCTGCTCCTTTTCTTACTCCTTTTGGCTTATGGGTCTCTTCTGTGTTACTCTCTTCTTTCTTGAGGAACTCAACTCCACTCATCTATGGTTCAGCCACAAGAATGTCCTCTCTCCTTCCTTGAACTCTTTCTACAGTCCCATAAATTTAGATTTCTTTCCTCTCTGCATTGAGGAATTTTTTATTTTCTTTCTAGCCCATTCTCATGCTGCCAGAATTGACTCATGGCCACATACCATCAGACACTCTTAAAAGAATGGCCTGAAGATTGGGCAGTACTAATGCCTCAGGTGTTACACAGGGCAGGTGGCTTTTCTTCATGAGAAGCACCATGCTATGATCTCAGGAGTTAGTTGTAGAAAGGATGCATAGTAGAAAGGGAACAGAAGTTATGACTGAGCTAAAAGCCATCAGGTATTATTGGTTCAATGTCTAGAATTAGTCTCCATGTGGCAAAAGTGGGAAACCTAGGAAAAAGAAATGAGAAAAAAATTCACATATTTTAGTCTGTCAAAACCATATGTGAAGCAATGCCCTGTGATTGTGCAGGCAGCTTGTATTTTGGCAGACCTGAAGGCATATTGGCAGAATGCTGAGGGGGCTTGTTTTAGAAGCATGTGGTGGAGGCGTGTTTAAATGGCTGCCCCTTCAGTCTTGCACACAACATCTCTGCTGCAGTAGCTTCACATCAGCTAGAAGCCTGGGCTAGCGTTTCCCTGTATGGATTCCCGAATAGCTATCTAGACTTACAGCTCTATACAAGTGGCTTGGCTTTAAAAGGTACTGTGATATTCTTCTCCTCTTCCTTTTCTTCTTTTCCCCTCTCCAGTTACTGGAGATTCAGTGCCTTTTTTGTGGATTGGGGTCTTAATTATGAGCAGTCATGCTTGAAAAATACGGGCTGAGCCCACAAGATATTTTCCAGTTAGAGACTAAGAAAAACATTTTTGTCATTCATTCATTCATTCCTTTATTTATTTATACTTTTGATTGTGATGCCTTTGCTAACAGAGCAAACGTTAGCATAGTTTAATTTTATTTTGACTTGATTTATTTCACTGGGTCCCCATTTTGTTTTAGAATGGGTCCTCATTGAACATAAGGATGGTCTGCCACCAAGACTTACTTAACTTTATACAGTTAACCAGATCATACTGGAGACGCATTCGTCATGAAACTTGAGGAGCAACTGCAGGACAGGACAGTCTGCTTAGGGCTTTGTAGAACCTGGGATACAACCCCTAACCAAAGCAGAGCACAGTGATTTGCCAAGAAGACTGAGGACCCTTTTTTTATTCTGATACACCCCAGGAAATTTCTGAGTTATGTGGGCTTTTACTCCAGCAGCTCATTAGACCATGCGACAAATACTTTCCAAGGCATGGCGTCAGAAGTACAGTTAGCACATTTCAGTTCTGGAGTCACCAGTTCATGGTTCCCCATTGACATGGTGCACCAGGGCTGGGAGGTTAAACTGTCTGCTGAGCAGCCTGGTGTGCTGGATGTCTGCTACTCTGCCACTCTGGCCACGATACTGACTTATGGTCACATCCTCCCTGTAGCTCATTTACTGTGTGCGCTGGCTGCTGCCAGGAGGTATAACAAAATCAGCTTTTATACCTGAGTAGAAAATTACTATTAACATTACTACTTTTCATTTCTAAGTGCTGACAGCCTCCATGAGACAAGTATCAAGAGTCCCTGTCCCAGAGAGCTTATAGACGTAAGAAGATAAATGCACTGTGAGGCCACTGCAGCGGAAAGAAACACATGGTTTCAAAGAAAATAAATTGCTCTACAACAGGAAGGCAGGAGAAAGGTGGTTTCATAAATGAATGCTTGGCTTCTCTAAAGTCTAAAACCAGAGTCAGCCTATAATGGAATGCATTTCCACTAATGAAGGATCCAATGTACATTGTATATTTAGTTTGGACTTTTTTGTCGTTGCTCATCTTGATGGCCTTGATCCCAGGCACTCTAACTTTGCTGTATGAGTTGCTGAGAACGTATCAAATGGATTACCTAAATCTTGAGGTTTACTGGTCCATCATTATTTTTCTAGCAGTCACCATGGAGTGTGGCTGAACTGTTTCAGTCCTCAGTTAGCCACACAGCAGCACTTGACAATTTTATCGAATGTTCTTTCTTTTTTTCCCAGTTTTCATGATTCTTTCTTTTGCCATTTATACTCGCCCACAGGTCATAATTCTTCTTCTTTAATACAGAATCTAAAGAAATTTTTTCTCTTTATTATTACATCAGAATCTTAAGCTTTAATGGCTTTTTCCATCCGTAGCATTTCTGGTTTTTTAAACTCTGTCCAACCATTCCCATTGCACTTTCAAAATGGTATTTGGCATCCAGCTCTAAGGATAAAAGTCTTCATGACTTTCTACTGGAAGAGAAGTCCCTCGGCATGGAAGGCAACACAGGCACGGGGCTTGCATCCAGCCAGCTGCCTGTGCTGGAGGAAGCAGCAGAGCCTTTGACAAGCCCATGGCAGACCCCAGCTTTAAAATGCCCCTGGATTTCTTCTCTCAGCTTCACATAGAGCATTACCTGGCTCTTGGAGAACTAGCTATGCACCACAGATGAGCAGACAAAAAGGAGTAGGGAAAACGGGGACAGCAGCACTATGCGGTGTTATCTCTGGAGTGGCTGCCTTGAGTTCCCACAGACCCTGCTTAGGACCACCACAGGCAGGCAAAGCAAGCAAGTGTTGGGTGAAGAAGCCTAGTACAAAAAAACATGCGAAAACTAAGACATCTAATGTTCTGCGTTTTAGTTCCTTGTGAAAGAAAGGATTAAGAATGAGGAAGGGAAAACAAAGTTTTGGAGGAAGCCTTTGCAAGACAAAAGGATTCTTAGCATCAGTGAATGTTTTGTAGGATGAGCGGTCCCATTATTGACCCTTAGATGTGTAAGGTATATCCTCGTCCAGTTTTTTCAAGTTTTGGCATTCTAATGCTTTAGTATTTTCATTTGGGACTTGAAATACTGCTTTTCAGTCTGAGATTTTCTGCCACATCTGCCTCTTCAAATGATTTTACTGCAAGGAAGAAAGAGCAAGATTATGAGGAAGGACCTTTAGATAAACCAAAAGAATACAGACATGTTGGGCCTGAGGGAGTTGGCTGGACTCTTCTTTCTTCCTTTTTTTACCTGGCAAAGCAATGAACTACACTTAAAGCTTATGATGCAAAATAAATCACCTGCACTTTTGGGAGAGAAATATGAACACTCTCCTCCAGAGTTTCCTGCATGTTCCCTCTGCCCACGTTAAATTGAAAACAAAAGCTTTTCTCTGCCATTCTTTAGGTTTCCAAGTCATATATCGTGTCCTCTAACAAGTGCAATAAAAAGCATACTTAATATGTACATATGGACTTATGCATGCAACTTATTATAAAATAAAGGTCTTTAACATTTAGAGGTATGTTGTAATCTTGTTAGGCTTGTATAGCTCTTATTATTAATGGGAATAAAAGGCAGGTGTCTCTGCGAATACAAATACATTCTTCATAGTTGCTTTAAATAAACCAAAATTAACCAAGGCAAAGACAATGCTGTATGAATTCTGTGCTCTCCAGTATTGTGTACCATCATGGCACTCTGCTTAAGAAAAATACTTGAACACATCTCCTCATGTGTGCACACTGGAGGACATATGGTGCATTTCAGCTTTAAATTTGAATTTCCTTAATTTTGCAGGTTTAACTTATTCCCTTAATGATAGTTTAACAGGCTTTTTTTTTAATTGTTCAGTTTTGTTTTATTACAGTTGTCTTAAAGGGATATTAGAGATATAAAGGTTATTAGAGGGATAGAAGAAGGAAAAATTGTTCAGGCATGCACACAGACTTATGGAAGAGAGTACAATAGTTATTTCCATCACACTGTAATATAACAATATCCATGTCAGTGAGTGAAACATTATGTTTTTTCAGTCGAGATGTATTATCTCAGCTGAAGTATATTAGACAGTCTGCTATGTTATGTTCTGCTCCATCTGGTCAGTCATTTAGGTTCAATAGCAAGTATCAGTGGAATTGTTTCTTATCAAGTGTTTCAGTGCGGTTAAATCCTTGATTTGGTAAAACAGTCTGAAAAAGTAATTACTGTGCATATGCAGATTTTCCTGGTTTTGAAGTTTATGGCACCCAACCATACTGAAAGTAAGCAGAATTAGAATGGGGAAAATGGAAGAAATGCACATTTCTGTGGCTTGCTCTCTACAGCCCCTCATTCGCAGAAACCCTACCCAAACTCTTCTGTCGAGGGTCGGGGCTCTGGACTGGGACACAGTAGAGACAGAGATAAAAAGCAGCTGCTATCTGTAAAGTAGCCCTCTTCCCTAAATTTATGGCTACCCGTGAGCACACTTGTCCTTCTTCTAGCCATGCTAGCTTCTCCGACCTGCACTGCTATGGCAGAGAACAAGGACAGCTTTTGGAGCACGCACTTTGGAATGCCTAACATTTAAAAATGAAAGTGTCTGTCCCAGCAGGGTTATAGAGGACTACTAAGGCAGTCACCTTGGTTCCTTATATAATTAAAAGAGGCAGTAGTTTCAAGCATCTAAATGAGATACTTACCTGATCCCATTGATTAAGGAGAGCATATACATACTTTGGTAGAGCAACCAGGGACTCCGCTGGGCTGACTGGGGAGCTATAAAGGACCCAGGTGGTTCCAATGGTCACTTCTTGTGCCATACCTTAGTGGGTAGGGCGTTTGGGTAGGAGTGTTTGATTCTTGGATGTCTGTTTTCTGGAGCTTTGAAGTCACTTTCATTTCTCAGGAGCTTAGATTAACTGGATCTGAGCCCCTGAGATTTGTGAGGCCAGGAAAAGAGTCAGCGAAAATAGTTGACTGAATGTGCTAGTGAGAAGGAGTTTCTGTTAGAAGGCAGATATATTGGTTTCAGCTTCCTGCTGCAGGAATTGTTTATTTATTTTGCATTAAACGATTCCTGGGACCAGAGTGCTCTCCTGGGAACAGGGAGCCAAGATTTTGGGCCCCCATAGCTAAGAGTTCTGATGGTCCCTTTCTCTCAAATGAGTGCTCAAACAAGTAAAGAAGAGGCATCAGGATCATTTCTGTTTCTACATGTGTTTTGGTCTGATCTCAATCCCGTTGTCCGCGGTCCAAGAATGACTAGTGCCTTACGCCTCTGTGGGGACTCATGGAAAAGATAAAATTTCATGCTATATCTGAATTGTAACACTGCAAGCTACCTGTCTCTTCAGGCTAGGATGTTTCTGAGCAGGAATGCAAGGCTATATTTAGGTCCCTAGAGCCTTTTGCATTGCACACTTGAGGTGCCATTAGCCTTTAGGCACCTCCAGGTTACGATAGTCATGAATTCTCAGCAGTCAGTATAGCTCCTTCGGCATTCGGCACCTAAATTCTGTGCAAGTCTCAGGTGCCAAAGCTGATGGTTTAAACTGACATTGCTCCACTGACTGACAGAGTTACACCAGCTGAGAATGTGGTGTTGGTGGTTCGATTTATGGGACAAATGTGCGAGTGTGTAAGCAATGAGCAGGAGGGCCAGTAGTGCCAGGGTTCTTCAGGCCAGAGGCAATGTGAGACAGGAAGGCTGAGCACCCAAGCCGTGTGTAGCTGGTGCTTCTTTGCCCTGATTACCTTAAGGTCAGTGTTTTGAAGATATCTTTTTGCCTTTTGCTTTGCTTGCAGCTCGCTAAATGTCTCTACCCTCAGTAAAGTGTTCATCCAAAAATTCATAAAGTGACTCTCACAGGGTTTCCTAGTCCTTCTGTCATTCTGCTGAGCATTTTCTCTCAGGAAGGAAGGATATGACCATGACTCGATTGTTTTAAAAGTATCTTTGATGCTTTGCTCCAAGTGTCAAAGGAATATGCAAATGACACCCTAGCCTGTAAAAATCAAGGACTTCAGTCAGGTTTTTTTTCTGCAGAAACCAAAAGGTAATGGTGACTACACGATATATTTTATTGTCCTGCCTTCCCCCCAGAAATACTCATTTTAATAAAAGTCATCTTCTGGATGCCTAACAGTTTTCCCTCTAGTTTAAGGTATGGATTATAGTGGAACAGCTGATTGCAGGATGAATCAGCTATTGAGTCATCTGAGTTTATAATGTTATGTTTGTAATACATTCCGTTCTGTCTATGGTACATTTATGCAATTATTGTGTTACTTTATACTACTCCACAACTAAGACGGATCTTGCCCAGTATTGTTAGATGGCAAGAGAAAGGGAGCTCCTGGTTTGGAAGAGTTTACAGTCTTGGAGGGCAAGTGGTAGAAAGGGTGGAAAGAAAGAAGGTGCAGTAGGATACAAAGGGAGCTGTCTGTCATTGTATAGCAAAACAGTGACAGCAAGCAGTGAAACCCTCCAGGAGCACACCACCTGATAAATGTAGTGTCATTTAAATACCTCAGATGCTTTCCAGGAGAGAACTATTTCACTTACTAGAAAGATGCAGTAGGTCTTCCACAAGAGGCTATTACTATAATTACACATCCTCTGCACATCCATGTGTGTGTATTTGCATGCATGTATGTATGGGCTCATCTCTATTACACATTTGTTAAAAATATGCCTTCCCTGTTGCTGTTTCTCAACAGGAAGAACGTCGTGTGATTTATCTGGGTAAAATCAGACCTGACACAACCCGAACAGAACTGAGGGACCGGTTTGAAGTTTTTGGTGAAATTGAGGAGTGCACAGTAAATTTGCGGGATGATGGGTAAGAACTTTTGAGATTACTTCTTGTTTGGGAGCTGCCATATGTAAAAAATTATGGCAGTAAGATTACTGGTATGGGAGTTACCAATGTAAGTGCTATGACAGATGACATGCCGAGTTCAAAACCTTATTTATTTTCTTTCATCCTTATTTATTAATCTTGCTAGTTGAGATTTCCTGTCCCAGAAATAAGTATTTAGCTGCATGACAGGACAATCATGCTGATAAATGGATGCAGTACTTCTGGCATTTCCACTGCTGGATCTCCTGCAAGTTCTTGCTTTCAGGAAGGGGTTACACTAATGTGTGTTAAGTCTTTTCAGCTTTTGTTCACAACTGTATTTTTCAATTGCAGAGACAGCTATGGTTTCATCACCTACCGCTATACTTGTGACGCCTTTGCTGCTCTTGAAAATGGATACACTTTACGCAGGTCAAATGAACCTGACTTTGAGCTGTACTTCTGTGGACGCAAGCAATTTTACAAGTCTAACTATGCAGACCTAGGTAGGTTTTTTGCTCTATGTGAGTTAAAGTACGTAACTGAAACCTTGTAACTCTGGAGAATTTAAGGTTAGCTTCTTTTTTGTTTGCTGCTTATATTATTTAAATGATTGGGGGGGTTAAAGGAAGTGGTTTTCACTTGCTGCAAGAAGTTTAAAAGTCTGCTAATCTGAGCTCTAATCTGAGCTGGCTTCTTTCAGATATTTCAGACTGTGAAAATTCTTTTAAAGCCCATTTTCATCATTATCAAAAATAAGTGCTCAATATTCAATAATACATTTCCATATCAAAATGATAGCACCACAGAAACCTCCTGCACGCTTTACTATTCATTGCTATGCTATGACTGCTTGGTTCTAATACCTGATTTATTTATATGAGTGATAAACAGAGAACAAAACCCCCGAAAATTCATTATGATTTACTTTGCCATGGGTTGTGCTATAGATGGGTAGAACTTGCCAGAGACACTCCTTAAACACAGTTCATAGTTTCTCAGGTTTGAAAGCTAGAAGGGCTTGTGACCAAATCTGACCCTTAGGATAGCAAAGGCCACAGATCTCAACTGGTCATTCTCAAATCATGTGTAAGCATCTATGTATGAAGGTGTCTCCTTGCAGGGATTTCCAGTCATGATGTAGGAGGCTCCAGCCTGTGGAGAGCTTAGCAAATCTCTTGGTGTTTGCTGTTCCACTGATGTGGGGCAGTATGCGTACCAGTCTCCAGACCCCAGTATGCTGTGATAACTCCAGTCCCAAGTGTGCATACTCACTGTGGTAACACATCTGGGTCTCTCGTAGTCCCTTCTGGGAACAAATGTATGCTTCTGTCATATGCTGTGGGTCAGGGTGTGATGCTTCACCTTGAAAGTATGTTTGGAGATGTTCAAAGTCTTACAGCAGGAATACTGATGTAAAGTATATGCATAAAGAGACCATGCAGATTACCAAAACATCCTCTGCAATATTATAATATATTGTAAACTCACCTCTTATTTAATTACCTTTTAAAATGTAAAGTATTCATTAAATATTAAACCTTTCTTAATACCTGTATAAATAGACTAAAGGTATGGGGGATACTCTGTTCTGAATAACATAGCAAGGGACATTTTGCTGTTGAATCTATATTAATCAGATATTGTGGTTTTTTATGAATAAATGACCACAGTCATTAAAATCTCTCATAATGGTGTAACACAGTGCTAATGAAATCTTGTATGTGCTGCCCTCAGCTTTGTACAATGCAAGAAGTGAATACAGATATATTTTCTCTAACCAATTGATGTCTTTTCAGAATAAATGATAAAGATGATACGTATTGTTCACAATGAATATGCTATAATTCACTTCAGTGGCTAAACAGATAATGTAAAGCTAAGAAAAGGCAATTGACTGCTGAAGAGATATAGGGTTGATGTTGAAAATATGAAAGGTAGTAAGGCATTTGTTGAAATGTAGGCTGATAAAAACAGTAAAAACAGATTGAAGTCTTGACTTGATTTGACTTATCTTCAGCAGTGGAAGCCAGGGTCGTCTCTGTATCTCAGAAAATCTGGGGTTTAAAATAAGTTGTCTGAAGGGAACCCTCTTGAACATTATTCATCACTGGGAGTATTCCCTGGCAGGTCTCTCCATACTGAGTGGGATTCCCAGAGTATCTGTGAGCAGAGTATTTTCACTTTGTCCTGCTGACAGCTTGAGCTTCTGTACTTCAGACTGCATTCCCTGTATTTTGCAGAGTATCTGATAGAGCTACATAAAGAAATGGCAGGATGAACTTTAAAATTCATGAGCTGGTACAAGGACAGGGAGAATTAATCAGCCTTGGGTTGAGTACAGAAGAAAGAAAACACTTGAAAATAGTAGTCAGAAGTTTAACACCTCTCCTCTGTGAGAAGATATTGTCTTAACAGAACCTGTAATGAACATTTAATGCACAGTGCATTAGTGGTAGATGCGAAGTTCTGATTAATTCAACACAAGAAATGGCAAGAAAAGGGCACTCTCGTAAAGGAGCTGGGACACAGGAACTGGGGAGAGTCAGTGTTAAGCAGGGATGACTCCAAAAGGAAATTCAGTGCTTGCAGCCATGTCAAGAATTGCTGTACTGGAGCTGTATGGCCGCAAACGTACAATCCCTCCTCTGCGCTAGGAGCAGACTGACGTCTCTGTCTGAGCAACTAGCAAAGCTGGAGCAGGTATCACAGGTCACAGGAACTGGACTATTATTGCTGCTATGACTTATCATGTATGCTGCAAAAAGCTGAGGAGCCCACCTGAGATTGCTTGTACGGCAGTGCAGAGGCCCTGCCCTGAATTGCTCTCACTCTAAACAAGCAAACACCCAAAAAATCAGAGTGGAAGCAAAAACAGAGATCCAGGGAAGTGTAGTGACCTGTACAAGACCCTGAGGGAAGGCAGGCAGAGGCAGCAGTGTCCATAGTGTGCTGCCTGCAGGCTGCCCTGGCTTTCTGCATAAGCATCCCCTATTACGCTTCTCAGGAGAAGTAAGTCTTGGATATTGTGTGTTGCAAAACAACAGTTGCAAAACAATGGTGGAGTTTTGGGTAAAGCATCTGTTAAGATCTTATTTGGACTGCTTTGAGACCTATACATAGCAGTGTGTCGGTGCTCAACTCCTTGGAGAAACTGTTTTGAGTTTACCTCCTCTATATGTACATGCAATTTATGCTTCTCCGCCACTGCTGCTGATGTGTACTGCTTTTGTTAAGTCCTGCTTCTTACCAGAAGTCTCTGTCCATACCGAAAGCTTCTCTGATGACAGTTGCTGGGCTTTTATCATCCCATAAAGTTGTTGTTGTAAGTGGATTGTTTCTGCAGTGCCTTGTTTTTACCGTTGTACAGAGAAAATAATATAAGTACTCTCTAGTGGTTCTTGCCTCTTATCTAAACTTACTTCCTTTGGGTTTCAGATTCAAACTCAGATGATTTTGATCCTGCCTCCACTAAAAGCAAGTATGACTCCATGGATTTTGATAGTTTACTCAAAGAGGCACAGCGGAGCCTGCGTAGGTAACATGCATCGCACCTGAGGAAAATGGAGGGATGGCGAATACCTCACGGACATCACGTCCTTCAATAATGGACAATTAAAAAGTCATACTTAGGAATTGCTCCTACTTTACACTCTCTGTTGAAAACCATGGTTTACATGAACACAGCTGCTCGATGAGTGGAGAGGCAGGATGGCTGTCCAGTAAGCACACACGTGTCCATGGGTGTCAGCTTTGCTTTCGCGGGTGATCGGTGGCGGGGGAGCCGGGCATTCCTCGCGAGTCCGATGCAAACCACGAGACATGGCAGCAGTTCCACAGAGATACACGTACAATGATGAACTGCAAAATCTGTACATACTGCATTTTAACAAAAAAAGAACAAAAACAAACAAAAAAAATAATTGAGAACTATGGCTGCTGATGTCTGGGAATCAGACATTGCATTATTATTTTTTTTTAAATGACGCTTCTTCTCACAACACAGTGATAATACGACAATCCAGAAGAAACCACAGGTCCCAGAAGCCTACAATCTGTTTTAGCTTTGTTTCAAGATTTTTCTTTTCTTTGGGTTTTTTTTTTTTTGGTGTGGTTTTTTTTTTAGTCCTTGCAGAAGAGAAAATGAAAGGCTCAAGCTTCCCTAACATTTTGAAGTTTCATCTTTTAATTCTGACACCCATGTAAATGTCTACAACGTTGATCTTCCACAGCAAAATTTTCAAAGCCTTGTTAATGGTCAAATGTGCAGCTTGTTCAGCGATTTATTCTAATGAGCGGACGTGGTGTTACATTATTAATGAGAGTTGGATATAACTATCTGGGTGTGTGCACAGATAGTTTATTTGCTACATTCTCTAAAGTAGTTGAGTATTTACAAATGTTAAATGGAGTATTTTTATTTATGTAAATACTGTATGACGTTCTTTTTTGTTACAGCTATGCACTGTAAATGCAGCCTTCTTTTCAAAAACTGCTGAATTTTTCTTAATCAAGAATACTCAAATGTAATTATATGAGGTGAAACAATTATTGTACACTAACATATGTAGAAAGCTGAACTTATGCTTATATATATTTGATTGTAAAAAAAAGAGAGAAAAGCGTGTGGGTGAGGGTGTGCGTGTGTATACGTGTGCGCGCGTGTGTCTGAGTGCAAAAATGCTTTACACACATTCATCCCTTCTTTGGTGAGCTTATATAAGAATTTTGTCAAGAATTATCCTAGCCCAAAAGGTATTAACCACTTCTGCAGTATTTTTCCACATTTTTCTCATTGCTTGATTTTCTTTTGCAGTTTTATACACTGAATTTGTTAGGGGAATGAAATTTTCTCATCTAAATTTTTCTAGGAGATATCATAATTTTATGTAAAGTCTCTCAAATGGGTAATCATTAAGAAATGTTTTTATTTTATGTATCAACAGTAGTTTTGGAACTAGAGGTCAAAAATCTTTTTAAAATGCTATTTTGTTTTAATTTTTGTGATTTTAATTTGATAAAAATATGCTGAGGTACTAAGTACAGTATGATTTTTACAGTAATTCTGTGTCTAAACACTGTTCTTGAAGCCAGTAATCTTTTCATTGGCAGAGTTTAATGATGGTATTTATCTATATTTTTTACAGTTATGCATCCTGTATAAATACCGATCCTTCATTCCTTTGTTTACTAAAGAGACATATTTATCAGTTACAGTTATCCTATTTATTATAAATTATGAGATGACTAAAATAATAAAAAGGCCAGTGGAAATTTTATACGTAGGATGCATGACGGTTGTCGGTTTGGAGTAAGTGCTTCGTTTGGAAATTCAGCTTTTGCAGAAGCAGTGGGTTGTTGTTTTTTTTTTCTTTTTTTACTATGCACTAGCATGGCCTCAGATGTGCCCATGACATTGTTGCTGATGACATTGCTTCTGCTAAATTAAATAGAAACTTCAGGAAAGAAAAAAGCCACAAGAGTAAACTACTGCTATTCTGAGCATCAGAATTTCATCTGAACTCAGAGTCTCTAGACTGAATCAGCAAAGTTTGGAATTTGCTTGCGAATGTATAGATTTGGTATTCTATTACTGTTTGGCATTCATGACTCCTCTTAAAGGTATGGCACACCTAACTATTTAATCTCCTTTCCTACTCCCAATCTTAGAAAACCGATTCCACCCCCATGCCAGTGCAGTTGATTTTGATGGCTGCATTCATTTTATCACCAGCATATTGTGTTCTGAGAGATTCCACTGTCTGTCCTGTCGGATGCTTGCTTGATTTTTTGGCTTCTTATTTCTGAGTAGATAGATAGCAATAAAAAAAAAAGAACTTTTTCAGAGGTTCTGTGTTACGACTGTAACATTCTTTAATCTGCATAATTCTTGTTGTTGCTCTGTAGGTTAAAAATGCAGGTATTTTAACTTTGTGTGAATGCCAAACTAAAAGTTTACAATTTTCCTTTCTGGATTTTGAGTATCTTCTGTTGTAAAGAAAAATATTAAAAGCAATAAATTATTTTTAAGAAATCAATATTTAGTATATCATATTATGTGTTCAAGGACCAGATGCATTACCTATTTTGCCTTTAAATTTCTGTGACTAAATTTTAAATACATTCTCTTTTGCCCTAGATTGCTGACATTAATAAATTGGTGTGGGGTTTGGAGGGGGGGATTATTTATTTTTCACCAAGCAGGCATAATGACATGAGTCAATTTTTTTTTTCACTGGCCTGGCAAACATTCTCATCTTGAAGATGGCTTTCCTCTGTGGATTTACAAATTACATATTAAATTAATAGAGCTAGGATTGCTGAATAAAGCTATTTGTATCCTTTGTAGACAGTGTAGTAGGTAACCCATCAAAATATAAACTCGATGTTTCCTTTCTTTTTTCCTCCCACAAGAACATTTCAAATTAGCACATGTACCACATTGTCACCGGAGGCAAATTGCAGCATAGCTCTGCGTGTCTTTTAGATGAAGATTGTACTGTTGCTTTCATGCTGTGGTAAGTACCACTTCCGCAATACAGGTAACAGAACTGGTACTTAGAAACTATGGTCTTTCCTAGAGCTGTAACAAAGTAATTCCTACAGAACATAAAATGATCCAAATCCAAACAGAGGGAGCCTAAAATTGAAGAAAAATACCTATGCTAAACTACTCTGAAAAGCAGTTGGGTTGCCATCACCAAGAGCAGCACCGAGAGGAAAGTTTGTGCCTCTGGGGTATAATACTTGGGTCAGTTGAAAAAAAAAAAACCAACCACACCTTCTCATCCCTTTAGATGTAAGCTTACAGTAGGTAATGATTATGTGTCCTTTTTGATGGCTGTAATGAGAACTTCAATCACTGTAGTATAAGATCTGATCTATAAATGACCTAGAATAGCCATGTAATATAATGTGATGATTCTAAATTTGTACCTATGTGACAGACATTTTCAATAATGTGAACCACTGACCGGATGGAGCTACTGTAAGACTTGTACAGTAGGTGAACATGTAAAGCTATTGGTTGGACTATGCTGAACAGGCAAAGTGAGACATTAGTTAAGCCCAAACTGGGCTATTTTCCACCTGCCAATTCTACATGTACTTTTGTGGTTTAATTCATTGTATGAAAATTCCTGTGATTTTTTTTTTTTTTTAAATGTGCAGTACACATCAGCCTCACTGAGCAAATAAAGGGAAACGAATGTTTCAAATCCATTTCTGTTTCTCTTTTTTATCACAAGTGACAGGTTTTTCCCCCCCCAACTGGTTGTGTACTAGGTTTTCTATTACTCTTTCTAATGGTTGTAATTGATTTCAGATAGTAGTCCAGATCACACCTGCGTAACTGCATTTTGGGCAGGGGACAGAACCACTACTTTTAATACATTTAATGGTAGAAAGGTGCTACCTGCTTTTCTGCCATGAGTACCCAGGACTGTTGAAAGGTCGACATAAACCTTGTAGGAGAACTTTTGAAAAATGCTCAGTGGAGTTTTAAGAGTTGCTGGCTCGAGTTAGGAGGGGGTGGGGAACGTGAGGGCTTTTCTACATGGCCATGCTTGGGTCCAAGTTGTGCTGTAGTAGGACTGACAAGTCCAAAATGGTTGGTATCGTCATCCTGAGCTGCTAAATACCTGTGCTAGGAAAAAGCACCGTCATGAGAGTCCTTTGCCAGCCTCTCTGTCTCAGCAGACAGGCTAGGAGGATCAGACAGGTAGGTGGCTGGTCAGGCATGGTTTTTCTGAATCCTTCCTGGACAGTCCCGCGTGCAGCATGGGGGGCTTCCACACCGGCATTGCTGCTGGGCAGGCAACAGCTAGGCGAGGGGCTGGCAAAGAGCATTCACAGCCCTCACCTTTGCATGCACGTAAAAAGGGGAAGGAATTGCTTTGCTTTGGTTTGCCCAGGGTTCGTTCACAGGTAGCCAACTGTAGGCCCATCCCACTGTGTCAACAGCCCTCCCTGGGGGTTAACAGCACAACACCATGACTGAGTCTTCTCGCCTTGATGTGTCCCTCAGGAGGTACCTGAGGCATGAGGGGAGGAGCAGTGCAGGGCAGCCTGCGCAGCTGGTGGGCGGCCTGGTTGTGGTCTTCAGGTAGAGAGGACTACTGAATTCACTGGAAAGAATTGCCTTTCTCAAGATGACTTGCCTCCACCTTGTCTCTGTTCCTAACACTGCTCTTTATTTTATACTCTATAATGATGGGGGGGTTGACTTGCAAAAATGTTTAGCTTTTGCATTTTTACCATTTACTAATCCAAACCTTGTGCTTGGTGCTCGCAATGGTGGCAGGGCGAAGTTCTTCACTGCGTGGGGTTTGTGTTGTTGACTCACTGCTCCTGCTGAAATTAATGCTCAAAACATAGTGGGCCAAGTCCGTCCCTGATGTACTTCATCAGTGTTGCTGCTGTTCCACAAGGCATGAATTTAGCCCAGTATTTCTCCAGTTACTAGGCTTTTTAATTTGATTTGTTTATTCATTTCATATTTTTGCATAGCACTTTGATGCTTGCAAAAAAAGCACTCTTATTAGATTTCCAGGAAAGTATTGCTTTTTGCTTCCCATCCCCTCATTTTATGTTATTAAGGTTTATTGCATAAAATCAGGATCTCGTTTATTAAGAAATCATTCCTTCCATTGTCTGTTCTCCTGGGTTTCCATTTTCTCCCACGATGAATGCCGCAAGCTGAGCACCTGAAATGAGATTCGGGCACCTCAAAGAGTGGCCTGATTTTCAGAAACGCTGAGCATCTCGCAGCTCCCATTGACTTCAATTAGACCTGCTGGCTCTCAGCACTTTTAAAATCAAGCCACATATTTAGAGCCCCAATTCAGCACAGCATTTACATTTGTGCTTAAGTCCATCCTGATTCAGCAAAGCACTTAAGCGTGAGTGTTTTTAGATCCATTGAAGTCAAGTGCTCGGCTGCTTTGAATAAAAATAGACTCCTGGATTGGGGCCTAAGAATCCAAATACAGACACCAACGCCTAATTTTAGGCTCCATTTGGAAAACTTTGGCCTTGCCTACCACCTTTAACCTTTAAAGCTTACAGAAAACACAAAACCACCCATCAGGTCGTAAGGGGAAGAGGGGGAGGTTTAGGGAAGAGAAGTGGAAGCGATGGACAAAATTCTTCTGTGCGGCAAATGTTTTGAAAACTTTAAATCCAACTCCTGCAAGATGCCTTGGTTCATTGGTATTATTTCATGTTAACATTCCAGAATCTCAATTCAAGATTAATGTGCAGTTATTCTATTGTCCTTCACCATTAATTAATAAACTGCTATATTAAACTTTAACCAATGCCAACTTCCCTTGCTTTTCCACGAATCACACTGTCACCATTGATATTCCATGTTCACAAGCAAACTAAACTATAAATCAATTTTCTCTTCTTTATCAAACAGCAGAAAGTAATAAAGAAGGTCACAAATAGTACAGTAGTTCCTTGGAGGTTTGTAACATCATAATTTAAAGCTCAGAAAGATTGAATCAAAAGTTGAATTAATCCCTAAGGGAAAAGATTCTATATAGATTCTATTGATAGACATAGGGCAGCCTGTCTTCATTGGGAGCGGGTGTATTTGTTAATACTTCAGGGCAAAGGAGTCTAGTCTTCTCAGCAAAGAAGAAAATGAAATCCTCCACGGGAGGAAGTGAATATATCCTTTGCGCTTCCCGTTGCTGTGCTCGCCTTACTCCGCTCTGCAGAAAAAAAAAGAAAGCCAACTCTTCTTTTGCTCCACGATGTGCTCTGCTGAATGGCCAGTGTTTGTACAATGCAGTTATGGAAACTGCAGCTGGATCGAATACATATATAAATCGTAAATGTTGCACTTGATTGGTGTTCGTTCCTTGACTGATGCTTTTTTTAGTCGAACAACCTCAACTCAAAATCTTAGGAGTCTATGAACTCAAAGCAAAATGAAAGGTTGGGTTTTTTCAGTGACAAATTTTGGTGAAGTTACAAATATTTATTCTGCAGCTGGAAACATACTCCTCAAAACATCTTTAGCTTTTGAGGTTCCTTTGAATTATTGCAGCTGCCTTTCAACTTGCTTCTGAAATCATAGTTTTACAAAGGCATTTCTGATTCTCTTTTATAAAAAAAATCTATAACCTTAATGACATGACTGGACCTGATTAAATAAGCTCTTCCAAATTCAAATAGAATTAATGGGGAAAAAAGACTCACATATAAAGGAAAACAATTAAAAATAAAATCACTAGTGGCCTCAGTTGAAAAATTCATACACTTTTATAGAAGTTATACACAGGTGTGGTAAATGGTGAGATCTGAGATTAAATGTACCTTTTTGGAATGCATGCACGGTGAAGTACAAGATGATAGAAGGGTTTTCATATGCATACTGACTATTTTCTTACGGTATTTGCTAGTAGAGGGGAACTGAGCTGCTCTGTGACAAAGGCAGCTGAACAGAAAACAGGTACAATTCCAGCCTCTCCAAAAATCAGTGACTAAACTCCAACCTTCATCAGCCTTTTGCATTAACCCCAGCTTGTGTAATTAGTGGACAGTGATCAAATGTAAATAATCTCATGTGCCTTATTTGCGTCATGGTATATTGTCAGCCAGATGTAGCGTAAATGAAAGCCAAAGCTAAGTATGAAGAAAACCATGTCCTAAAGAGCACAATGTGTAAATTACTATTAGGACTCTTAATCGAATAAAATATTTGCTACAATTTATTTTTGACAATGTGCATTCCATTCTCTATTAAATTAGTCCTTGATAAAGTAATAAAATTACTACGGCCATAAAGTTACTTGCTTCAAGGCAAGGCATTCGAGAGATCTTCTCGTTGTCCTCGGATTATTGACTTTGGCATTATGAAAAACGCACATTGGTGCTTTATACTAATTCTTTCCCACTGCATTTGCAACTCGGGCCTATGTTTATTCATGCAATGTGTTGGCAATAAATTTATAAAAAAAAATAATCAGCCACACACTTGAAAACTAACAGAGTGCTTCCTTTTTTTTAACCATTTATTGGAACAATACCACAGCTAACTGTAGTTTTCTATTGCCTGAATAATGTATTGTTGTAGCTAGGCATGCCCTCGGTTATACACTCCTGCCAGCAAGTAGTGGAGTGGTGAGTGCTGTTGCTGAATAATGATTAATTACTCGCCCTTCTGAAGGAGCCTGGTTTTGTAAACTGGTCACACAGCATGTTACGTGGATTGTGTCTGCTCCACAAAAGGTTACTTGCAATCACATAATGAGACATAATGATGCACATTACAACAATTCTTTGGTACAAATCTGCACACAATGGAATTTAGATAGAAACCCATTTATTTACGTATCCTGTTTGCCAGAGGGTACAAAACTTCACTGCATCGCTGCAGTGCTGCCATTGCTCCTTCTGCAATGCTGACATTTTGGGTGAAAACAGCTTCTTTCGGAACCTCCAGCCACGTCTTCGCCGAATTGCCCCATGACAGCCTGCTGGCAAGCTCTGGGAGGGACTTGGCTCCCACCACATGACAGCTATGTGAATGGGATGCTTTGCGGACGCCTGTCCAAACTCCTGGTGGGAAGATGGGATCAGTTTCTCACTGCAACGTGAGGAGTTCACCTGCAGTGTGGGGTGAGCATACCTGCATGAGCTTATGCCTGTCTGACCTGGGAAGGGTGAGCAGGGAATCCAATTTTTGCAATTTATTGTGCTTCGGTGTGTGGTCAAAGGAAGAAGGGCATTCAGAAGTACCATTCTAAAACATAGAGCCACAGCTTTGCTGAACCCTAGGGGGCAAAAGATCTAGTTGTTCTCATCTCCTGCTCTCTGGAAAGCCAGAAGTGCTTGGCCAGGGCTGTCCCAGGGTTGCCAGCAGCACCGATGGCAAAGCAGTGATGTCTAGTCCTGCCTGGCCTCAGCAGGAGGTATTTGACTGTCAGGGCAGGATCTGTGTGCTACTTTGAAGTTGCTTGTGTGCCACTGAGGCCCTGTTGGTCAAGCTCATCAACCAAGCTGCAGAAGTTTGAGTTGCTAGAGATGTGTCATGGGGCTTGGTAGGTGATGGGCCTTCTCTTGCTCTGGAGAGGACGGGAAGGCCTAGACATGCATCTCTGTCCCACAACAACACGGCAAAGCTGGCTGCAGCAGCCCATGCCATCTTCTCTCCTTTCGCAGTGACCTGGATTGCCCAGCAGCCCCACAAAAGCACTGTCCTGATCTGGTCAGGTAGGATGGTTTGGAGACAGGAGCCACATTTGAACAGGCGAGGACTTGTGTGGTTTGACAACCATGCTTTGGACACCCCTGTGCTACTGTTGCATGTCTCATCATTCAGGAACTCCTTGGCATCTTTTAGTCAAACTGCTCATCTTGTCCGTTGTTGTCTCAAGAAGGACAAAATGTTATGGTATTGTTTATATATCGGCACGACTGTAGTAGATTAGGTACCCTGTAAAACTTCTGGTTTTCCTGTAAATGAGGTGGACTTTGCTTATGTGGTATGAATTTCTACTCCATATACACAGCAACGAGTAAACTGCCTCCTATGACCAGTTCATCAGCAATCTCTAATGCAGTTGCGTACTTACATGGAGCTAGAGAAGCTTGTTGGGGATAAGCCCAGCAAATGGCACTGCGCTATGACCAATGTGGCCGATATTTCTCCTGACATTTCCCACAGCCTTCAGCTTTGCCTGCTAGCAATGTCACGGCCCCAGCCACCGCTTTGCCCTCCGATACATGACAGTTATGCAAACCACAACAGAGTGCTATGTGCCCTTCCAGTGAGCACAAAGCAACCATGAGACACTTTGTGGGGTGCCAAGGGCCCGGCGGAGCATACCGGCACTCCGGTGGGAGGGTGGCCATAGCACCGTGGGGGGGACACCATTCATGTAAAGGCTGTCGTACACTGAGTCAACAGCTGGCATAATTCTGCAGCTAACAAATACGATTTTTCTTTCACAAATAGTTCCTTGAGCAGTAGACCATGCGCGGGCTGATTTACTGCAGCACTCTCCCATGTGGATTCTCTGATTTGTAATAATCTTGCCAAGGCAGCTCTGCAGCCTTTCCCGCCGCAGCAGCGATAATGGAGAGTGTCTCTACCTCCACCTCTCCCCCTGGTTTCACGAAATAAAACGCAGTGTGCTAGATCGCAGTGTGCTGAAGGCTTCTACCCCGCTACCAAATTTTGCTGAAATGGACCGACGTGGTCAGAAGTTACCGGGCAATGGGAGCCAGGAGGAAACAACACAGGCAGGAGGAGCACGTGGGCAACGGGAGCATGGTGGAAACAACACGGGTGCCTGAGTCTCATCCCCTCAGGAAATGAGGGGGGAAAAACCTCAGTGGAATCCTCTACTTTGATGGCTAAGAGTGCTGGTTTTACTTCCTAGCCACCCAGACGTTGTCCATCTAACTAATAAGGTGTCAGTAGTTTCAGATTCAGACCTTTGCATATTTACAGCTGGGCAACTGTAGCGAGATTTTTGTGGAAAACTTAATGAGAGTGGACAGGGAATGGACATGAAGCATCGAGCATGAAGCCTCATAGCTCTGAAGCTGCACAGAGAGGCTTATCAGACATATATCACAATCCCACCAGCTCTTGCTTGTGCTGTTACTAAGCTGTTGACATTGTATGAAAGCTGATACATAATTGAAGAACCTACGTATTCATTTAACAATGGAAAAGGCATAGCAATAATAAGACTGCTCCGTAGTGAGCCTCCTAGGATGCTTCTTCCTAGAAGAAGCAGCTTTGCAGGTAGCTATTTATGCTCTTATTCCGAATCTCATGGCACTGGTCTTGCTCTACAATGTTGGGTCTGATGAGATCAGATGAGGTTAAGCTGCTACGAATAGCTGCTGACTGGCAGTTTATTCCCTCACTTGCTCAACAATGCCAGACTCACTATATGTCTGGGAGGCAAAGAATACAGTTAGGCTAGACAAATGGAATAGGAACCAACAACAAAGCAAATCCTGTGCTATCATATACATTTTTTATGCACGTTGCACATAAATCTCATCCAAGCTCATGGGAGAACTTTAGCATCCCCTTAAACTCCCATTTATTCTCTATCCTTCTCATTCTTTGCACTATTAAGAAACAGATTTATTTTCTGGGAACTACTCTTAATCATTGTGCAAATAGCAATGAAACGTTTATACTCAAAGTAATAAATAGATGATTCGCATCTTAATATGAGACTGGAGATTATTCTGACTTATTTGTGTTTATTGCACCTAAAACACAGATGCTGTTCTCAGTCTCTAATAGAAATGTTAATTATGGGATTTCATTATTCTTATTTAGATTTAGGGTTGTTTATTTCTATGCCACAATGTGCATGGGACAGTTCTACAAGACATGAAATGAAGATGTTCAGCACTCCAAAATGCTAAAGACAGGGAAAAAGGAAATTAGGTTTAACTGCACAGGGCAATGATTTGAAGATCTGTGCAAATCCAAAGTAATAAAGAGCATGGAAATACGTCTGTTATTATGCTGGTTAGTGGTGAATCTCTAGAAGAATCAGTCATAGCTTTCGGTGAAGCAGGGCTATGATCAGCTCCAGAGTTTATGTCCTTTGCTACAGAACTAATATTGTCAATTCAAGTACCTATGAATATGGGAAAGTGGATTGTCAGGTTCTGTTAGAGTGGCCCTTCTTGGATGAATAGGAAATGTTTTCTCTTTCTCCTGGTTATGTCTGCCTTTATTACTTTATACTGCCAAGGGCAGTATCTGGCCCTTGGAACCATATATTTCTTGTGTGCAGAGAGAAACATTATGCAATATTTTCATTGTTCTGTTTTGCTCACACAGGTTCAGGTAATGCCAAAGCAACTATTCCTCTGGTCAAACTGAAAGTCGTACAGATCTTTGGTTCCTTTACCAGGGCTGTAAGACTTGTTTAACATTTAACTTTTTAAGGCATGTTTAATCTTCAGTAACCTGCTGGCATGCCTGTTCTTCAGCCAACATATGCACACACCTGCACATATACCAGATAAACATGTTTATATGTGTGATTATATGCATATATACATATCAATACCCCGATATATAAAATATGAATGTGCACGTAGACTCCTCATCTGGGATTTGTCACTGAGAAACTCATCTGTTACAATAAAACATGAACTCCAGTAATAGTTTTGTCTCAAAACAAGGCTGTAGGCTATACCTACATCCTTATGTTGAGGAAGAATTACTTCCCGCAGGCCAGCAAGAAGCTCTGATTCCACTTGCAACCTGGCTGACATTATTGCAAAGAGCCTTCCTGCCTGGGTCACCATCACGACTGGAATCAAAGGGAATGCCTTCTGCTCTGTGGTCATCACAGCTCACCCGCATTCATGGTGTTGTTTGTAAACTGGTCAGGAGATATACAGAACCTGCTTAACTTGTGGTAATTTGAGCATTTCTAATCATTCAACTGAAACCTGTTTTTCTATATTTTTGCAGTCATACTAACTGAATCCAGGGCTGCCTAGAAAAGAAATAATTGTTCCTTAAGCTGTTATTTAGAAACAGTTTTGTGTGCTCTATAAGCTGCTGGTAAGGGTCAGACTTAGACCCTCTGAATTTAACCCAAGAAGCCCACGAACGGCTAAAAGACGGAAAGCAGCAGTTCCTTTTTTTTCTTGCACTGAACTAGCATCAACTGAAATTGCTCTGCAAGTACCCTGTGTCCCCAAGACTGTAGGGTCCAAAGTGTTTCTACACCACCTTGGCTCCTTCCCAGGAGTGGAAACCAGCCTGGGGTTCCAAAGAGTCCCAGGCTTGGCACTGTGCAGGTACAATCAGGGACCACTTCAACTTGAAGGAAATTGTCATTTCCTTAAATCTGGGATGGTGTATCAGCCAGCCCAAGATATGTGAACTGGTAATAGATAATTTTAGCTAATAAAGTCCTACAAACCTCTTCCTCCATTTATACAGGGCCATGTCAGGCAATTGAACAGGGGTTTGATATTTTTTCCCCTATTTCCATATGTTCATTCTATGATTAAATTCATAGCTGGCTGCAGTATTTAAAATGTTATTTCCAATCCGTGGTCATAAGCCACAAAACAATCTCCTTCGACACATTCAGTTCACAGTGATGACACTGTAAGGATTTATTCCAGCTCCTATATTTAAGAATGCATTTATTTGTTTGTTTGTTTATTACAGCACACTTTGGTACTTTCCAATAACACCTCTAAACTGAAATAGGTAATGTTAGATGCAATAACACTGGGTGGCTTCTCGGCACAGCCTTCCCAGATCACCTCAAATCACTACAGCTTTGCAGAAAATGATGGCAGCATGTTGACTTCTGCTGGAGTGCCCAGGACACCCACACCAACAGTTACTCTAAAGTCTGAGTTTTGTCCTGTGTTGCATACAGGCTCAGCATTCAAAAATTCCACTCTGTGTTTGAGTGTTACTACCATGTCTCTTCAGGGGTAAGTAGCAAATGTAATTTCTTTTGATTATATCTGGCTTTCTATTTACAACATGTGGCACTATCCTATTTATTTAATAAGATATATCTACTCCCATTTAAGAAATCTTTCTATTCAGATCTGTAAAGGGAAATAATTGCTCAGTTCTACTGAATGTCTGTTATTAAAGGAAAAAGTATTTAAAGATTTGAAGATACCCCTGCTGCACCCTTCAATGGCTTTACAATCTCTTCCTTGTGTTTTTATCACTTCAGCATTGCACTAGCTTTCCTTTAGCTTTTGATGAAATCACCTCCTTGATGAAATCACTGGAAAACCAGGCTCTGGGAAAGTGCTTTATCTGAGATCCCAAAGACAAGTTTGTTCCAAAGATGTTCATGCTTTACAGTCTTCATATTTAGACCTCTCTTGTGATACTACAAAGCCTTTGCAAATGTTCGTATTGTTTCTCCAGGCTTTGGGTTACTTTGCTAGAGAGATGTTCCTTTGTGAATTAAGTGCTCTTTGAGGATAAAATGTTCATCAGAAGTCTTAAGAGTTACAATATCATCATTTTCATCATATTACTTTGAAAAGACATAGTTTGGTTTTTGTTTTTTTTTTACCTATTTTCCTAGGGCATATGTAGCAAAGGGCTTTTCCTGCCTCCTTGTTGAACTTCGTAGCAATCCTATAACGGGGCAGAGCAGAGCCTCCAGCCAGCCCATTCGGCTGGATATCTGAAATTAAAAACCTCTTGTGGATTAATTTTTGGCATAATTTTACAGTCATGCCAGTTGTTTCACTTTCCCTGTCTTCATGCTCCTCCTTAGTATGTGGTGCTCCTTTCCAACAGTATGTAGATAACATGCAGATATACAAATGGAGGCAATTATCAAAGTAATTAAAAATAAAACTACTGGTGTCTAGTGGTAAATACTAGCGGTGTATATATATATATATGCATATGTATATATTAACACATGCATATGTGTGCATGTGTGTGTATATATCTGCACACTGAAAATATTCCCAGCTTGAATAGGGAGAACAAATTCTGGAAGGAGCTGCATAATATCTTTCCCAGGAAGAACCCCAGCTGACCCTCGAGGATGGTCTGATAGATATGAATTGCTACTGGCTTTATGCTAAGGGAGAAACAGGGCTACTTTGCCAAAAAAATGAATCCATTTAGTCATAAACACTACAGCTACGTTTATTCAGGGTTTATCTAAAAAAGCCCAGCAGGTTTGGTGTAAAATGAAAGGCAGAATGTTAATTTGGATGGCAATTGTTTTTCAATAATGCTAATTTGCACTAAACATCCTGATTTACATAAGCAAACAAAGGCCAAATATTAGGCCAAGGAGCACCATTGAAACTTGGGTTCATTTATGGGGGAAAACAGGCCGCTGGAAACACAATTCACTAAAACTAGCTTTTCCACCTTTTGCCAACTTTCAGTGCCTAAGCATTTTCCAGTGGAGGTGTGGACACCTCTGTTGTTAAACTTAACCCAGTACATGTATACTTACTTTCGCTAATTGTCCTTCATAGATCCATTGAAATTAACCTGAGGGGTTTCTGGACCACCAGCTGAAAACCCCTGCAGTGCTCCTTCTGCTCGTTTCTCCCTCCCTTTCTCCTTGGTTCTGCTGTTTCCCCTATGACAACCATCTCCATCGTTGGTGTCATAAGAGCTTCTTGTTCACCCTGGTACTGGCCTAGATCTGCCTACAGGCACTTCACCACTCTCATCTAATGCTCCTCTTTTGACCCGTTTTGTAACACAGCCCCTGATGGAGCAGGTGGAGTTATTTCTCCTGAAGAACAGGCAGGTTTCACAATGTGGTCCAACTTAGGTCACTGCTCCTGGATCAGACTCCTGGATTTGTTTTGTGCCTTAAGGCAGGAACCGAACTGATACCACCAATGGGTAAAAATTTCCACTGTGAGCTTGTGCATTTGGGTTTAACTGTGTTGACAGTTATGCAAAGGTCTCCCCAAGAGAAGCCCCCACCATTGCTGATGGACCCATAGGGCTCTGCTCCTCCCCAGCCCCGCAGCCCCAGTTACCCCAAGCCCCGCTTCTCTCAGTCTCATGGTCAAAATGGATGCCTAAAGGCAGGCCGTCAACTGATTTCTTGAATCTGCCTCCTCCCAGCCAAAAAAATGCAATCTTTCATTTAAAAAACCAGCTTTTTTCCTCCGTTGTTTTTGAGTGCTTGGTGTGGTAAAACCTGCAATCTGGAGGAGGAAAATTGAAAATCAGCTATTATCTCAGTGAAACATTTTTCTTTAATGAATGAAAAGTGAAATAGTCTTTAAAGCAATATTTAAAATTATGTTACTGCTATTTCAGTTAACTTCATCAAAATGCAACCTACAGCTAATACCTATTCACAATGAAGTTGCTTAATTCAATTTCTTGAATTAAGCAACTGTAATTCCCATATATCAAATTTATTGGGCTTGGCAGTGAATTAAGGATATATACAATGTAATCCTGATTTTCCAAGCTTGTTTTCTAGAAATCTGAGTTTACCCAGCATCATTTATTATTATATATTACATCTTCGCAACATTATGTCATTGTCATCTATTAACATACTGTCTGAAAGCATAGGGTATACAGAACTTTAGATTATGTTAACAATATTGGTTCCTTTTTTTATCAAAATGTACTTTCTCATTTGAAGAAATGAATGGCCATACAATTTCAGAGTGTATAGCCTGTACACTGGCTGTATTTCACCTGGCCTTAGCTGTACAAGGATTAGTCTAGTTGGGTATCTAGACTTGCCCCCTGTCAGTGGACTTCTTGTGCCATTCCCCAGCCCTCATAGTCCATGCAGCTTGTGCAGTGGTTAGGAGGGTATGGTTGCCACTTGAGTTGCTGATTTCTCTTCATGAACTATGTAGGAAACACAGAGGCTGATTTAGAGACCTAAAATTTGGATGGATGAAGTGAGATGTACTGAGACCTGCTCTTGGGGCATACCATGCCTCAGACCCTAGCTGTAGGTGTGTTTGTCATTACCTGAAGTGAAGAACACATGCTCATTTGTTTCATAAACATATGTATGAGTCCTCTATGTGCTGAATATATTGCACTCAATAGCTTACGCATTCTTAAAGAAGCAAAGGAGGTTTAGTTTCGATAAACAGACCCAGTGAAGGCATTACTCTCCTCAAATTTCCTTCCCAGTATCTCAGAGAGGAATGACTTCGCTTCTTCCTTGTACCTTCAGCATTCAGCAATGTAGGCACAGAGTCAGTGCTCTAAGCAAACTGCAGCTGGACTACTGCAGCAAAAAAATCTTCTGGCTGAAAGAGTTTGAAATACATAAATGCAGTCCCAAGTCCGCTCTTCAGCCCAAAATCCAGCATAGGCTTTAGTTTTTTCATTGCACTGGGCTATGATACAGATTTGTGAGAGAAAGCTAAATAAAATTTTAAAATCTCACCGAAATCCCAGGCGCTCCTTTGGAGTCATATAGAGGTGCAAAAATCCATGCAAATTTTTTCCTTATTCATCTGTGACAGAACAGAATTAATGTACGCTATGATTTACTATCTCTGAAGAGACATGTCCTTTTTATTTTTAAACCTAAGCAAAAAAGCTTCAAAGTACAAATCCTTTAAAAAAATAGATTTCTGGCTCTAGCAAAATAAAAGTCAGTCTTTCAAAAGAAAAGCAGATGTTTCCTTAAATTAATGAGACAAACACTTCCTACCACTGGCACATGTTAACATCGTATAAATCACTCTCCTATATTATTTTACCTTATCTTTGTACTTACTGCTCAGATCAAGTTTTAAATATATGTATTATATAATGAACCATTAAGATTTTCTAACTTTGTTGCACTCTACCATTCTTGCTTACTGAACAGCAATAAAATTAGCCAAAGGGAACTGGAGGTTATACTAGTAACTATGTCAGAGAAAAGCAGTTGCTGCGCAGTCCATTTCTTGCTCAGGCTACATGTCTTTTTCCTACTGGCAATCATACACTACACTGTGACTCCAAAGACTGTTTGCTATTTCTTTTTCACACATGCCTATGCGGGAGCATGGATTCTCTAGAGTGGGCTTTAGTTTGCCCCTGGCCTTTTAGGCATTTTTTCAAAACCTGTTCTTGTAATAGTAACCAATTAAACTAGTTACTAAGAAAGAAGCATGTTTCAGCACTTAAGTTAATTGAACTGTTACAAACTAAATATGATTCCAAATTGTTTCTGTATTCCAAATCACTTCATGCATGCAGATAAAATGAAAAAATTACTAAATCGTTTTGAAATGTGCAAATCAGGCATACAATACTGACATTTAGATCTGTGACCTGATCACAGTGTAGTAAGTACCTCTGAAAACTTTGCAGATTTTAAAGCTGTCATATGAAACCCTTGAACCACTGCTTGATGTGATATTCAATAAGTGGAAGTCAGGCTGCAATCAAATCGTGGAACTGTCTGCATCAGGGTTTTACTACCAATTTACCCAGAAAATAATCTTTCCCTGATTCATTTCACGGGCCAAGTAAGAAAGGAGGAATGACTTAATGTATAAAACACCATGCTTTATTCTTTGGGACCTTGGTGTGAGTTCAATTTGTGGTCCTCACTAAAATGAGCAGCTCAATCCCCAATGAACAGTAGTCCATATCGTTGAACTACCACACACAATTAGGCACAATTGGCTGTCTCTGCTTAGGAGAAGTTGAAGACTGATTTAGCATGGAGACGAAATCATTTCTTTCAGCTGTAAAGTGGGGTTGTTCTTTCTGGGACTCTGTGACAAAAACACCCAAACCATATTGTTTCTTTATTTCAGCATTTTTTTAGTACAAGAAAAACAAGGGATAGGAAAAGCCTCATTCTCTTATAATAAAAGACAGATGGCAGCCCTAATTTGCAGCTATTCTCTTTTATTAAGAAGCTAGTAACTACCGTAACTGGCAGAGCGATGGTGAAAATACTGGTACAGGGAACGAACGGATGCCACTAAAAAGAGCAGGGGAAAAAAGATGATGAAGAAGAAAAGTAATGATGCTGGAAGCTGGCAAAAGCTTTCCTCTCTGAATCCTGGAGCAGGAGAAACGCTTCCTGGGTAATACATCTCTCTAGTTACATGTCATACATGACCACAGAATTGAAGGTTTTAGCTGTCCTGGGATTTAAACGTGTCGCTACTGGGATAAGCTGCACTTGTACAAAACAGAGTAGTGTAAACTATTTTGCCAATGGTATGAGTGGTGAAGCTCTAGCAGAGAGGTGATTTGAGAATATCAAGGCTTGCACTATAGCACAGGGAGGAGAGGGTGATAGCTGGACGGGTTGCGTGAGCAGCAGAGAGAGCTCAGCGAGGGGTGAAGGGAGCTGCAGAACCGCTAAGCAGGGGATTACAGGGAAGCTGAAGGGAAAAAAGAGCCTGCATCAGTGTGGTGTAAAGAGAGAATTAAATTAAGTCACTGGATCTATTTCACAATACACCAGCAGAAGATATTGGCTAGTACCATGGAAAAGAGAGATTTAGCATCCGTACCTAGAGCCTTCCTAAAACATAACAATCAGAATAAGTCTCTACTGTATTATCTGGTATAAACAAGTTCTATCGAGTACTGGAAGACTGTTAGTGTGGTGCTCCACTTTGAGAAACAGGTCACGGTATCTTGGCAGCGGGATGCACAGGCACGGCTGCACTGCTTTCGGTGCCTGAGCTGGTGCAATCAGGGTTACCTCCTGAGGTCCAGCTGGTCAGGGCATCCCCATATAGCACTTCATTGTGACATACAGACAGAAGGCATAGCGGGTAGTGGAGAAAGCGATCAGCCTTTGCACTGCAAACTTTTGTTCAACTCTGTGTATTAACGTTAGACCTCAGAGGAAATTCACAAGCTTTTATTTTTAACAGTGTTTTTTTTAGCTGTTCTCAGGGATTCCATTAATTTTCATTATGAACTATACTTGCCTCTTTCATCTCGGGAAGAAAAGACTGCGACTGGAGGTACACGGCAGCTCTCCCTTATTAGTTGCTGGAAATAAGTTAATAAATGCAGTCACAATACAGGGTACCATTCTCATTCCGTATTGATACCAACTATACTCCAACAATGAATTTCAAAGTGCTGCTGATGTAAACTCTACCTGAAGCCTGTTTGATCTCAGATAAGCATCTTCATCCCATTCTTCATTTCAAGAAAAGAAAATCTTACTGCACAGCAACATATTCATCTGCTTTGGGTTCAGTTCAAGATAAGCCGTGCTTTGCAGAAAACCTAATTAATATCAATCACACGGAAAACAGAAATTGGAAGGAAATGTTCTTTCATTTCTTGATAAACAGATCACCCATGATATGTACGCAAATGGACATACCAATTTGCTTTATTATGGAAGTATCAGAAAAGAAACGGTCCCCGTAGGGAGGATTTTTTAAAGAATAAAGGGGTAGTTGCATTCATGCTCTGCTGTAAATAAAAGTAACTTCATTCTGTTAAACGAGAGTTGAATGGTGTAAGTCAGATCAGAATTACAACCTGCAATGGTGGGATTAGTGGCATTTAAACGAGTGTTTACTCCCAACACTCAGAATAATAATTATTAATGTTAGCTCATAAGTACATTTTTAAAAGTTCCTATAATGTATTTCAGGCATTCCTTTTCTCCTTTCTCCTCCCTCCTGCCAAAAGGAAAGCCATGGCTTATGACCTAAGAGACCTTATGGTCTTAGAATAGAACCTTTAGGGATAAATATTCATATTTGGAAAAAATCTTGCAAAAATCAGAGCAGCTAGCTTCTGTCACAAGTCCACTTCACATAATAGCATTTCAGCTGACCTTTGAGGAATTTTTCTGTTGACCAGCACACTTTGCCACCCATGGATTTTAGTCTTGGGGCTGGCCACATAGCACTGGCTATATAGCTACTTCCAAATGGTATAGGACTTGCTTTAGATCTGATTCACAAAATTTTCTTGCACAAAGCAGAGTTCTGCTCTTATCAGTGCTCTAGGTCTTTTTGGGAAAGGGAGGGTTTGGAGGAAAGGTCACTAATCTTTACAGAGGTCCCTGCCTTGGCCATCAATCCACCTTTAAAGTCCTTGATGTTAACATTTCAAGTGACAGTATGGTATATACCAAGCTTGGGAAGAAATACAAGCATCAGATGGTTTAGTTTTATTAAGGCATTGACTCAACAAAGAATTTATGTGTGTAAAATATCATTCCATTTGGCCCCAAGTGAATATAAAAAAAGAAATATTCCATTTTATTATTTCCCTTGAGCTTCCCAGTACTTCCAGCTTTGTTCTAGCGTGCCCTCCGCTGTCTTCATATGATGCAACTATTTTAGCTGCAACATAACTAGGGTTTGCCCACAGAAAAACAACAAAAGGACTGAGCTGTTAATATACTAAATGTTTAAAGGAATGGTCCAAACACTGGATCATTGGAATGGCTGGTACACGATAGCTGAGGAAGGCCCTCTTTCTCCCCTTAACACTCATTGATATAGTGTATGTGCGCACATCCTGTACGTGCGCACAATCAGATGATGTCCTGTCACAGCCTCTCCTTTCCTCCATTTAGTGACATGTTGTGTTTGCCTTTGAGAATGATTTCTTTTTGGCATCTTGTGGCATTACTGAGGAGGTTTCTGATGCAATGAGTCACTTTAAGGACACAGAAAGGATCAGTCCTTTCATTGCAAGAAGAAAAAGTAAGAGGAAATAAAAGAGCTGAAAAAGCTGCCTTTAACATCTTTGAAGGAGTTATAAACATGAAGAATGGAAAGCATTGGCTAAAGGTGAAGCTGCAGACCTTGGACTAATTCCTGATTCGGTGAGTAAACCATTAGCCCACTGTTATTTAGCAACTGGTCCATAAGCTGTTGCTTATCCATACAAGTAATTCCTGTCATTGCTTATTGGCAGACATCATTAGCGGACTGCAAGCCAGTCCTTTGGTGTTTCTGGAAATCAATGCATCTCTAATGGGGAAAAACAAACAAACAAACAAAAGATTGAGAGGCATCACACTAGTTAATCTTGCTTTCTCCTAATTTTTTTTCATTTCTTAGTGTTTACCTGCACTGACACTAAGATGTGACCCATCCAGTCTACCTCTAACTGCAGAGTCTGCCTAGCAGTCTAGCTGCATCAGTGCCATCTTACTGCCAAAATACATCCTCAGATTCTCTGTTTCCTTGAACCCCTGCACACATATCTTCTGCTGAAGCTTCCTTAACTGAAAGATAGCTAGGAGATGTCTGTGTGGTATGTCTGTAATAATAAACCTTAGCTACAGCATGGACCTACTTCACAGAATGCGTTTGGGTATTGTATTAAGCTGTAAATAATATGGGAAGTATGCAGATAGATGGATTTATGTTGCTATTTTTCAAGTAACGGTAGCTTTGAGGCATAGTGCATGTATCTGTCAAAATAACACACACAGCTCTGCAGTTAACTGTTTACAAAGGATTAAAGTTTAGCTCCTAATAAGATCTTCTCTCTGATGCTTTTGCATTTTCTACCTAATACTATGAGTAAAGTCTGTACAAATTATGAAGAGAATGTAGGAATTCATGCAGATCTGAAATATTCTGTTCAAAGGTGGATATCTGGGATAGAAAAAAATAGTCCAGACAAAAGCATTTCTTGCACATTGTAAGAAGCAAAATAGAAGCAAACGTTTATTGAAGTTCAGGGGTGATTTAGACATATTTCTTTTTTTAGTTGGGTTTCCATAAGGCAAGAGAACCATAAAGCTGTAATAGTATAGTTCACATTTCTCCCAGCACTTCAGATGAAACACTCTTGCCCTGCCAAAAAAACCATGAGCTATCTAAGGAGAAAAGTCTACTTGAAGGTTTTGACTATATAAAAGCTACAAGGAGTTTGTATGAAGTTTACGGGTAAATATTGCCTATTTGCTATTTTTTTTATTGGTCTCTCCACCATTTTGAATGTTTCTTCTCCCCAGCCTCCTTTTGGCAGCATATGATTCTTTGAATGAGGGAAAGCAGAGACTACATGGCTACTCCTCTGCAGCTGTGTTTCTGTTAGCCGCTGTTTATTTTCTAATTGGGAACCATGTTAGCATATGGGTGCACCTTTGGTAAGGAATATTGTCATTCTGCTCATATCCACTGAATAACTGGGATTTTGGAAGCAATAATGACTTCTTTAAAAACAAAATGGAAATGACAAATGGCATTTAAAATTAGAAAGATTACAGGGGAGTTTTTAAAATAAAGACTAGAAAAAATGCTAAAAGCTGTAGAAGATTGTAGACTTCTGGATATGTCCTTTCAGCTGAAAGCATAGAGATGCAGTATCCTCAAAGATAGAATATATTAGAAGCTGAAAAAACTTAAACCAGCTAATAATAACGGCAGAGTGATCAACTTAGTTCCTTTTCAAACATAACCCAGAAAAGTGGCAATTGGACTAAGGACTGGTACTGCTTTACAAATTCTAGAAGCCTAAAAAAATAGGAGAACAGGAGCATGTGGCTTTAAACAAGGATTTGGCATCTTGTAAACTAGGTGGAAGAATGACAATCAATCAGTTAGAATTATAGAATCATTTATGTTGGAAAAGACCTTTAAGATCATCGAGTCCAACCATAAACCTAACACTGCCAAGTCCACCGCTAAGACATGTCCCTAAGCACCACATCTACACGTCTTTAAATACCTCCAGGGAAGGTGACTCCACCACTTCCCTAGGCAGCCTGTTCCAATGCTTGGCAACCCTTTCAGTGAAGAAATTTTTCCTAATGTCCAATCTAAACCTCCCCTGGTGCAACTTGCAGCCATTTCCTCTCGTTCTATCACTTGTTACTTGGGAAAAGAGACTGACCCCCACCTCGCTACAGCCTCCTTTCAGGCAGCTGTAGAGAGCGATAAGGTCTCCCCTCAGCCTCCTCTTCTCCAGACTAAACAACCCCAGTTCCCTCAGCCGCTCCTCACAGGACTTGTTCTCTAGACTATGTAATACCAGAGGGCAAAGTCTGCAGGAAAGATACAGCATTTCTTGGAGGGGAACTAGTGGTGCAACATGCAACAGCATTTGGAGAGTCAAATTTTATGAATAATCATCACAGCACATCAACAGATAGTATGGATTCTGTACAGACGGTAATTCTGTGCCTACGCAGAGAAATGGCAGCACTGCCTGTTGACATCAGCCACCTGTTCAGGTTGGTTATAATACCTCATTGTGACAAACAGCATGATCAAAAAGGCTATTATGATAGGATACTTCAGCTGTAAATTAGGATGTAAATTGAGATGTCACAGACACAATATGATGCCAAGGTTAAGTTTTTTTGATGTAATGAATGATTGTTTAATGGAGAGACAGCCAGGGGTCCCAGAGGAGAAAAGATGCTCTTTACTACCAGAAGATCTGGTTCAAAATTTTGCTATCAATAAGCCAGCATAACAGTGCCTATGATGTACCTATATTCAAAAACGTTGCTTGAACAACAAAATCCAACAGAAAGTGAAAATTAAAAGTGAATATTTAAAAAACGGAAACTTCACACTTTTCTTATTTAGCCTTTTACCATTTTAACTATGAATGCAGCAGTAGGAACTGTTCTTGTTACCCTTGATGTCCCTTGTAAGCATGAACTCCAGATGAGCTTTGACTTTCCTAACATCATCCTTACATGCACAGGCCTTTCCTACGTCCTTCCATAGACCAAGAAACAAAGAAAAATAAGAAACAAGGGGAGTTCACAAGTGAGACTGTGGCAAAATGGGAAAATTGCTAGGGCTTGTGATTCACAGTATATACATAAAAGGTCTAGAAATTAGCTTGAACTTGCTGAGGATGCGAAGCCATTCAGTTTAAGGAAGACCAAAACAACAGCAGACTGTTGCCAAGGGATTCTACAAAGCCAAGCTACTGAGCAATAAAATGGCAGATACATTTGAAGTTTATAAATGCAATTTGATGTGTTTGGAAAAAAGATCTAGCCATTATATTTGTCATGTTAGCTCAATGCTCTGTACTGGTCAACCAAATAAGATGAATGTCAGGAAGCACTAAGAAGAAGATAGCAGCAGCAAACTTCACTATATCATTATTTAAACTTTTGTGACCACAACTTCAATATTGCATACAGTTCTCTCTCTTCAGTTTTGAGAAGTTTATCATAGCATTTAAATGGCTGGAAAGAGGAAGGATGATGAGAGAACCAGCTTCTGTATGAAAAATATCTAAAATGGACAAGAACACTTGAGCCTGAAAAAGACATAACTGAGGGACAGATGTGATGGACATGAAGTAAACATAAACAGAAAGAGGAGGCAGATGGAAAATTATTATTCACTGAGTATTATAATACCAGAAGTAAAGGAGATCAAGTCTAACCTTCTAAGGTGTCTCAAACACAAACAGAGGAGGAATTTCAGTATGCTGTGAACAGTTAAACTGTGATCTTCATTGTCACAGGAGGTCAGTGTGGTAGATGCCAAATTTTGCATGTGTTCAGAAAGTGACCTGACAAACGCATGGAAAGAAATAACCCAGGAGTACTAGCGCAAGGATACTCACAAGTCCAAGCTGCAGATCACTAGAAGGTGGAAGACTTTACCAAGGGAAATAGCTCTGTCTAGATATTTCCACCTAGTTCACCCTGACCTGATGCTCCTCACTAGACTTTATATTAGACGTTAAACACAGGACACACACGTACAAGGAGGATATAATCAGCCCTATGTTTGTGTGTGATGCCCTTATTCCGTAGAACAGGAGCAATGCTCAGTCTTTTCAGTTGTCCCAATTGGACCATTGCAGCATAAAAGTATCCTCCACTGATTTTATAAGCTGAAAGAGGCTAAATCAGGCACTAGGATAAAGAAAGATGTATTCCTAATGGCCATTGGTCTGTCCATCTTGAAATCAGCCCAGGAGTGCCAAACATTTGGCTGGGGAGAAACAGAAATAAAAAATAGAGGGAAATTAGTTTTCAATAGCTCATTTAGAATTGGTAGTTTCAATCAATGACAATTTTAAGGCATTAAACACTTTCCAGAGTAACTTGTCAAAAAAAAAATCCCTGCAGTTGCTGACATTCTCAGAGGTTTTTTAATAAGATCAGGGTCAGTGATGGGAAATAAGCAGGAAGATGAATAGGATGTCAAAATTAAATTGAGTTCCAGAAGAGCTATCTTAAGTTCCCAGAAAAATAGAAACTCATGAAACTTTGTCTCAAACTAAATGGGAAATGCATGTTTTGGCTTAGAAGGTAGCAGGAAGGCTGTTGACTGTCTTTAGAGGTATTAACAACCCATGCTATTTTAGAAGCTTGAAAAACACCTTCGTCCTTTGAATTCTGGAACAGAGACGGTTCTACTTATTTTAAATACTAATGATTTCTGCTGCACCAAGCTCTTTCATTTTTATACAGGAAACCCAGATTAATTGTTTCAACCATCTGACTATCCATTACAATCAGAGGATGTACTTCTTGTTAAAGTTTCAGAATTGTTGAATAAAATACCATTTTAACAACCCATATGTCTGTGTTTTTGTTTTGTTCTCTTTTTCTAAATGTTGTAGCACTTCGTCTTCTGGAGCGTAAATACACTGTTGGCCGGGCTGTCATTAATCATCATTGTTGTCAATGAACAAAAATCCAGTGAGAGAAAACAATTGAATGCCTAGGACTGCAGAACAGTTCAGGTTTCTGAATGACCACGCTGATTAATAATGTTACTTTCATTTGGGAATTTGTCTATGCACCATTTATGAATTCTATATTCTATTCTTGCTATATATTTATGCCATTGTTTAAGATACTCTGTCTACCTACTCCTTGGGCTCAAGGAGGCAGAATACTGGGTCTGAATAAGAGCATTAAAACTGTTATTAAAAACAGTTAGCTATTCTCCAAGCAAAATCATGCAATGACTTCATCACAGGAAAACAAGCTTTCTCTAATTGTCTGTGGATGAAAACCTAGAGTTTCAAGGACCAGAAAACCCTTGAAACAAACAAAAAGACCAAGGAATGTATAAAGGCAAGGCTAAGAAAGAAAGGCTTGACAAGCAGGGAGTCACACAGGAATAGATTTCACACTGAAATTAAGGACTGCCAAGCTAAAAGGACCACTGGAGAAAGTGAAATAAAGAAAACATAGCGTTTCAAGGACTCACTCTGAGCTGGGTAATGCAGTCCAGCAGGAGGGACGTGGAACTTAAAAGGTCAGTAAGATCTTTGGGACTCTGAGGCAGAGGGTAGAGATGGAGATGTTGCATGTTTTACATAAAACTGTACATCTCTTGATCTGTGTGAAATAAACAAAGATCATGTAGTGAGTACAGTCTACTTGCTTTGAGTAGCTTGAAGGTGTTAGACTAACAGTGAAATTGCCCTCAAGAACGAAGGTATGGGAAAGAAAGTTTTTAAGTTTTTTAGGAGCTCTCTTTTGGAAGAGACTGTCTCCTATTTACAGGTAAAGCAAGAAATGTATAATGTTGTATTAAATAAGAGTACTGAACGAGTTAGACCCAGAAATGATGGCTGGAGGCAATCCAGGAACAAAGGAGAACTTACAAGTCCAGAGACCCAACTTGTAGGTACATCCCAGCAGCTTGGTGAAATCCAATGAAGTGGCTGGATGAGCTTCATAAAAAAATGTATGAGCTCATTTCTTAACCAAGTTCACAATAAAAATGTTAGGTCTTTTGTGTCTTCTGCCATATTCCAACTACTGGTTTAACTGCACTGTTGCTATAAGTACCTAGTAGATTGACTTTATAGTTACACTTATCTATATCAAATTAGTGCTGTTTTCTCCCCCAAAACTTGGGATTTTAATTTAGGTTCTGCTCTTAGCTGAAAACCAGCATTTTATGTCTCTTTAATCTACAATACAGTCTCTTAACTAAATGTCATTTCACACCTTCTTGCTTCTCCAATAAGGTGTTCTTGCCTTACTACTCTCTAAAAAGCACTGTTGTAGGGACTTAGAGCATCATTAGTTTCTGTGCTTAAACATGGAAAATGATATATAAGAACTAAGCTTTATTATTCTTAATGTTTTCATATGCTTGCAGGGAACTGAAAGTCCACAGGGGATAGAAATAAAAATGGAAATATAGTAACATTTTACTAATACAGGAGTGGCTGTGAGAGAATGAATGATATGCTCACGAGCTCAGGGAATGTTCATGCAGAAAAGGACTGACTTACCTGAAATCAGAAATCAGAGGGCACCTGCATGTGCTAGCTGGGTATGTAGGAAAATGTTGGACTCCCTCACTATGCCTTCTTATACCTCTGAACTTGAATCTCAGGACGAGAAAGTGCCTATTTGATAATGTGAAACATGAACTCGGATGTATCAGGCTATATGACACGTGGGGGGGTAGTGGTGTATTGGATGTAGGTCCTTGTGCATCATGTCACACAATGAGGGACTGGTGGTGGGGCAAGACTGTCAGTGAGAAATGCCCAACTGCACGGGTGCACATTCATTCACGATCGTGCTAGTCAGTGACTCCTGCTTTGTCAGGCTCAGGGGCAACATGCTGTTCCTCCTTTTTCCCATGGAATGGGTTGTTAGTCTTCTCCTCCAGACTGAATGCAATGACACAGTGATATCCATGCAGATTTATATATATATATAAAAAATATATAAATCTGTGTGTGTGTGTATATATATGTATACACACACACGAGTGTCTGATTCAGAGCTGTAGGCATCGGGCTGTTGTACTTTGTATTTACTCTGGGCCTGATGGAAGAATGTATTAAAATGACTGATAAGTTTTCTATGTTAACAGTTTTTAAAGAAAAGTTAGGTATTCTGGGTCACTGTGCGGGAAGTTTATTTACTTCAGTAATTTAAAAACTAATGACTTTCATGGTTAATCCTGTTTCCTTTGCTGCTGCTTTATCTCTTTTGATAATGATGTAAGCTTGAATTTAAGTGTGAAGGGCACAAGTTTATACCTGGAAAATCACCGAGTTTCTCTATTTGATCATGCAGATCTGTCTCACAAAGACCTGAAACCTTGCTAGGGACTATGTGCTACATTTATTCCAGTGACAACATCCATTTCTTTCATGATGCTCTCATTGAAAATGAAAATTGCCATTTCCTAGTCCTAGAAATACATAATTTCCTGTATATTTCTTCCCCCTACTTATTTCAATCCCTTCTTCTAATCTAGCTCAGCATTATATGTATCAGCACTGGTGACAATTCAAGGCAGTGAATTTCGAGTGGTTCACTTCACTGAAGGCCTGGCTCCTTCGCTGTTGACATCAGAGGCAAAATTCAGTGATTACATTAGTACATAGAATCTGCTATAAATAACTAAAGTCAGAATACAGAGAATGGGAATAGTCAAACTATCAGAAGAAATGGTTCAAGATACCTGAACACAAATTTAAAAGAAAGTCCCACAAGGAGTAGAAAACTCTGGAGAAAACGGAAGTTCTTCAGTGTAGGTATATACTGATTTCTCAGGAAGTGTTCTCAGTGAAACATTGGTGGGATGAAGGGTTTCTCCATATTTCGCTATTCTCTTCGGCTCATGAATGTCAAGGGCAGTTGGTGGTTCTTTCTGGGAACGAGATGTCCTCAGAAGTAGGTGAGCCATGTGACACAGCCATGACTCATTTCTTGACTCAACTGAGTTCAGAAAGAATAATGGAGGAGGATAGATAAAGCTAGGGCACAAAATAGATCACCATTTCAGTCAGTTTGTTTGCTCTCTAAATGAAGTGGGCAAAATTCCGAATCTCAGAGAAAAAGTAGATTATGGTAGCAACTTGCATAAACACTGCAAAATCAAAATTTCTCTGTAAGGCTGTAAATTAAAGGAAAAAAGAATCATTTTTCACCCACTTAATAGCTTGCATGTAAATGAATAGAATTCCATTTTTTTGTATTGTATTGCTTCTCTATTGAATTAAGTCTTTGTCCCATTTAAAAGCCCCATCTTGTTCTGTCAATCTCTGAAGCAGCTATTCAACAGCCAACCAACACAACAGAATTTCTCTATGCTGAATGTTCTTTTTCATTTTTGCATTGTATCCTAGTCTCTTATTATAATGGTGCTGCTAGCAGAACTATAGACAAGCGTGTGTCAATATTTCTGTGTCAAACCCTGTTTTAATAGTAGATGTTTGTAACAAGACCATTCTAATTTGTATAATCAAGATGAAGCTAAATACAATTATTGTCCATCCTGACACTAATTTCCTCTAAAAATATGCTTTATTTTCTCAATCACTTTTAAAAGATGGACAATCAAAAACTAAACCAGTGCTGAGTTTGCAAAACTACATGTTGCTGGCTGCTCCTCCTGAGATAGAAGGGGACAAGAAAGAGCATAAGAGACCATGTAGGGGATTTAACTTGAGTAGGCATAATGCAATGTAGGCATTTAACTTGAGTATTTTGATACAAAACACTGGAGACCAGGGAAGTCCTTGTCATGGCTGAAGGAATTTTTTGTCTTCAGAATGTTTATTTTGACCTTGGTCTACAAATTAAGAGACTATCTGTAGTTGCAGATGTATTTTATCTGCCATTTAAATAATTTTGTATGCAAATTGTGTTTTACATTGTACACCGTTTTGGGTTTTGTTCTTTTTTTCGTCCTTTTCCTCCTCATGAGTGCAGAGAATGTCAATGACAGTTGTGTCTATGCCATGTCTATTTTCAGGCAAAGTGTTTGCTACTGACCATGGCTATGAATGTGAAGGGAAAAGATAAGCTTGTAGAAACTATGGCCTTATTTGCATACTATTTTTAGTAAAGACCAATTCTTTCATCTTTGTAATGACTTCACTTCTTGCACAAGGTGAACTAAAAATAGAATTTGTTTCTCCCTTGGTAGTATACGGCAATGAACTGTACTGCAGCTGTCCAGCTCTCAGATCTGCCGAGTTTTGAAGTCCAGAGCTCTTGACATTTGCAGACCTCACAGGCTCTCTTAAAATAATCCTGAAAGTTCAACCAATGGCCAAAAGATTGCTTAAATTCCACCTAATACCATGGTAGATTTTCATAGAACCAGGCATTTCTTTCAATGCTGAAATTAAGTCTAAGGTAAATCATTAGTATGGTTTTAGCTTACAGTGATGCCTATGGATGTGAGCCTAACAGCTTAGTGCTACAAAGGAGCTCTCGCCTGTCCTCTCTTCTGTCTCCTTTTCCCTCTCCTGTACCCATCTGCATTCACCCTGCCCTCTTCCTTGCACTGGTTCAGATGGGTTTTGGCCTTTTCTGTGGGCTGATTTATCCACTAACTTAACAGGCAGATAACTACATTTCTGCTGACTTAGTTTTTTCTTGAGCCAGTGAGCTGAGTCAGTTCAGACAAGCTCTGATGTTAAATGGTGGGCACACACAGCCAGGCACATTGAGACAGAAGAAGGGGGGGTGTTTAGGCAGGATCTCCCCTTCTGCTGGTAGTGAATTGTGAGATTGTCTCACTCTGTTTCAATGAGCAGGACCCTGTGTAATCTGCGATATAGCAAAAGTGTAACTACTGCCATTTCCCCTACATACTGGGCCAGAATTGAGGTTCAGTGATCTTTCTGTAACAAGTATTTGAAATATTTTCTTGTTCAACATCATTGTTCAAGTTCATAGTCTGCTCGTGAAAGTGGCTTGTTGGAACTGCCTCTCGGGGGAGCGGTGGGGCAGTCGGATTATCACCACGCCGTGCATTCTGGATGACACAGCAGGTGCCTCTCCTGGACCCACACAGCTTAGCATCACGTGCTATGATCACTTGTAGGCAGCTTCTTATAAAAAACTCAAATGGCTGCTCAAATCCTTGAGCTGGAGGAGCACATTAGACCTGCCAGACTAAAGCTTCACCTTATTTTTTTTTCCGTGGGCAGAAGAGGAGGGGGCTTACGCATGAAATTTCACCCCTGGATAAATGCACACCAGGTGAAATTTGCATTTATTCATATTTTTAAACTGAATTTTGCACTAAAAATCCCCAAATGAATATGAATATCGGCCTCTGTTCACAGGCTTGCTCTTTATGCTTTCCCATGGTAGTAAATTTGACTCCTACTAACGGCAGGTGAAACTGCTCTTCATGGAATAAGAGACTGCTTAAAGTCTTTAACTCTTTTCTTGATGGATTGGTGCAGCCATTTGTGAATGCATATGTTTGAAGTTTCATTTACATTTCTAATTAATAACTCCATGTAATTTTTTGCTATATGCCACTGCTTTACCACAAACAAATAAAGCCCTCACTTTGGTAGGCTGATGAGGATAAACCCTCCCAGTGTTATCCCATTCCCCTGATGATGCCAGTGACCCTCTGCACCTGTTGTTATATGACTTCATTTTCTTGGCCGTGGATGTCTAGAAATGTACCTAACTTTCTGGATGACAATTTCCCAGAATTACAGTTCGAATAAAATTAGGAAACAACTTTAAAGCATGAAAGCTTTCCTATTTCTGACTCTATTTCTTTGGTTATGTCATAGGAATCCATTTTCAGATATTAGTTCTGAAATGCATCTCAGTGTTAGCTCATGAAGATATATGTTCAGCAATATGGATACAACATTTTCTTCACTTTTTTGTTCCTTTTATTTCCAAGGGACAAACTCGGAGTTTATGCATGGCTTCGTGCAGTAAAACATTGCTCTGTAGTAGGTTGTGATTTCTGCTGGTTTATTCCACCCAGAGCCCACTGTTCTGAGTTCATGTTGCTCAGTGAGGGTATCATATTCTGTCCCTTCCTAAGAAGACTGATTAAAAGTCAGGAGTGAAATACACTTAGTGTGACTGAAGGTCCTGGTTGTTCATTATGTGCTTGACAGTGCAAAATGTTACCAAAATACTGAATGGAATTGGTAGCATATTTAATGCCCTACCTTTTACACTGAAGTGTTTGTTTATTTTGTGCTTATCAATATTTCCAGTTATGTCACACAATCTTTTTTAATGCTTAATGTCTCAGTAAATATGATTTTCTTTCAAGGAGTTATGGTCCTCTCTTTTAAGTTAACATTCAGTGCTATATTGTATTAAATGTTCATTGCCGCTTGGCAATTCCAATCAATCAAGCACCGTCTCTCTATTCTGTTGTTGTACTTTCTAGCAGTGGAAAAGTTTAAGTACACATTATTTTGGGTTGAAAAATTGAGAATATAAACTCTGCAGAAACAGCTAATTGAATGACATGGTGGAATGCTCTGTAATAGAAGAGTTTTTCCCAGGAAAAAAGTTGTTAATCCTAAAATCACAAAATACATGCATTTTCAAAAAAAAACCAAAAAAAAAGGAGAAGTAAAGGAATTAAGTTAATTATCACACTATTACAGTAATGGAAAGAAAAAAACCTAATCAGACATGAACAGCTTGCATAACCATTAACCAGGCTATGGTAAACCATTACTTAACTCTGACTTAAGAGATCCATCATGGGATTCATGGCAGCCAGTTAACTAATGCTTAAACAATTCCACAGTAATTTAAAGCTGTGGTAAATGGCATCACTCAACCAAGCAGTCACTCTCAGTCTCAACAGTTATTTTTAACTGGTGTGAAGTTATGCTAACCCTCTCCTCCCTTTCCCTGCCTAAACTGCAAATGCTAACAAGTCTTTACTAGCTGTGTGACACAGTATGAAGTCCTTTACTGAAGTCCAGGCAGATGACATTCATTGTTTGTTTATTTCTGGGGAAAAAAAAATTCTCTACTGAGGAGTAGCATCAAATTAATCTGGCACAATCTCCCTTGGCTGAAGCTGCATTTAATCTCTCTACAAAGATATAAATCTTTATATTTATTTCCTCATCTTGTATTGTTTTTTACTTTAAAAGTTGTTCAAAAAATTGTATATTATTAAGATCAGTCTAACAGCTGGTAGCTATCCAACGCATTTTCTTCTGCATTCTCGCTGACTAATAATCAGTCAAACTAGCGGATGGAGGTGAGTTGCGTAAGGGGGGTAAAAAGTTGACTAGAGTGAACATGACCCTGGTGAGTGTTGAAGAGGTAGTGGCAGACAGGAGTGAGTGCTGGAGTGTTACTGTGGCTGAAGAAAGGCTCTGTATTTGTTTAGTATTTTTACTTCTAACTTGAGGAGCAAAAGTGGGAGTGAACTGATAAATTATGCTAGTGACACAAAGCTGGGTGGCATTGCCTTTGCAGAGGAGGATCAAAATATCATGCAGGAACAGCTGGATCACTGAGGATAGAAGGAAAAAGTAACGGATGAAATTTAATAGTACAAAGTTCAAGGTCATGCAGTCACAGCCCAACAAGAATTTCTGCCAAGAACTGGTAGCCTATATTTTGGCAACAGCTGAAGAGAAGGAAAAGACTTGAGGCTACTGTCAGGTTATAGGTGAGTAGGAAAATGAAATTACTCCTGTGTTTTGTTTGGCAGTAAAGCCACTTTCTGTGACTTTCTTCCCACGTCTCACAAGGCACACATTCCTGTCCCTGCGCCACAGATTACGGCCTTCTCACTGGTGCCAATGCAACAGGATCACTCTGTAAAGTAGACGATGGGAAAAAAAGAAGTTGGAAGCTGTTTCAGGAGAAGTAATTACAAAATGCCCGGTGCATATATGGAGGCCACGTCATGGAGAGTGCTGTGCGCAGCTGTGGCCAAACACACGCAAGAAAGATTAATGCAAAGTGGAAGAGGTGCACGGGAAGACTACGAGGCATATTTTGGGACACAGAGCTCTTGTCTTACTAGAAGACACAGAAACTTCCTGGCTGGTTTTGCTTAGCAAAATGGAGTCCCAGAAAGCCTCAATGCCATAAATGTATGGGGACAGAGGAGAAAGGATAGATAAAAGGGAGAGAAAAACTATTTAAACTGTTGGAAAATGTTACCGTGTCAAAAACTAGATCCAAAGTAGAATTTATTTAACACAGGTATATTTTGCCCTCTGAATCAGAATCAGGTTCCTAACCACCAGGTCAGTAAACAGGGGAGCTGTGGTCCAGAACCCTCTGCCTGGTTGAATAAAAATCTATTATTGTTGGACTGGAGATTGATTTGTTATGAAAAATTAGTTGATATGGAGCCTGTGATAGCAGGGGCATAACCTGTGTATCAGGAGGCTTCCAGTCCTGTGTTCTCGGGCAGTAGAAAGCCTTTGATGTAGGCAACATGCAGAGGACTGATCTGTAATGAGTACCTGATAAGAGCTTTTGTGCTTTAAAATTTAAAAGTTCAGAGCTGGTTTTTGCTTTCAAATACACATATTTTTCTGCAGACATTGTTTTCTGAGGTCCAGGGAACAAGAACTGATTCTGTGAGAACCAGCTGAAATGTTTAATATATGGCTGTTTATAGGTGACATCAGTAAATGCTGACACGATAATTTTCTGTATTCTATTAATTTTTTTTTTCCCTACAACACCACGTATTTAGAGAATCTGGAAAAGCAGTCAATTTAAACAAACTCTCTTCTACAACCAGCAAGACAGCACAAAAGAGCTTACAAGGAGAAAATGAGACCTCTTGCGCCGAGTCTGACACCCCGCTGCCTACCTCCAAGCCCCAGCTAGTGACCAGTGTCAGCGCTAATGAGGGGGAGATGGCAGCGCACCTCTCTTGTAGCACCTCTTTCTTCTTACAGCACCGCTGACGACCTCCCCAGAGTGCCTCTCTGAATAAACAAGCTATTAGCGTGGAAGAACCCGCCTCATGTAGCAATTCTGGGGATTGCACAGTGCCTTCCCTTGGACACCGGCGTTCCTGGTAACGAGGAATAAAGTGGTAGACTTGGCCACGCTGCCACATGGAAAAGGGGAGGGCTGGGAAGAGAGAGGTGGAGAGGAAGATGACAGTCTGGTGTTATTCCAGGAGGTGTGGTGTGTCAAGGGTCAGCATGTATAATTGTCTTGTTACATCTCAAGACTAGAGCGTTTGAAAATTAGTTTAAGATCAGTTATTGAATAGAAAGGGCTGCAAGGGAAAGAGCGTCATTCTTCATTACGTAGGCTTGAGATGAGATCCAAATCAGACCTGCCACATACATTCTCTCAGCTGTACATGCTTGTAGCCAGAAGAATGACAGCTTGATACCTACCTACATGTCAGTCAGCCTCTTTACCCCAAATAAACTTTTGCTTCTATGGGATCCTTTGCTTCAAAGCAATGCTGACAAGGATTTATTGAATTAACCTAAATGGCTTTAAGCCCCAATTCATGCTGGTGCAGCATGTCTCTATCAGGGGTTTGCACTGGTATAACTAATTGATTTAGTTACAGATGGGAAAATTTTCTTAACAAGAGAAGGCCTAAACTGCTGGCCAGGCTGCCTTTGTTGTTTGCAAGTAATCTCCCTCAGCCCGTTGTTAGCATAAATCTGTTCTATTTTGGATTCCCATAGAACTAATTTGCACAGGAGTCACACAATAGCATGGTTTACATTTCTTGCTCCTTTTCAAAATGGGACTGCAGGATTTTTAAAAAAAAGGACTTTTCCTGAGTTGCCTGCATTTCTGTGAATATTTCATTGCCTCTGTCCAAGTCCTCATGTATAGTGTGGAAGAGCAATTCATGTGATAAATGAGCTTTTTCTAGTTGGGCGCAGAGGGCAGAGCGTGCAGTTCTGCTCCCAGAGTGGCTGGACTGGGCGCACAGCACCCTTTGAATCACATTTCTGATACAAAGTGTTATATCAACAAATCTGACAGCTGCTTCCTTTAGCTATCCTGTAATACTCAATATGAATTTTCCCTTGTTGATCTCGGTGCTAAGCTCATCTGCTACCTTGTCCATGTGAGCTCAGCTGAAAACCCAGGCACATGTGTGAAACCAATGTGATGAAATCCAAGTTGATGTTCACAGAAAATGTACATGTTCTCACCTGAATGAAATTAAATTGAAAATTAAAACACCCTCTTTGGGGGGAATTAGATATGAGGTCCAAGTTCAGGTAAATCAGGTTTGGAGGCTTGTTACATAAGGGTGTAGAATCTGGGACAACTGGATCTCGGTCCTATTTATTTTATACACACATTTGTAACCATAATGAGTTACTGAAAGGTTTCCTATTTCTTTTAAAGGACACTGGAATTTGGGTTCATTTTTTTTAGTCCATTTATGCACTTTCACATCTAGTACTCTTTTCAGGGGAACAGTGCTGAAATCTGGAGAGAGTGATACAACCTCCAGTAACCTCCAGCAATTGCTATCACTCCTCAAAATGAACAGTGTTTTAGGAAACTTTTTACATAGGATACTATGGAGCATTAACAGCTCATTTGGCTCTGTTTGTTACTTCTCCAAAAGTTGGGGGTTTTTTTGTTATCAGCTTGATTCCTCTTCAGTTCTAGTCTGTTGTATTGTTCCAGTAATTATGAAGTAGAGGTGGTAAAACTGAATGGGCCCAAATGATTCATATTAATTTAGGGAGTATATAAGCATTGCAGTCTCTGCCACAGCAAGAATTGTATTTTCCTTGAGATCATTTATGCTTTTTTGAATATATTTGAACAGTATCCATTTCGCAGTCTAATCCTACAAAAAAAATGGTCAGAAAGTGGGGCATTACAGAAGCTGATTGTCCTGGTTTCAGCTGGGATAGAGTTAACTGTCTTCCTAGTAGCTGGTACGGTGCTATGTTTTGAGTTCAGTATGTGAAGAATGTTGATAACACTGATGTTTTCAGTTGTTGCTCAGTAGTGTTTAGACTAAAGTCAAGGATTTTTCAGCTTCTCATGCCCAGCCAGCGAGAAAGCTGGAGGGGCACAAGAAGTTGGCACAGGACAGAGCCAGGGCACCTGACCCAAACTGGCCAAGGGTGTATTCCATACCATGGGACGTCCCATCTAGTTTAGGAACTGGGAAGTGGGGGCGGGGAATCGCCGCTCGGGGACTTGCTGGGTGTCGGTCGGTGGGTGGTGAGCAATTGCCCTGCGCATCACTTGTACATTCCAATCCTTTTATTACTACTGTTGTCATTTTATTAGTGTTATCATTATTGGTTTCTTCTTTTCTGTTCTATTAAACCGTTCTTATCTCAACCCATGAGTTTTACTTCTTTTCCCGATTTTCTCCCCCATCCCACTGGATGGGGGGGAGTGAGTGAGCAGCTGCATGGTGCTTAGTTGCTGGCTGGGGTTAAACCACGACAGTCCATTTTGGTGCCCAACGTGGGGAGACACTGATAAAGCGAGATTTGTAGGCGAGTACATCGTAGTAATATTTTATTTGCCTAAATCATTAACCTATGTGTCTAAAATAGTTTTAAACTGTTCATCAAATTGAAAAATAAGGGTTTTTCAAAAGAAAATAAACATGGATAGGAGATTTTTTACTATGCTAAGTAATCTTGTTGTTGCCTTTTTGCTCAAACTAATTCAAAAGAAAACAGTGTTTCCATATCAGGAACAAATAATTCCATTCTCTAAAGTATATTGTTATGGCCATATACTTTTTTCTTATTTATTATAAAGAGATAGACATGAATAAGTAATGCAATTTTCAAGAAGATGTTACTGCAGCCCAGAAATGTGAACTTTTATCACGCAGTTTTGTATATTGCAAAGACTTTTGAAAATTAGCTAAAGGAATGGTTGATTGTTGGAAGAGGAATTGGGATGTATCTTGGCTCACTTACCAGACTGTGAATAAAAGCCCATTAAAAGTCCAGCAGGTCAAGGGAGGTGATTCTCACCCTCTACTCCACTCTGGTGAGACCCCACCTGCAGTACTGCGTTCAGCTCTGGGGCCCCCAACATAAGAAGGACATGGACCTGTTGGAGCGAGTCCAGAGGAGGGCCACGAAGATGATCAGAGGGCTGGAGCACCTCCCCTATGAAGACAGGCTGAGAGAGTTGGGGTTGTTCAGCCTGGAGAAGAGAGGGCTCTGGGGAGACCTTACAGCAGCCTTCCAGTACCTAAAGGGGGCCTGCAGGAAAGATGGGGAGGGACTTTTTACAAGGGCATGTAGTGATAGGACAAGGGGTAATGGCTTTAAACTGAAAGAGGGTAGATTTAGATTAGATGTAAGGAAGAAGTTCTTCATTGTGAGGTGGTGAGGCACTGGAACAGGTCGCCCAGAGAATTTGTGGATGCCCCATCCCTGGCAGTGTTCAAGGCCAGGTTGGATGGGGCTTCAAGCAACCAGGTCTAGTGGAAGGTGTCCCTGCCCATAGCAGGGAGGGTTGGAACTCGATGGTCTTTAAGGTCCCTCCCAACCCAAACCATTCTATGTTTCTATGAACCCTTTTCAGACATAGATTTCACACTATTGTTCAATTCTTATACTGCTCTTCCAAAATAAATGTTAAAAATTGTTTCTAAGTAGACTATGCAACAACTCCGAAATGTATTCATTTGTGAATGACAGTCTTTATATATATATAGCTCAGAATTAAATTCTCTCTGCAAAGTCAGTAAAAAATGGCAGAAACTACTCACTTATATGATCTGGATATAAATAGATTTTAGTTTTCATTGTGGGAAAAGTCCTACCATTTCTAACAATGCTGATCATTTTTCAATGCTTGTGTGGTTTGTACCACAGTTTTTTCTCTGTATTAGGAGGGTCTCTGGCTACTTGACAAAGTGCAAGGCTTAGTTGTGCAACAGCCAGAAGTCAGGCACAGGCTGAAGGAACAGAATTCATGGTAATAGGCTTCGATGTTCCTTATACAATAAACGATGCAGTTAGGTTCCAAGGATGGGATTTATAGCAACCACCATGGTGTGGGGGGAAGATTTAAACCAGGCAACAGCATAAACTGTTTCTCCATCCATCTTTTATGATACCAGGCCTTTTGCAGTTCTTCTGTGTCTCAGCTATTTTAGTTTACTCTCACTTTACTCAGTTTTCCTGATTTCCACATTCTTTGTTTTCCCTAACAACTCCTCTGTTTTATATACTCAAGTGCTGAATAACACCACGAGGAGACTTTGTTCCTATACATCACCCAGTCTTTCCCTAAGCACCCCACATTATATTATACAGCAGTGAAGAATCATGCGAGTGAAAGGTCAACAATCTCATGGACTTCATGAGAAGTGCTTCTTTCTGGATGCCCACATTTCTCTCTCTCCCATTTTTTCAGCTTTTTCTGCAAGAGACACTCCTGGCATTTCCTTACCTAATGGAGGGCTAAGGTTAATTATGAAGCACCAGAAAGAACTTCAAGAATGAGTTTGTGCTGGGGTGTTTGCTACCCCTTGATGACCTACAGCCCCTCTGTCTTTGAAATAAATTCTAGCCTCTGAGCATGTGCACAAAGAAGAAAATGGGGCTCAAAAGGGAGAAGGCTGAAGGAAGCAGAAGCTAGAAGAGATCTTCCCTTTCTCTGGTGGAACACCCAAATGAGTTTCACACTTTCCTGGAGCCAGGGAAGCAGAGAGGAGATTCACTGATTTGTCAAGTCATTAATGACATCTGTGCCAGGATCTTAGTTCAGGTTTTCCAAAGCCCACTGTAGTCTCTGCTCCAATCCATCATGCTGTCACATCTTTTCAGTGCAAAATAGATCCTCACTCCTAACTTATGGGCTATAGACCTCCTAACCTATACATGTCTGGGCACCCATAGAATTGCTGAGGAATAGAGTCATCATCACAATAACAATAACATTTGTTGACTACAGGAGTCAGACTTATACTATGGAGGTGGGTTTACCAAGGAGGCTATTGGTAGCTCCCATTCTGACACGCAGGCCTCACATCTAAATTGCACTGGCTCTAGCCACTATATCAATACGTATCATATATTTTAATACACATTATATCTTCTACAATACTGTATTGATGTGAAATATATGTTGCATATGTTCTATAAAACATAATGTGACATATTCTTTTTCAATAAACAAGGTAAAATGACACTAAAAGAAAAAGAAAGGATTTATACTTGTTTAAATTTCAGATAATGGCTGTGCCCTTGAGGAGCCAATACTGATTATATTGAAAAAAGATTAATCCATAAATAGAGTTAAAAGAATCCAGATGCATAAAGCACAGAGGATAGACAGTGGCTCGCTGGAGTCTAAACGCACCTGCCCCTTTCTTACTTCTGATCTCAGTTAGCATGAGTAAATTAGGTTGCTGCTTTTTCATCATCTGTTTTCAGGTCAATGTCAAGGACTATTAATAATCTCTCAGAACACATTTTATAGTAGAAATATCTGACCAATGTGGAAATGAAAAAGGACCCTCTTGGCACCTCGGGCACGCGTGGAGGGAGAGCACAAGAGTTTATAGAATGACCTAAGCAGACCAGCTGGAGAGTAAGTGGTTGGCTGAACAGCTGATGTGAGAAGAAGCTATCACAGGAGCAAATACGGGTCCTGGATGCCTGTGGAATGAGATGAGGAAGTAATCTTCTTCATATACATACTGTCATCCTATGAAGACTTGTTTATGTATTAATTTCATGTCAATGAATAGCCCTCCTGACTTCATTAGGACTACTTATGTGTTTAAGATTAATCACATGCTTATGTTTCCCCCCGCTGAAGATAAATTTTCAGGAAAATTGTTCTTAGACCATTTTTCACCTTATGTTAATGTACTGCCTCAGATCTGAGACCTATAGTATTGCTTGCCAGTGTAAACACTGGTTGCCCACAAATCATACTTCAAATCACCCAGCATTGGACCTCTTTCGTGAGAACTGGGTCAACACACCTGTGCATGCAGGCCTTGGCTGAAGATGGAGCAGGACACACTGGAGCCAGGGAATGGCAGAGGGCAACTACAGGAAGCTGAAAAAAAGAGCAAAGGAAAGTTGCTTAGAAGAGCTCCTGGGGGCCAAGAAACTTTGAAAGAGTGGAGAAATATAGCAAGGCAGAGGCAGGTGTATTTATATTTAACATCAGCCTTTTCAATAGGCAAAAATGAGCGCTAGTTTAATATTGGAGCCATGCTATATTTGTTTCTACTACATTAAAACACCAAACGTCTAATGTGCAGTGTGGTAACACAGAGCCCTTTGTTACAGAAAAAAAAATACTCTGTTGCTTGAATTAGTAAAGTTTTATTTGTTTATTTTCAATAATATAAATATCTATAGATGCTAGCAGTCTAATTTCTAAGTGCCTGGCTTCTTAGTAGAACCTAATCCCCCCTTCTAAGGATCTAAACTCCTTGTTGTTCTCAAACACGTCAAGCTGCAGTGGGTAGGAGGTGACACCTCAGAGCGTGACCCCTTCCCTCCTCTGGTACCCACTGCTTTGCTGCAAGTGATGGGCAAGTGCCTTCTTCCACTGGGGATCATAAACCTAGAATCCTCTCCTGACAGCCGTCTTCTGTAACAATTTTTTCAAAGAATTGATCCCAGTTCTCTCTTCTCTTTTAACGTTCAGACAGGGACAGGTGGAATTTCCTCAGTTCCTTTTAGAGATCAGAGCACTTGCTGAGGAAGCAAGACACCCAGGCTCAATACCTTCCACAGTATAAAATGGTTCAAACACACGCCTGTCTCCCTAATTAGTGGGGAATGTGCAAAGAAGCGCCCTGAAACTCTTTGAGGACTTCAGGGTTTGGCTGAAAGAGCCGTAGCGCACTTCTCAGAGGCAGCGTAGCCTGCGTCCCCCGTGGGCACTGTGCACGGGAACCTGGCTGAACGTGCCAACCAGCACACTGCTTTGCCAATAGGACTTTCTAAGGAGAGGTGGGGTGCAGCTGGTGCTTTGGATTGCGGTGGAGCCTTTGGTGGGAGATAAGCATTCATGGCCCCAGGACAGGCACTTACAAGCATATCTGCGAAAATAAATGCCTGGATAACTTGCAGATGAAGCAGGGATATGCCTGATAATTCTGGGTCCTTCAATAGACCTTTGTTGGGTTTAGAGCCCCTAACTTAGAGATAAGATGTTGCTGGACTGGATCTTCCCAACATAAAGCTCAGATGGTCAGAAAAACTGACCAAATGCTTTTAAATGAAGATGTTTTTAATTCATCCCCTCCTCTTCTCATTCTTTCCTTTTTATGTCCTCTTATGAATTTGAACTCTCTCAGAATTTGTCTCTGGAGGGCTCCTCTATCTCACTCCTTAGGTTCCTCAGATTTAGAGAGAAATATAAAGACTATTTTTACTTCTACACTGGGATTAATAGAATCCAGCCTGTCTAGCTGCAGGGTAAATCAGCACAATTTTCCTCTATGCCAAATGCCAGTGTTTTGTCATAGACGTGCTTAAGCCCCATCATTAAATGTGGCTTGCAGTACATGCTGTGTACTAGTAGTGGTTAGCTAAGGCGAGAAAGATACAAATGATGACCAAAAGGCTAAGTGAGACCCACTTTCAAACATCCTGTGACCATATCCCCAAAAAGCTTTGCTGATCATAAATGTTATATTATTTGGATGGACTCTTTAAACCCTGCCATTTTCGGCATTTAAAAATAAAAGGATAAACAAACCCACATCTGGTCTGCAAATGTGCATGCCATGTTTGAGCTTGATGCAATTTCGAATTAGTTGTTAAACATTGAAAATCAGGGTTCATAAGGGAAATGCCTACTCAGCTGATTGTAGTGCAACTGGTGCAGCTATAATAGATGCCAGACACTCCTGGAATAGCAGATAACTGTGTATGGCTACACAGGCATAGATGGAAAGAAAAGCCAGATGGTGTACTTAACTGCACTTAAAATCTGTGTGTCAATAATGAATGCCCAAATCGGATTCCGCCATAAAAAACAACTATATGTGCATACTAGTAGAACAAATGCAGGCCTATAGAAAAAAATGTGTGGATTCCATCACTGTAGCGATGGTTGTTATGATAACCAGTTATTTTGTATTTGCTGTAGGTCTTTAAAGTCTTAAACATTAAATACTTACAGTAACAAAAATAAGTAAATCATAGGGTTAATTCTGACAAATACAAAACTATTATTTATAGCCAGTTTTCTTAAAAATGGTGTCTCTTGCTCAGATTGCTGGCAAAAGTTGCTCGATGCTACAGTCCTGAAATATCTACCTTCCTTGGACATCAGAATGAAATCCTTGTGGGATCAGCTGAGTCCTTCATCATTTCAAGGTAGATTAAGTTGTTTTTATGGGGGAAAGTTAGGCCTGGTGGTAATCGATGGAAGCTTTACTGTCAACCACAGCATCATACCTTTAAATAGACTTTTCATGTAAGATTTTAAAATAAAGGATTTTTACTTTTCTGTATGGAAATTAAGGTTCCCACAGTTATTCAGTCTTAGAAAAAGAATTTGCTTGGCTCAATTAAATAAGAATAATTAAAGAATATAATTCCCTGTAATTCCTCCATATGTTTGCTTCCCCTCTCTCCCCCTTTCCCTGTAATGGAGAGATTCTGAAGCCCTTACACTGAGTGTATTTGCTGTTAGCAGCCCCACTGATTTCAGCAGGAAAGCTTTTGGAGTAGGGTGTTAATCAGTTTGAGTAAAGTTAGCAAAAGTTGACCATAAATAAGCACCAAATTCTGTCAAACTCAATAATGTTAATTAGATTTGTCTCAATATCTTACCTCTGTATGTTCAGGTGGCACAGTATGCAACAATACTAGCCCAGATACATGGGCTAAGGCCGATTTAGTAAGCATTTCCTCTCATGGTGTTTTCTCTCTGCATGGAGTGCCATGCAGACATATCATCCTAATGCTTCCACTTCTGGAACTAGCAGAGTTTCCTCTAGCTGGAGTAATAGCAGCTTAGGTTGCGATGACACTCATATAGTTTAGGCTCTCAAATCTCTAAAGTACTTTTGAAAATTGTATGCAATATTTATTACCCCTTCAAATTGCGATTCAGTGGAGTAGCAGAAGAGAATTGGTCTGCCTTTCATTACAGTTTCCTGACCTTTTATCTAATATAAAAACCTATTTTTAATTGCTGCTACCTTTGCCAAACCTTAAGAATTGCCTTGTATGGCCTTAAATGAGCCCCAATGGGTGTGAGCATTATGACATTGTCTAATTACATGGTCACATTTGAATTTTGTTCTAAACTATTTGTGCTTCAGTCTGTGCACAGGACAGAAGGAGCTTAGCTCAAAAGCAAATATTCAATTTTAGTTCTCTTCCCATTGCTCAGTATGTCCCCCATGCCTTATTTACTGCACAGTATCCAAACCCTGCTATGAAGATAATTACTATGTCCCTTCCAGGTTTCTCTGCGGTGCCTGTTGCTATAGTACCTGAGCATTTTACAAACTTTAATGAATTTATGTGCACAAAACCCCTCTGAGGTGAGGAGTAGTATTATTCCATTTTGCAGATGTAGAACTGAGACACAGAGAGTTGAAAGTAAAGCCCCCCAGCCCTCTAATGTGTCAGATTTGAGGTGATGAGGTCTGAATTTTTGGTGTGATACTTTATATATTCAAAATTGCACTGCGCTACTTGTATACCAGAGGTATCAAATCAGTCTCTCAGAAAACCAGGAGTGAACAAGTAGTGCAAACAGAAGACTTAAATAAATCACTTGCCCAGTACATGTGACAGTGACATAAAGTGACATATGGCAGCTTTCCAGACCATTGTTCCATTGTCTTAACTTGAGACCATCTTTCTCTTCCTGAAATCCTTGCCGAAGCAACCACTTTTTATAGTAAAGAAGCATAGGTCCTATAGGCAATATGCTTCACTATACAGCAAGGCAGGTCTAAATCCTTCTCCTAACAGAGCAGAAGGAAACACTGCCAGCTCTGCAGGTCAGCTGGTGATGGGGTTATTTAAGGAGAGCTCAGCGAGGGCAAGGCTGTGGCAGAGATGGTAAATAAGTATTTTGCTCTGATGCTCGCTGCAGGAAGACTGAGGGGAGCCCCAAACCCTTTGAGAAGACTCAGCAAGAGATCGTCTGAAACAGAAGAAACTGTGAAAGAAGTAATCAAATAAAGAGAAAGAATAAACACTAAGAAATCACTGAGACTGTATGATATTCACCCAAGAGTCTTAAGAGAATTAAAGGATGAAATAGTTGAATTATTGATGCTGCTGTGTAGCCTTTCTCTTAAGGTTTCACTCATTCCTGAGGAGAGTGGTGAATGCGGCACAAATTTTTAAAGGGGTTTCTAGGGAAGATCTCCAAGCCTGTGAGCCTGATGTCTGCACTTGGCAAATTAATAGAAGCCATGATAAAAGGTAGAATTAGGGGAAATCTGGATAAATCTGATTTACTGGAAAGATAAAATATAGTTTCTATAAAGGCTAGTCCTAGCCTTCAAACAAAATGGAAGTCTCTTGAGGGGACAAAGAGCAAGTCATTAAGGATGACCCTGTTGCTATAATCTGCCTGGATTTCCAGAAGAATTTTGACAAAAAGCCCTCAGCATAGTATTTTAAGGAAATGAAGCTGCCGTGGCATAAGAGAGAAGGTCCTAGCTTGGATAAATAATGGGCTCAGAAACATAAACAGAAGGTAGGACTAAATGTTTGGTTTTTAAAATGAAAGGAGGGCTCCAGGGCTCTTCTAGGACCTGGGCTAAACAACATGTCTGGAAGTGACCTGGAAAGCAGAGCAAGCAGCAAGGTGACAGATCTGGCTAAGCTGAGGGATCAGGCCCTAGGCTGGCTATAAAAAATTGCAGAACGGGATTATGAGACTAGGAAGTAAAATGGCAGGTAAAATTCAATATAGATAAAGTGGTGCAGATGGAAAATAATAATCCTAATTTTACGTACTAAATAATTTCCTCTGACCTGCCTATTACAACTCAAGAGTGAGACCTTGGGTCTTATCACAGAGAACTCCAGAACAACATCAGCTTAGTGCTCAGCAACTATCAGAAAAACAAATTGGATTTTAGGGGGAATTTAGGAAAGGAATGGAAAGCAAATCAGGAAAACAGCATTAGAGCTCTGAATACTGTGCATTGTTCTTGTCCCCTTGTTCCAGAAGTGTATGGTAGGACAGAGAAAGATCTGAAGAAGGGAATCTGGAGTGATCAGAGCCATGTGGCAGTGTCTATACCAAGAAAGGTGAAATGGAGTGGTTTCTTCTGACTGGAAAAGAAAGGACTTGAGTGTGGGGGAAGACATCTTTGAAGTCATGAATGCTGTAGGAAAGGTGCAACCCCAAACTGACTGCTCGCTGCCTCTTCCAGTACAGGAATCGAGGGGCCATGACATGTTTTCACTGATAGGTAACAGACCTGTAAAGCTCCTCACTGAAGGATGCTGCGTGCCTAAGAGGCTTGAAGAGGAGACGGGGGAAGCACTTGGAAGAGGAAAGTGTTGTGGGTGACAAAACAGAAAAACCACAGCAGGTGGAGGATACCCCCGGCTGAAAAGCGTCAGAGCTGGGAGACTGCTGGGGGAGAGGCTGGCTGTGCTTGCCCCGCGTGGCACCCTGCCCGGGGTGCCTCCGTCAACGGCACCGCGGCAGGCAGAGCACCGGGCTGGCAGGACCCTGCTCCAGAGCTGCTCCACTGTTCTGGTGTCTCGTCTTGCTGTGAAGAAGGCACCAGTCTCAGGTATGTGGTCAGGTACCATAATGCATAATGCAAAGAAGCTGAATTAGGTCATATCCTCTCCTCTGATTATAGGATAGAAGAGCGTCTGATTACAGCGTCTTGGGACTGCTACAAAACAGGCTTGCAAAATCAATGCCTTGTTATATTTTGAAAATGAACTGAAACTGGGAAACGAAACCCACACTTTTAGAGATGGGGAGGCTGACGAGAACAATTTCAATTTCTCTGTTTGAGACAAATACAATGAAAGCTGGGGATCTGTTTAGGGATACTACCGCATTTGAGAAATGCTCACATCCACACTGCACACAGGGCATTGTGGGAACAGACAGGGAGTAATCCAGAGCTGAGTTTCAAGTCAGGAGAGAAAGTAGACATTAATCAGTAGCTGTAAGTAAATTGGACCTGGCACCTTAAGTGCCTTAAACATTAGAAGTTAAACCTGAAATGGTATCCTGATTCTTAAAGGAAGGTAGTAAATTACTTGCCAAACAAATGGTTGACATAATCAAAATGAGTAACATTGCTGAATCCTGAAGAAAGCGCGGAGTCTGGGAGTGAGGAGTTAGGAGACAGGCCAGGAGTGGATTGCCAGTTTCCAAGTAAACATCCCACAAAACACAAGCTGTGTAAGTTGCACAGTTGTAAAGAAGACAGTCTTTAATTTGGGACAGTCTTAGTTGAGCATAGTAAGTGAAATCACAACTCTCAGGCAACTCACCTCATATAAATTTTGCTGTTACCACCACTGTATGCAACAAAAACCATGAACCCAAATAACTAATAAAATAGAACAATCTTCCTTCCTAAAATTGAGATGAAATTAAACTAGATATATTTTCCTTTAAAAGAATCTCTCATTATTATCTTCAGAGTGTTTTTCTGATAGTGAAATGAGTGATAAGATGGTTCTAGATGAAAAGGAAAGCCTTTTAATTTACTAAGGAAAAACCCCAGAAGGCTGCTGTGACTGGCAATATTAAAACCTACTCTTCTGTAATTGACTTGTGTCTAATCTAACTTATTTTCTCAGCATTAGTGTTGGTCATGACAGTGAAACAATATTACTCAGAAATATCAAAGATCTGATTTTTTCAGAAAATAAACAGTATGGCCGGGAGGTAGAGATCCCACCACTGGCAAGAAAGAAGAATTTTGCTTGTACAAAGAGTAAGCCAGTATGGATATTTTAAAGTCACTTTTGAGACTGACCTCAGGTTGCCCCACAGGAGGGCAATTGACCTCAATTTGGAGATTGACCTCAGGCTGCCCTCCTGTTCTATATAACAGTGTATAGCTGCACCAAAACAATTAATTTGCAATGCAGAGGTCTAACAAGAACTGGTCTGTAGATAACTCATCTCTCCTTCTGGGCTTGTCCCTCCTTCTTGCAGTAAAAAAAGGAGAGGAGGAAAAGAGCAGAATGGCCTGGTGTTGGGAGCAGGGAATTTTGGCACAGGTGCTGGCAGATAACATACGATATCTGCCTGCAAACTTGTATGGATTTGAGGTACAGCAAGTTGAAGCAGAGCTGACCTCGCACCTGGGGGCTAGCCCCTTGCTGGTCACCAGGAACTGGACAAGTTGTTGTGGATAACTGGCGTTTGTAGACTTTAAAGAAGTTCTAAGACCAAGAGTCATTAGACATAGCCTAACGATATATTGTACCTGTGATCATAATCCATCAGATATATTGACTAGGAAGACTTTTTCTCACACCCAGCATTGTGGTATTCAGTCAGGAATTAAATTTCCTGTCATATTGATTTATTTTGCATTCATCAAAGGAAACTAAGATTTTTAAATTACTAAAATTGGAAATATATTTTAATTGCATACTCAGGCATGAGAGTTACATCTTTTGTGAAGCTGAAATTTTGATAGCAGTGAATTTCTAGCTTCCTACTGCTAGCATCATTAGCTCGTATTAATACTCTTCCTCCACTCAGTGAGGAGTATGTACACCGAGGATTGTGGTTCACATGACTTTACAATGTAGATAAAGAAAAGCAGAACTGTAAACAGAGCATCAATTTACATTGCAGTGGCTTTTGATTCAGGACTGTGTGAAAGTTCTCCAAGCACTTCTGTTTTTCATAGCTGTGGCATTTATGAAGTGAACATCCACTTGCAACAGTTTTTAGATAGTTTTTATTATTTCTTCTTGCCACTGTTATTCTATGTCAAGATTATAAGTAGTCCCTTTGCTGAATGTTGTAAAATCAAGTATAAAACTTATGCATTGTATATTTAAGCAAAGTGAAAGCTAATTTGGTCTAACACACTGCAAAGTTTTATCCTCAAAACTTTACTTTTATTTCTGTAGTTAATTTCTTCTGTTTTTAAGATTTACAGGACCCAGATATTTTAGATAAGTTCTGTATGTCTTTATTACAGTAATGATTTACCTATTTTTCTTATTTGATAGAATACTTTATTCTTTTTCTCTGACCTAAGATAATATATCTCTGAGATCAAAAGTTCTTACATATTAATGAGGATTAGGCTGTTTCAGAGCTTGCATGGAAACCTTCAAATACCATTAAGGTGCTGCAGGAAGAATGTGGCTGCTTTTAATCAATGAGTGGTTCTTATTCAACTTCTACACTATGCTTTTGCAAGATATAATGGTTCTTGTAGAGGACGGACCTTAAAAGCAAGGTCTTAATAGACTCAGTCAAAACTCACAGTTTCCACTGCATAGAAATATCAACAGTATTTTAGTTCCAGTTTAGACTGAAAATTTGAGTTTGACAAAATTGCTTTTTCTGATGTGAGGCTGTCTTGAAAAAACTTTTAATGTTATTCATCTCTGCCTGGCTAGACTGTGCTGACATTCTTCATTTCTGTTTGTAACTGTCATAATTACACTTTCATGCACCTGCAATGTGCTAATTGAGTGAGAGAAAGAAAGTGAGGAAACTGTGAGGTTGCCTCTTTGCACTAGTGGTGGAGTTGTGAAATGGTTGCTCTAAATTTGCAGAGAGGAATTAGGTATGTAATTCAAAGAAAGAACCTGGATATGAAGGTTGGAAGGAGAGATGGTCACCTCCCATCATCCCAGAACTAGACACCAAAGTAATCTGGCAGCTAGACCTTAACTTTTACTTTCTCCTTGACATAAACTATGGCTTGGACAGCCCGTTGGCATTGAGAAGCCCAATGTAACGTTTATTCCTTTACTTTTTACAGGGAGCCTAGAGGTTACAGCTGAAAACTAAAGGTTATAACACCTGTTATAAAAAAAGCCCTACATCATTTGGGAGCTTGTTACAACTTCTGAAGTGACTTGGGCAACATAATTCAGATCTTTAAAGGGATTTAAATGTCGAAAATGTCAAGGGCTTTTGATAACAGGGCATTTAAAAAATTCTTCTAAGTACTTCTCTGTAACTTTAGCAATGGAAACACCTTTAAATCTAGCATGAAGACCCTTAAAGATATAATTAGCTTGCACAGCAGATAGGTGGTCTGTGTCCAAGAGCTTAATTCACTTCTGAAAGTGGGCCCAAGTTTCCTAACTCACTCACTTTTGAAATGTGATATTTTTTCTTTCCTTCCAACTGTTCCTTGTACTTATCATGCTCTATGTATAACTTAAAAATGAAAGAATTTATAGCACAGTTATAGCACAAGTCCAACTTGTTTGATTTCTAGCCTGCGTGTAAAAGCTGAGTAACATTTCTAACATTTTGAGGTTGGGATAGGGGATCACATTTTATTTATCTACCTGTGCTTTTTGAAGACCAGCTATTCTGTTTTATTGAAATACATAATCTTAGTATGCCAGACATCAGTGCTATGAAATGTCATCTGTGCCCATTCCTTTATATTATAAATCCTTGCACATTGCAAAACCAGTTAGATTCAAGAGTAGATGCAGTTAAAAGACAATGAAGAAATTGTAAATTATATATCTATATGTGTGGGCCTGATTCTCATTCATACCCTTATCTGTTTATACTGGCAGAAAAACATGGCTCTCGGCTAGGCGCAAGTGCATTTTGCAAGAAGTTCTGCATCACTCTAAACTTGTATGAGCCTGGCTCCATGCTGCTACCTGCCATGAGATCATGGTCTTAGGCTCTTTATATCAGTGCAATTATTTATATCAGTGCAACTATTAACATCAGTTGTTTATACAAATATAAAGGAGATTTAGATCTGTAAAGCCCACAGAAAATATATAAAGGGACCATATACTTACTTATATAAAAAGTTTGTCTACGTGGTACTTCGTAGGCAGGTAAGAACTCTTTCATATTTTGTTCACTTTGTTCTTCTTCCAAACTATCTGGGAGCAGCGCAAATTTGATTTGTGCAATATGAAGTATCAGCTACCTAACTGTAGTCAGGAACAGGTTGTATAAATGTGGGCTTGGTGATTTCCTAACAATAGCTACTGGACAGACCAGCTGAAACCACTAACAGTTCCAGGCAAAATACCACAAGCACACAGTAGGAGTAAATAACAGTCATGCCTTATCTGCACAGAAGTCTCCTCTATTCATTTTTTTATAGAGCTGTCTTTGATATGAATTGCTGAGGTTAATTGCATTACATGGGTGTGAGGTTTGTGTGAATGGATAAACTGGGCCCTATGTGTTCGAAGTAGCATACTTAGTTAACTCATTCATTAATTGAACACAAACCAAATGCCATTACAATGGGAGGAGGAGGAGTTTTTTATATTATAAATTCGTCTGGCCCTGTACCTGTTTAATTGGGAGGCTCCTACAAGCTCTTTTAAGGCATAGTCGTCTCATATTGACATCCTCCCTTTCCATATGTTTTTAGACGCTGCAATATGAATTACGCTTATTATGGAAATGACAGCCAAATCTATTTTGCTCCTACAAGTGATGTGCCAAGACAGCCTCTGTTCTGTCAGTATGCATTGCCAAAGTACAAATGCATATGGCAGCAAACCTTTTTCAAGTTAAAACAGAAATGCTGAAAACTGACTTCACTAATTTATCAAAACTGGTTCCTGGTTCTCACGGGATTTCTTCTGGCGGCTGTAAGACATCCTTCTCCAGTGCAACTGGAAACTTTTTGGAGCTAAGTCATATTTTCATTCACAATTCATGTTAACAATGGACCCGAATACTGCAAGGTGCTTAATCTGTTGACAGGGAGGCAAACCAGCATTTTCCAACAAAGAAATCATTGTCCTACTCTAGTGGTTTGATGCCATTGCATTGGACTTTGTAAAACTACTTCTAGCTGTAAAAAATTGGTTTGAAGTACTACTGACTGAATATAGCCATTTTTTCCTCATTCTTCCCTCTCATTGCATATAAATGCACCTGTGAGGTCAGGATAGAGAAAACTAAGTCCCGACTCCTTTTCCTTCCACAGAATTTAAAATCTCAACAGTGGGAACAGTAATAACAGAGCCTTCCTCTCTGCCCTTCCCACAGCAGCTCAGGTGCGTGCTTAGTGATCCTCCGGTAGTTTCGGTAGGCTTGGGGCATGGTTCACCTCACAGGTGAGCCACTTTGCTCCTTTTTTTTTCACACTCACATCTATTCTTGTTTTGCTTCTGAGGACTGGAGGGCCCCATGCTGTTGTCCTTTAACCAGTGGAGAAATATCACTCAGCAGTTCCATGTTTTATGAGCCGGACTTGGAAAGAGAGCTGCATGCTTTACACCTTCAGAAATTATTTACTATGTCGTTTGTTAACTGAACTCACTGATAAAGCTCTTCAGTGCCTTTAGACATCTATGAATGCTGCTGTCATGTTTCTTACCTTTGCTAGCTCTGGTCAGTATACAAAAGACCCCTTTTTATAATCATCGTATTGGTTTCTTGTGTATAGTGAATCAATTAGTTAAACACACTTTCATTTTGTGTAGTGTAAGCATCCTGCTGGGTAAGGGCTGTTTTTGAAGGTGAATGGATCCTGAATTTCTTCAGTGGAGTAGCAGTGACACCTCTGATAGGCAAAGACACTGTAATCTCATGTAAAGGGTATTGTAATGGAGATTTCAGTTACTCTCTCCCGGTTCTAAAGTTTCTTGCACAAGAATGGAAAAGCCACTTCAGTCACTCAAATTATTAAATCTTTGTTTAGCATTTTTAAAATAAATGCCTTTTAGGTACTACTGATCATAACCCAAACCCTTAGCTAGTATAAATCATTATAGACCTCACTGGCTTCAAAGATGATACCAATTTACACTAGTTAAGTATACAGACAGGGCCTGTAGGGCATAACCATTAAGAAAGAGCAAGTTTCCATGGGCTTTATTCATTTGGGTCATGAACTGGCAGTGTTTTTTGTAAGTCACCTGAAAAATACCTCTCTGAGATCTAGGCACTAGCAAAATTAGTCTTATTGGCTCCTGGTACAGGAATTCCTTCAGAGAGTGGCCAATCCCACCTATTTTTCATCTCCTTAGCAATTTGAGGTTGTGTGCCTAATCACTTCAGTGGTTTGTGTGTAGTTTTGTGGCTTGGGACTTCTAATACATAACAAGATCATGGATCTGGGTTGTGAATAGAATATTCTTTGTTCTTTCTCAGAAAACCCAACTTTGACTTTTTTTTTCCCTCATATGATAAACTTCAAGCATGTCCCCTCTGAAATCAGTGTCAAAACTCTCCTTGGCATCAAGCAAGTGCAGGGCTGAGTCAGCTGACGGCTCTGTTTTGAGCTGCTCCTGCAGGAATGTGAAGGATGAATACACACAGAGTTGTACCACTAGATTGGAGAGTCCCTAAATTGGATAGGTCTGCCCCTGCATCTGGCCATCACTTGGCAGACATAACAGTGCTAAGTTTAGCTTTGTATTGATTGTAATTTGCTGTGGGATGCTGGGCAGGGAGGAAGATCTAGAAATGGAAGATTATAATGTATTATTGCATTTACAGTATTGATATTATTGCAAATCGTTCCTTAATTTCTACGGGAGTATTTTGGGCACAGCTACATGAAAATACTAAAAATAACAGCCTCGTTTCCTCATTTGGAGAGCCAGAAAAGTGTTAGATTGCATACTGTGTAATAGACTTAATAAGTTGGGAATTGTTTAAGATCCGTCTGAACGGAACTTTTTTCTAACTAACTGCATTTTAGATTAACCAAAGCCTACAAATATGCAATAACAGATTTGGAAAGTGACTGCTGATAAGAAATGAAAAGTTACAAAATGTTCACTTGAATAAAAATCGGAAAATGCCAAAGTACTTAACTTCCATTAAACAAAGAAAAACTTTCCAAAGACTAGTGGAAAACAACCAAGTGTTTCCAGGCTTTCCAGCAACTCTACAGCTGTACATCTGCACAGAGCATTTAATCACAACAGTAGGCCTGGAGGGGCGCAGGTATACCAAGAGGGTATGAATGAGGACTTAGAGGTACCTGCTAAGGCATATGAATCAGCTGAAGTCACCCAGGCTGAAAAGACATAGAACGGAAGTCTTTGCAGTGGAAGGAACAACCAGCTCAGCCTTTCCCTTTTATTTTGTTCAAAAGTGTAAAATCCCTTCTTTTGTTTGGGGACCACAATCAGATGGCAAGGCTGGGGTTGACCACTTCAGCTTCATTGCAGAACAATTAATCCAGGTGTGGATAGGAAGCCTTTTGCACACATTTGAAAATGTATGGGGATGACAACTGAAAACAAAAAACCATATTGAGTGTAGAGGGATATATGAAGTGCTTAGATGTTGCTGCTTTGCCTGGACACATCACATCACAAAAACTGTAATAAATTTACCAAAGATGCAGAACCACTTTACAATTCCTTTTCAAAAAAAAAATATAAGAAGCTGAACTAAGCATGACCAAGTACCAGCCCATTTTAAACCATTTTCTAAACCATGTTTTATGGGGTTTGCCAGACAAGTAGCCATAGACACTGATCAGAATCACTGTCCTTCACAGTCCCAGTTGACTACCAGGCAGGGAAGGCTAAGGCACTTGCTGGTTTATAGACACTGTACCCTGGAGCACTGTCCGTTCACCTGAAATGGTTTCAACTGCTCCAACCCTCAGTACAAAGCAGTACGACCACGTCTGCATAATACTGCATACAGGGCATTTAGTCCTTTTGGGGTTGGTCAGGCATGAGCTGCCCTTGGTAAATCGAGGCTGGCTGTTCCTTCTGGTCCACCGTGTGTTTGGACGTATCTTCCAGGAGATTTTGCTGTCACTGCTTTCCTGGAAACTGAGGTTAGGATGACTACTCTGTTGTTCCTCAGATGCTCCTTCTTGCCCTTGTGAAGGAGAAATGTGGTGCTTGCCTTATTCCAGACATCAAGAACTTCCTCTGAGTGCCAGAACCTTTTGAAGATGGTAGAGAGTGACCTTGCAATGACATTGGCCAGCTCCCACAACAACATTGGCACCCGCAGCATCCCATCCCATAAATGTTCAATTCGCTAAAGTGGTCACTAAGTCTATCTTTCTCTATTTCATGTAATGCCTCACTCCTGCAGTCTCTCACAAGGCTTAAAAAGCCAAGAGGCGTATGTGCAGACTTTATCAGTAAAAGCTGAGGCAGAGAAAGCATTGAGTATCAAATCCTTTTTGCTGTCACTAGGGCCTCAGCCCCACAGCGTGCTCATGTTTTCCTTTGCTTTACTTTTTCTGATATTATGCTCTAGAAGCTTTTCTTCTTGTCTTTCAGATTGCTTACTAGTTTCAACCTCAGCTGAGCTTTGGCCTTTCTAATTGCATCCCTGTAGGCTTGGGCAATGCCTTGATACTCCACCTGGCTTGCTCACTCCCACTTCCACGTGACCTAGATACTAGGACTTCTATAGCTAATAAAATTTAATGCTGTACACTGCAAAACTCCTTTTCCTCCTAATATGGTTTGCTAGGATCAACTCCAGTAATCTCTGGTCACCCTGTAAATCAGTTTAGTTGCTGTCATCTTGTGATCACTGCCACCTTGTGACCAGGCTCTACAGAATGCCAAATTTTAACCTCTTATGGTAGCCTAGAAACCAGGAGGTGGAGCCAAATTGTTGTTTTCCTTATGGTAAAGAGAAAATAGCTAATTAGAAAAAAATTGATTACTAGGACAACTGTACTGAATGAATATTTTTTTTTCCCTACATGAGTTGCGGATCTTTTATCCAAACAGCTCTTTGCAGATGCTTGGGTCAAATGATGCTTAGTTCTTCAGTTGTAAGAAGGATAAGCTGGCACTCTCAAGAAAGGAAATATAAAGGTGTACATCTAGCATGTTTACAACTAGGATTATACAGAATGAGACTGGCAGAACATGCAGCATTCACACTCCAGATGTTAATCATAGTAATGCATTATACATAATAAGGCTTTCTTTCCTCCTAATGGTGTTCAAGAATAAATAAGAAGTCTTAAGTGCTTACAAGCTACAATAATGGAAGTCCACTGTGTTATTTCAGAAGGGATAAATAGACCGAGATGCCCATATATGAAGGCGAGAGAGAAGAAACCTTCAGAGATATAAATTAACTGAGCTTTGTGAAACACGGTTTTGAAATAAAACATTTCCACCCTCCCCCATCTTTTTACAGGGTTTTTCCACTCAGATAATGTAGATGCTTAAGGTACAATTATAACATCTTTAGAAGATTGTTAGATTATATGAAAGAGGAAATAGTAATATACGTACAGAGAGATACTGAGAAAGAGGGTATGTGGTTTGAGTCAGAAATCCTCTGATCTCAAAAGAAGCAGATGATGCAGATAAAACACAGGCTTCACTGGCACAGCTAGCAGGGAACTTTTATGTGTACATGAAGCAATTATAAAAGGTGTTTGATTTTGCATTAAAGCAGCCCATTAGTTCCTTTTTTGACTAAAAATATATATTTCTACTTTTTGTACTTTCAGCAGACAACAAACCAAAACAAATCTTGGTAGCAGTCATTGACTAGAAAAAGCTTTTCATGTATTTTAGTGCAGGAATTCTGATGGGAAAAGTCCCCCCACATCGAGACCCCTTTCCCGCTGTCTCACAAGCTACATGCAGAGGCTTTCCAACAAAATTGGCAGAATGGTGGCTTCAGAAAGATACCTTTGCTTCTGGGGTAAAGTTGGACGTTCAAAGGCAGAGCCAAGGCACTATTTGCTGAGCAGCCCCCATAAATGACATGTTGGCTATAGCTGTGGTGAACCCTTGCTGCGGGGTTATCCCACGTAGGGTTGTTTGTTGGTTTTGCAAGCGTATTTCTCTCGAAAACAGGAAGAGGTCAAGAAATGCCAGCAACAAGTAACTGACCATGACACAGAACAGAGAGCACCGGGGCTGCAATACACGGGAGAGCGCTGGAGTCTCTGTTTGTTTTTCGCTGTTGTAATTGCACTGTTGTATTACACAACGTATTTAGCTTTTGGTCTCGTGTGGGAGCAGCTTTCAGGAAGGTTTCTGCAGCATAATAACTTCCCATGAGGAATGATTTCAAAGGACATCTCTGAGATATAGATGTAAGAGAGCTGCTGATTTTAACATGTTTTCATAGCAATTCTTTCAGTACAGCCATGTTTTAGAATATTAACATTCATTTATTAAAGGATATTTACTTAGAGGTAAACCCTGCAACCTGTCTAATACTCATCCATTTCTTGTAGCCTCTCAAAAATCATTACTGTTATTTCCAGACATTATTTAAACATTTTTAAATAAAAATTATTAATATTGATAAAAAATGATGGTTGAGACAAAATTAAATTGACTCATGGGGAAGCGGAAAAATTCCATATAAAAAGTCTTGGAGGCTATTTTATGGGACCTGAGGATCAAGGTTGCTATCCTGGCACAGAATAAAAGGGACGTGCCCTGTCACAGATATGTTGGGCAGCATTTTAAGGGTTTGAGAATGCTTCATTCATATTCACAGGAGCACTGAAATGGGTCAGTCACCACTGTGTGTTGTGCTCATGGAATACACCAGTAACACTGATTTTTTATCCTTTCAGCTATTGTGAATCTGTCCACTTTCACTGACTAAGGGAGATGCCCCAAAACTCACTTCAATTTCCAGTACGAAGCAATGACAACTCTGCTATGAGATTTTGAATGAATGGGACTAACACTAAGATTTTAAGCCTCATGTGAACATCTTCAATTGGTTTTGATAAGACTTCCCTAAACCTTGTGTAATTCATTTGGAGCCATTATATGTGGCTATTTTCTTGGACAAGTTCCAGAAATCAAAGGACAATAGGACATATTCTTCTGATCGGCCCTGATTATTTCCAAGGGAAAAACTAATTTATTCTGAGCATAAGGTATGCCTTTCTTACACTTTCATGGTGTATTCTTCTGAAGGTAGCAGATGAGGGGAGAGGACACAAGCAATGCTCTGGTCTGTAACACAGACCTTGCCTTTTCCACACCGAACATAAGCTGCTAAATTGAATACATTTCTTGCAAGTATCCTTTCAAGAATTTTTATGTATGCTGTTAACGTGAACAACCTTGATAGCTTGTTACTCAGCTGTTTTTAAGAATTTCAGGTAGAAGCAGTTCTATAAAAAAAATTTGGAGTGATAAATTCAGAAGGCTTCTACTGCAGGCCATGCTGTAAAAAGATATTTCAAAAATAACTTTCTCCCAGAACTCTTAAGTAAAATATACCTTTATTGTTGGCAGAGAGTGCTGCAGTTCAATGCTTACTAGCATTTGGCATCTCTCTCTTTTCTGACTCTTTCCTTTTCTTTTCTTTTTTGCCAAGGATGACTTTAATTCCAAAAAAAGAAATTATATGTTGTAGAAGCAGAAAAGATCAACTCTTTTAGATAGACAACAAGGAAAACCTCTGCAAAGAAACAGTGCCTGTTGAAAAACACTTTGAGAAACCGAGCTCTTTAAAAAGCAGGAAACTCTCCAAACTCATGATTAACGTTTAAAGTGTGTTCCTTTGTATGGGAACAAGAAGGTCAGTTGTGAGCCATCTAGCTCCTGTACTAATCTGAACTTACAGACTTTTCTTTGTACTAAAAGTAAGCAGAAGAAAGCTATGTAGAGGCCAATGTGGACTTTGGGAGGTTAATGGGTAGATGCTTGAGCTAAGGAGGCTTTTGCTCATGCAAATCACACCTCTCTGTGATACAGAGCAAAGACTGTAATCAGAAACATTTTTCTACTACCAGTCTACTAGTCAAAAGCAAGGGGAGCCTTATCTGCTGCTGTGAAATCATGAATTTTGGTTGCTGAGATTACAATCTGTGGGTCGGACTGAGTGGGGTGTATACCACGATGCTGATGTTAGCTGGCTTCCCAGCTGAAGTGCCTTACGCAGCAGCTAATCACCTGCTTCTGAGAAGGAGGTGGTACGGGGAGAGTTTGTTTTTCCTATAAATTGATCTCTGATCCTTTCATCCCTCAGTATAGCTGTACTTGTTTAGTCTACTGAGGCCTCTTAGGGCTAACACATAATGAAGTACAATCGCATAAGGGTGTTCATAGCCACAGCAGTGCTGTTAGACGTGCTCTTTCGTGGATTTGGATAAAACCTCGCTCAGCAAATAGCATGCTGAAAACAAATATTCTCTTTGTTGTCTTAGGATATACTGTCCCCATTACTGTACTGCATTTGTTCTCAAAACAGACCCACATGCGGTCGCATTCTGATCTTTGAACTTTGAGCTGACCGGTTGTCAAATACTGATGCTTCAGTGTGAACCTTAGCACAGAAACAGATCATTGGATTTGAAACAGCGGGAGAATGTGTGCTGTCCTGGTGGGCAAGCCATGTGGTAGTTTTCTAATTTATTCATAATTTTACTAAAATCAGAGGTTGTATGAAAAAATAAATTAAGTAAATACCCAGCTGAATGCAGTCTGTTTGAGCTGCTCCATAGTGTGCAGCCAACCGTGAGGGGGAAAAATATAGCCTTAGGACAGCAAAGGCTGTGAGTCCAAAAGCTCAAGGGGTGACCAAAGCACCCAGCACGTTCTTGGGCAGTTTATAAAGATTGCAAAAATCATTAAATCCATTCCACTGCTGCTCACCAGACACCACTGCAGAAATGAATTAATTGTACACAGTGAGTCAAATGGTATTCCCCTTTCTGACACAGGGCTGCACCTCGGTTTGAACTGTGCAAGGAGACAGGGCAGGTCTTCACCTCTTGTGATCCCATCTTTGAGCATTAGGACTTTGACACCAAGGGCTACAACCAAAAAGGTGACTAATTTCTCATTGAAATCAATGACAAATATGGAATTTGACGTTTCCCTGCCATGCGTTTAGGGGCAAGCCAGATGCACCCTTCTTTCCCATCTGGAAGAAGGGAAAGGGCAGGACTCTGGTTTCATCCTTCTGTTTGCTGGCTGAAGCAATGTGGCCAGGGCTAGGGTTTAGAAATCAGCCTCTCCAAAAAGCCAGGCTCCCTAGGCCACTGGTGGGACAGCTCAGGCCAGGCAGTGCCATTAGCTCAGGGCTGTGCCCGAAGCCATAGCCCCAGCATTAGCCATCTCCTGGAAACTCTCACCCAGTGTGTTTGCTCCCCTGGTCGGCAAACAGATTTGGGAAGGGGTAGCAGGAAGGCATGTTCCTTCAACAGGTGTGCTTTTGGCGTACCAGGTCACAGACTGAAAAGGCATGATGGTGTAAATAGGAGGTTTAATATGTCACCAAAATGTCAAAGCTTAAAATGCCTGCTGGAGCAATGGAAATGCCGATGTGAGGCTGAAGCAAAAGCACAAACCACTGTAAAATTCTTCCAGCGTTAATACCAATGTGATCGTTAGAGTAGTTATTCACTGTAGATATGGTTAGTGGTATGCAGGCAGCAGGTTTTAGTTCTGTGGCATTTTGCTGACTTTACAGTAAAACGGTCTTCCTTTCTTCTTTAATGTGCTATGTCAGGAGTAAATTATATAATGGATGCCTGGGACTTTCTGTCTTGTGGTCTAACTCTATAACAAATTTCACCCTTCTTTTCCTCAGAGAGAGTAATTAATGGAGTGTACTATGATTTCCATATGAGATAATCTTCAGAGAACTTTTTTAGTTGTGTATATATAGCCTTGTGCATCACTTGGCTTTAAAAGAAACTGCATTGTGCAAAGCTTAAGCAGTACTGATGATCCATTTTTCTGCAGAGGACCTCTTTAATGTATTCAGGTTTCTGTTTCTTACTCACGTAAAGATTTGGATTTTCTTAGCGTTCACCTAGCTGTATAGAGTTGTGCACAGCCCTTTGTAGTAAAAAATGGTTTAGTATTTATGTAGGTTCAATGAACTAAGAACCTCTCCCATAGGTAGGAGTTATAAGATCAGGTTAGTTAACTCTAGTTAGTTTACTGTTAAGTGGTGCCTGCTTCAGTTTCACAGTGCAGATCAGTAGAGGAAAGGCAGGTGTTTGTAAAGCAACCACCTTACTGTTACACCAAAGAAAATCTGATGATGCTGATCTTAGCAAATGGAATTGGCTCACACTAGTCCTCTTTTTTTTTTTTTTTTTTTGACATGAAAGGCAGCATGGACAATAGATCCAAGAAACAGGGAAACACAAAAAGAGGAATGAGAATTCTCTGCGGCTTTTCATCTTTGTTCATCTGCAGTAGTAAAAGTTGCCTATCTGAGTATGTGGTAAAATAATCATTTGTCAAAGAGGTAAACTTACTGTACACCAATGTTCTGCATTTAAAAGATCCCCGGTGTACTATGAACTATATAGTGTTCATAAAAAGTCATACTCAAGAGTCAAATATTCTTCCTTCTTCAATTACTGTAGTTTTCCACTGTCTCTAAGGATGGGCTATTAAACACTGTGTCAAGGTACACTACTCTGTACTTGTATGTTGTATGATATATTCATTAGGTCATTTTTTCTTTTTTTTTTTTAATTTCTGATTATATGTATGGTTATCAAGAAAAAAAAAAAAAAGGAGGAGTCCCTTAAAAGCCAGGCAGTCAGTAGGCAGAGTGATTCTGAGGATACTGTGCTTTAGTCCATGAAAGCCTGAGGTCATTTTTGCTTGGACATTGCATAAAGTGTGCCTGCCAGATCCAATATATATAATCTAGTGCCAAGTGACTGAAATTAGGGTTTTACTGTTTGATCTTTCAGGCAAGTAAGCAAATTGTCACTTTCGTTTCTCAATAATTGCTGGGATAACAGATCTGGCTGTTATTTTTTCCAATCTACGCTCTTAACCAAGGTATGGAGGAAGGAGTCTGATCAAAGGTAATTAATGATTCTGAACAAGATTTCATTGGGGTATTGGATCACATTTCCTTTACACATGTCAAGGGGAGTATATCTGTAAAAAGGACAAGGCTGGTTAAATGGAAATGAAGCTTCCAGAGGAAGTTATGTTCTTTTAGAGGTAACATGCTAAAAGGCTGAGATTACAGAACGATTGCTGAAGGAGCAGCATGCTCTTACACATTGCTAAGTGCCCCCAAGCTGACATCATCATTAGTTATTTATAGAACACTAATATCTGAAGGTCCCTGTCAGAAGTAAGGCCTTCTGATATCATCCTCTGTCCAAACTGGAAGAATGTCCTCAGTTCCAAAAAGCTCACAATGTCATTTAATCTCACTGATGTTGAAGGCAATCAGAACATCTAATGGGGGGCTTCAAGCTCATACAAAGAAAAGGTTTTTGCAGGAACAGCATCTCAGAGAAACCCTTCTTGATAGGTAGATTAATAATTCCTTAATGAAATATTTTAATTAATTTGGCTGACACAGGCAAGTACTATGAATGGAATGGAATGTAAGTCAAAATGATCATATACCACCCTTCTTCAAACTAGCATAAATTTAAACATAATAAGGGCAAAATTTCTTTAAATTTTTTTTTAAATAGTATCTTTCATGATCTAACAGTATACACAGACACATAGTTGAGAAGTAAGAAAGATACAGGAACATATATATTTCCGTGTTGCAGTTTCTGTCAAGTGACTGATGGTGAAGTGAGCAATCAGAATTCAGAGTAGTGGCTGTACTCAAAATTGGAGGTCACGATAAAACATTTTTGAAGGTTGCCTATTTTACACAGCATTTAAGTCAATACAGCTGTTGTGCCTGCCTTACAAGAAATCCATCATTTCTTACCAGAGAGTGAAGAAGTTCTGTTTTTCTATTTTTTAGAAAGCACTTTTTCAAATCTTACTGATCTGTATTCTGCAAAACCACCACTAATGGCAGGTTTGTTGGAGTGTAAACCACTCTTTACTTTGCCTTGGGCCGTCTGGTTTGTTCAAGTTAGCCTGGAACAGAAATAGCTGTAGTTTTGGCAGTATCAGTCCTGTTTTACTATAGGGAATACATCACTATTTATCAGTGAGCATTTCCAAATGCAAATGACCCTCCAAATTAGGGATGTCCTGCCTCTTAGAACCACTACTAAACGACCACCTGCATGTGTTCGTATTCAAAGCTGGTCTACTCACCCCATATGCATCTCCTCCAGTGTTTTATTCGACAATCTGTTTCAGCTTCACAAGGGAGCTAGCAAATTATGTATCGCTCATTTTGTCAAAGTCATCATTGATGACAATTCCGGCATCAAGAGGCTCATTTTGTTCTGCAGATGTTTTTTTCAAATAGAAGATAAATCGTGGTTTTCAATCTTTAACTTTTTCTTTTTCTTTCTTTCTTTCTTTCTGAGGGTGAGGATACATGAACTGTGCTGCTAGGAATAAGAGTGGGAACACATGAAAAATAAATTAATACAAAAAATATCAAACCTCAAGAGGAAATCCACTGCAAGCTTACAGAGCCCATTAGGATGTTATATTTAGAACCAGCATAATGGTCAGGAAAAAATACCAAGTTGTTTATATAAAGGCAATGGTCTCATTCATGTTGGATAACATCCCAAATTCCAAACCATGATTTAAGTCTCTGGCCAACCCACAGCTATTTTGTGACACAGGATTTCCCAAGCTTGTAGACTGGCATCTTCAGATGAAAAGAACAAGTGACCTCAGAGGTAAGATGCTGTAAGAGGCTCTTTTTACATTCTTTAAAAGTGCAGCTTGTCCAAGGGCTATACTTTACACTGTGAAAGGAACACACTTTGCTGCCAGTCTCTTGAAGTTGGCAGTTAGTGTTCTTAATTTCAGGGCATCACGTTCACAATAAATTCAGTTTTTCAAGAGCCCTCAGTTTTCACTGACAAATGAGGTGATCACATTTTCCAAGAAAATACACCACTCCATGCTCTCACTATTTTTAGTAGAAACTGAAATTCCCTGAACCTTATTGGAAGACACATTGTCCTCCACAGAATGTCTTAATTTTTTTCATGGCCAGGTCCCTCAAATAATTTAGAGATACTTTTTCATCCTTTTGAAAAGAAATCATGGTATTCTGCCTCTGTAATTGGAAGTGCCATGTCATGGGAGTCTCAAGGGTTGAGTGTATCAAGAAAACTAGACTTAAAATGGCTGGTTAAGTCTCACAGAGAAGGATAGATATGTAGTCTATGTACTGCAGCTCCCTTGAGGGAGCTGACTGGAGAGGCATATAGATACATGGTTCAAGTGTGCAGGGGTGGGCTTAGAAAAAACAAAGCCTACTCAGAGTTGACCCTGGCAAGGGATATGAAGGGCAACAAGAAAGGTTTCTACAGGTCTATCAGCTGCAAAAGGAGCATGAGGGAATATATGGGATCACTGATGAGTAGGGCAGGGGACCTGGTGACAGGGGACAGGGAGAAGGCTGAGATACTTAGTGCCTTCCTTCCCTCTGTTTTTATTGGGAAGACTGGCCTTCAGCAACCCCAGGTCCCTGAGACCAGAGAAAACATCTGGAGCAAGGAAGACTTAACCTTAGTGGAGGAGGATCAATTTAGGGAAGATTTAAACAAACTGTACATGCACACATCCAGGGGCCCTGATGGGTCCAGAGAAACTTAAGAAAAAATGTTTTTACTGTAAAGGTGGTCAAACACTGGAAGAAGCTGCCCAGAGAGGTTGTGGAGTCTACATTCCTGGAGACATTCAAAAGTCAACTGGGCACAACCCTGATAAGCCTAATCCACCTGACCCTGCTCTGAGCATGGAGCTGGACTAGATGATCTCCAGAGGTGCCTTCCCACCTCAACCATTCAGTGATTCTGTGTGATTCTGTATGAGGTTGTGAGACAGAAATGGCTGTGATTTAAGCAGCACTTAAATTCCTTCATTACTGTAGGCATTGTATTAATTTTTAGAAATACAGTGTTTCAAATACAAGTGATGCTACCACAGAAAAATAAGTTTAGCTGAAAGCATAGTTTACCAATAAAACCCACATGTCAGACAGTTGTTTTTTTTAAACCAGGTTCAATATTGAACACTTCTGGAAAATGTAACCACTTCATTTAAGATCTTTAGTTCCACTTTTTTTAAAATCTGTCTTAAAAAATCCCTAAGAAGCAATATCATCTGGTAATTTATGTGCACACAGGATATTTAAAAAATCAAAGCATTCTAGTAAAAATTGTCATCATCTAAACTTGTGACACCAAATAGCAGAACCATGCAAATATATATGGTGTGAAAAGGGATTACTTCCAATTGCTCTTAAATGGGAAAAATTTTAATCTGTTTTTCAAAGCTAGGAAAATCTGTGTGGAAAATGCCCACTGCACAGCATTCTACACAATTCTGCTAACAGCTTTTAGACATCTCTGGTGCTTGCTGTTGAAGATTCAGTGTTATATTTTAGATGAATGCTACAAGAAAATGATCAATATGTAGTTAGTAGATTTTCTATCCAGAACAGTCTTACAGGACAGAGAACACGAGAATCTTGACCTCGTAGCAATTTAGAAGTGACAGCCGGCATCAGCCAGGCTACCTCTATGCCAGTTTAAGAGCAGAGGCTAAAAAGAACCTGTGATGAAATATTAGACAACTTGTAAGAAATTCACAAAACCCTATGCTCATGTATGTCCTTTTGGAAGGATGGTCCATTTGCCTCTGAAGAACTCTGTAAGCAATTTGTTGAAGACACCAGATAATGTCACACATAAAGGTAGCCATGTCATATTATTGGACTGTCCAGAGTTAGAATGCTATGAAGCTATTATGGAACAAGCAAAGGCTGTTTGATATAGTGGCCAAACATGACAAATAGTAATTTTGAAACCTGTTAGAATAGCAGCCCAAGTGACACACACACACACAAAAAAAAAAAAAAAGTGAATGTAAATCTAAAGCGTTCCCAAAGGACTGTGAAGAAAAGCAGAGACAGGCCTTGTCACCATGAACAATGAATCTTGTTAACACTGAAAACTCTTTAGGCTCTTGGAAATCAGACAAGCTGCTGGAAATTGCTGCAGTGACCACCCCAAGTAATTGGCATCTCACCCAATTTACCATCCCAACTGACTGGCTTTAGATAAGGGATCTTGGATGACTTTTCATGAGTTGGTAGAGTATGCTGAGGAATATGAATTTTTCCATATCACAACATCATTACATTGCTGCTAGACAAATGGCAACGTCTGAGTGAGTCACTGTTGACATTGCTAAGATTTTAGTAAAGGTTGAAGAAACAAAGGAATTATTCTTTAGTGGAGGACCAGTTCCATGGAATCTTAATCTCAGTAACACCCAAGTACTTTGGCACATTTAGCATGTGAAGTATTAAATCATGCAGTGGTTGGAAAAATAAATGGACAACAACCTGAGACCTTTGCCCAAGCCAACCTCATTACTGCAAACAAGCCAGAGTTCCTCAAACACTTCCTCATTACAAAATGTGTACAGGAAAACAAGTTACCTGTGCTGAACTGATGTATCTCATTCAGATAATAAAGAGTGGCTAGACTGATATTTCCCCAAACCCACCAATGCATTTACTCACTATGAGCACAGCACAACACATATGGACATACAGGATGATGAAATATCTGTTCCATTGAGATTTGATGAAGAAGACTTAAAAAGAACAAAGTTTGACAGGTGGCTGAGTTATATGGGAATAGTTAATTAAAACAACTTATCTCCAAAAGAGCCCAAGTGCAAAGCAGACTTCTCAGGCTGGAGTGTCAGTAGAGTCTTGCGTCTTCCACAGAAGCCATGAAATATACTCACTTCAGCTGAATATTCAAGGGAGAAATAGTACTTTATTTCCCAATCCTTCGCTTAGCAAGACTTGATAAAATCAACATATATTGCTAAAACTTGGGCTACTGTTCTAGCTTTTATATATGGATTTTTAAAAATTAATTTACTTTTATGTGAGTCACTGTAAGGGTTTAGGCAGAAAGAGATACAAAAATTCAAATAAGAGTTTAATAACCTTTCACCAGATTGATGTAAAGAGATGGAAACCTGAAAGTGTGAGAATAACAAGCTACAGACTTGTCAGCAAATGCAACCTTCGAACAGATCTGAAATATGAAAAATTTTAAAAACTCATTTCAGTTAAGCTTTATTTTAATAATTTTATTTCTTTCTATTTGGAAACCAGTTAAGTTTTATTAATCTCCTATGGCCTTTTGTCATTTTTTGTGTGTGGCCCTCCTTTATTCCCTTCCCTTACAATGTGTTTTACATACTGATTTTCAGGCACAGTTTACACTTTCCTGCAAAGAGCAGAACTCGTGGAACTAGCAGCCAAAGTTAGTGTTAGCACACAAATAGACTAAGACAGATCATAAAGTCCCTGGTGATCCAGGAACTATATAATGCTGACTAGGTCCAGCAGCACCAGCAGAAATTTCATAAGCCAGCGCTTAGGTTTCAGCAAGCTCATTCTGTCCAGTTCTTTCCACCTGAGAACTGGCTAACTCTGACCTTATCACACACTCTTCTCAACCTGGTTAGTGTCAAGTCCTTTCTCTGCAAACACCCCCTGAATTCCTGGCTGGGGTGGTGGTGGGCTGAGCACCTCCAAACACTTCAGGCTGCTTCCCAGGCATTTGCTCCCGGGGCACTCGGCGCTTGGGTGGCTCAGGCTTCATATGGGTAAGAGAGGAGGACACGGCAGCGCTGCTGAGAAATAGCTTGGAAGGTTGTTTAATCTGCAGTGGAAAAGTGTTACCGAGTAAGAGGGGTTACATGAGGAGCTATTTCAGATGCTTCACATTCCTCTTCGACTTTACCTTGGCATAACTCACAAGCGGAGACAAGCCCTTATACACGAGGCATAAAAAGTAACAGAAGGACTACTGCTGTGAAGTGCTGAGTATTTCCAAGAGTTAAACATGCTCAGCACCAGAAATATGGGGAACAAAATCACATTCTTACTTTTCTGAATAGCATCAAACAGGAGTAAAGCGTAAAAGTGATTTGGCTCTATCCTGGTGCTAATCTGCTTGGCTAAGATCAGGGCTCAACGTATGCTTTTTCCAGCCGGACCCACATTGTGCTGCAGCGTATCTGGCTTCTCTTCCATTCCCATGGAGTGAGCCTGGAAATTCTGCAACAGCTTCCTTTACATTTAAGAAAGGTATTGCCTGAAAGAAGTATGAACATGAATAATAACATCAGGACAGAGGTCTCTGTTTTGTTTATTTTAATATGAAATTTAATTTAATGTGTGTTTTTCCCACATTTTTGGTCTTGATCTTCAGTATGCTATAGATTCCTGTCCGGGTAGCAAACTATCGCATTATAGGTGCTGTAGATAAGAGGGAACTGGTGGGTCTGGGATACTCAGTCACTTGGGAGAAGCTAGGTTTGGGACTTAATTGCACTAGCAAGCTTTTTCATTCAAAGTGATCAGCAGTGAAATAGTTAATGAGACTGAAGTGTAAGCTATCTGTAAAGCTTCAGAGTTAACATCGATTGGGATGAACAGAACAGTTCACACCTCTCAGAACTAATCTCTCAGCCTGAAAGTTTTGTTCACTGTTCTGGAAGGTCACTTAATTACCATGAGAAGTACAGACATAATCATATGATGAAGGTTAAACTCCAGTATGTTATTCTGAGGCAAGGAATGGAAAATCAAAGCAGATTCAGCAGCTATGCAGGCATGAAATACGTGGTCTATGTTTGTAGCTGTTTTGACCAAGTCTCATTCTTCAAAATAGACAGTAGGAATCTCATCACCAAATATTTTTTGAGGTGCAAGGCCAGGTTTTTTGTATTAAATATGTTCCATTCACAGTCTGGTTTTACATGAGATGAGTTACTGAGGATTATTATCCATTGTAAATACTAGCAGGAAAGTAGCCTTTTCTAGAGAATGGCATTGTGTTAAAAGATGAGTGAAGTTACACTTATATTAAGCATGGTTTAACAGCCTGAGTAGACAAAAGTCATTGGCATAAACAAAACCCCTTTGATTTTATGTCAGTTAGTTACGGTCAGTGGGAACAGGAGTATAAAAGCACTGAAAAAGATATCCCATGTCACTGCATCTACTCTCTGTTAGGCAACCAGACCACATGAAACCTTTTTCAGACACTCTAAGGTGGACTGAAGACTGCGGACATAATACAGGAGTCCTTCAGCTGTATCAGCAATTAGGTTTTACATGCTCTGATGGTGGCACTTGTCTCTTCTACATCATTAGCAGCTGTGTATCATCACTAATATGTTAACTTGTCCAAGCAGTCCACAACTCCCTCATGTAGATAAACCTGGAAAGTGCACTGAAATGAAAAGGACAATATTTAAACAATACTCCTGGGAGTCCTGGAACTAAAGTAACCTGTTTTCCCACCAGTTTTTACCTTGCCTTAATTATATTTAAAAAAACTCCTTTATAATTTATAAATATATCTCTCATGTAGATTTGTCAGTGTCTAAGGCATGTAAAGGATATGCATGCTCACATCGCAATTTTTCTTTCTCATGTGGGGAACATTTGCATGTTTTTTTTCTTTGTGTGGTTATATAATTTCATAAAACTTACAGATTTATTAATTCATTATTTTCACCTAATTATATTAATTAATTATTAATTAAATGCAGATTTAATTGTTTTAGAGAATGAAGGGTAAAGGTACCCTTCAGTCAAATTTGGCTGAAATTAACTAATGAGGTCAGAAGTTATTAGCAGAGAGATACAAACTAACAGATATAAATACACACACTGTGACCTCCTTGGGAGCGTGACTTAAATAAGTCTTTTTTCATCTCAATTTGTAGAAGCTAGATTTATAAAAGAGATTTCTACTCTCTCCACCCTGGTACTTGCATTTTGGTACTACTGGATCTTTTCGGCCAAATAGCACTGTATTACTCATCTCCCAATTAAGATAACTATATTTGGAGTAGCATTACAGACAAATCTACTTGTCAGCATCTGCTTGTGGTAAATGTGACAGTCCTGGGAGGAAAGACTTAAAGCAGTTGGTGTGAGGAATTGTAGGGGTGTCACAGGGAAGCCCGGCCTGAAGCGCTGGTTGTGTTTGCACCATCTCTGTGGACATGACTTATCACAGCAAGGCAGGAAAGCTTTAAAACATGGAAGCCTCTCATGTTTTGACTCAGCAGGGCAGTACGTGAGGCATGTTGGCAACAGTCAGGCCACTGAGTCTCACAGTGAAAAACTGTCTGGTTTGCAGGCAAACCAGCTAAAAAGCAAACTAAAGAGGTAGCATGAAAGTAGCACTAGAAATGTCCTCACACAAAATCACTGCCTTCTAAAAAAACCCTTGCACAAGAATGAAAATATTGGAAATGAGAACTGAGCCTCTACCCAGAGGTCAGCATGTTGGAATAGCACTGTCTCACTGGAAAAATGCATTAAAAGTGAAACAGTGGTAAATTTTTGGTAAGTAATATATTTCCTATATGGAGTGACATTGTAGACAAGTTCTTTTTTCACCTGAATCTGAGAAACCTCAAGGAAGCAAACATTTATATAGCAGAGCTGGGAACTCTGGTTCTGCAGCTGAGGGCTACTCACGTCTCTGAAGGAAAAACAGATCCTTCTGCTGCCGGCTGAGTCCTTGGGAGACAGTGGTGGGAGAATAAGATCTGAATCCTAGAGGACTGTCCTGGTTCCGGCTAGAATAAAGTTAATTTTCTTGCCAGTAGCTGCTATAGTGCTGTGGTTTGGATTTAGGATGAGAATAAAGTTGCTAACACGCTGATGTTTTAGTTGTTGCTGAGCAGTGTTTACACCAAGTCAAGGATTTTTCAGCTTCTCATACTGCCCTGCCAGCGAGGAGGCTGGAGGGGCACAAGAAGTTGGGAGGGGACACAACCAGGACAGCTGACCCAAACTGGCCAACAGGGGTATTCCATATCATGTGATGTCATGCCCAAAATACAAACTGGGGGGAGTTGGCTGGGGGGCACTGCAGCTTGGGGCTTGGCTGGGCTCATTCAACAGGTGGCGCGCAGTTGTATTGTGCATCACTTGTTTTGTATATTCTATTATTATTATTATTATTATTATTATTATTATTCCCCCCCCTCCCTTTTATGTCCTTTTAAACTGTCTTTATCTCAACCCACGAGTTTTACTTTCTTTTTCCAATTTTCTCCCCAATCCCACTGGTGGGGGAGAGTGAGTGAGCAGCTGTGCCGTGCTTAGTTGCCAGCTGGGGTTAAATCATGACAAGGACTTCCTTCAAGGAGCATGGACTGCTGAAATGCCCAGCGTCAAAAAAGTGACAGCTGGTTGCACAGAACAAGCATATAGGTTTGCATAACCTCAAAAGAAAAAAAGAGAAAGGATATAGTGTGCAAGGGTCTACAAGCAGCATAAATTGTCTGTAAAGCAACTCAAAATACAGAAATAAAAATGCTCAGCCTTATGAGCAGTCATTCAAGAGAAGTGGAAAAAAAAAGGTTATGTCCTAATCTCACCATTACCGGAGAAAACAAAAATGGCAGTATGCGCAGTGACTGAGAACAATGATTTCCGATACAGAGAAGGCTGTCTGCAAAGTGACTCTGGCAAATTCAAAGATGTGTGCTGATTCAAATGTATAAATACACTGCAGAAGGTGGCTGCCAGCTGAAAGCTGCCATATTGGTCAGGTTACTGAATAATCACCAGCCTTTTGCTGTTCAATAGTCCAGCTGAATTGTGGAGCCAACTGCAGCACAGCTCCAGCACCACATGTAAGTGCTAATATCAGACTTCAGAAATGTGACAAAGGACTGATGATCTTTAACAAAAGCTTCCTAAGGCCACTGGACACAGGCAGGCTGTCAACAAGAAAACTCCCAAAACAGGCAACATTATTGCTTGGAGCATATAGCTGTTGGCACAAAGGGATACCAGTGACTGCTGAGCAGCAAGGCAGAGCAAGTCCCGGAGCTCATCCCAGGACAGACTTACAACATCCAGATAAAAACAGAACATTCGTCTTGGGGTCTGTGAAGAATTTAAACCTGAGGACATGTTTCAAGGACTGGACACCCTGAGGTCAAAGTCAAAGTAGAAATGCATCCCTATTTGTGGCTGGGGGAACCACAGGAATGCAAAGGACCATTAGCTGTGATGAGGCTGCTGAAGGAAGAACTGACAAGGCTGCAAACAAGAGGTATTATTATGCTCATTGAAACTAGCACAGAGTGAATCAGCAGCCGAAAAGTAGTTAGAAAGTCTTCAGGTAAACCAAGGATCTGCTCTGAGCCAAAAACACTGAGCAGAGAGTGCTTGGAAGAAGTCAGTATCCATTGCCACTTACTGGAGACATGCTACTGTGATTTATTCATGGTTAAACTGCTTGTGAAGTCAAGAACAGATTCTGGCATGTTAAGCTAGTGAGCCATCTAGCTTCTTGACAATCTTTGCCATAGCTATTGGCAGGTGTTTTGGGAATACGGGGCATCAGGCTAGGCATGATATGGACTGAAAATGGACTTTTAGATGTAAAGAGTATAGCTTATGACATGATTATCATAGAAGGTGGTGTTGTTGGGGCGATCTGGGTCCATGAAGTCAAACTGAAGCAACTTCTTAGCAAATGCTGACAACAGAATATTAAACTGCAAACGGACAAACTAAGGTGAGAAGAGCGGAGTTGTATTTTACCACATTTTCTGATGTTCTTTTTCAGGACTATGTGAACTGTGAAACTGTAAGAAAATGCCCAGGCTAGCAGACATGAAGAAGAAATTGTATAATTTTCAGTAAGTTTTCACATTCTGCACATGCCTTTCAGATACGTCTGAACCCTTGAGACAGACCACAGTGATGCAGCATGGGACTTGTAGGAGGACCTGAAGTGGGCACTTGAAAGAATACATATAATTATAAGCAAGCACCAGCTTTAAGATGCAACAGCTGGAGCTAGAACATGATACCTCAGGAGGAGGCAAAGTGGCCTTTTGCAAAGTCCACTGTAACAGAGCCTTGACAGACACAGGGAAGTGTCTGATTTAAAATGAAGTGCTGGCTCTACTTCCTGTAGTAAAAAGTTTCTTTGGAGCACAAGGTAGACTTCTGCCTAGACATAATAGAACACCACAGAAAGGTGATGTTGAAGGCAGCCAAACGACTGGAGCACATCCCTTACACTCCAGAGGCAAAAGATGAAGACGGGGTGATGACCAGAAAAACAACTCTAGGAGGCAGGTAAATTGACCCAAGCACACATTTAAAACAACATAACAGAAAGATTTTTCCAGATAATCCTAAAGTCAAGGCTGTTGTCTTGGTCTCTTTTTTTGTTATTACTATTTTTTCCCTAAAAGCAATCCAGGGAAGTTCTGTGTTGTACACAGTATTGGATAAAACAGTCTCACTCATTTTCTAATCAATTTCTTATAAGCCCATGATCAATCTTAACAGCTACTTACCTTTATTGGTAAGAATTTTCTTCTTATGTTTCTTCAATCATTATAAACAAACATAATTTTTAGAACAGCTGAAAAAATTACGCTGAGCAAGATCTAAACTCAATTTATAGGTTTATAAATATTACAATTTCATAAATATTTCTAGGCATTTCCCAGATGGAAAGGTTCTTAAGAAGACCAGAGCTCCAACCAGAGACCCAGGAGACATGCTTTCAGTTTGCTGCTCCATCACAGATTTCCTCTGTGAACTTCAGTTCCTTACACTGTGAGTCACGCCCAATTTTTAAGGTGTGTGTATGTGTGTGTGTAATTGCACTTACCTATCACAGTGCTGTCTGATGCACTCTAATGACTGAAGAATGCTCTGGAATGTGATAAGTTTGGACATATATACACCATACCTATACATGCCTGCAGATAGTTTTTTTGTGAATGTCTAGATGTTAATGATGAAATAGCATCCGATTAACTACGTAATACTATTTACATGAACAAAGTTTAATCACATTCTCATTAGCAGCTTATTATAATCATTACTCATAATTTATATACAAACCAGATGAATTAGCATTTTATGTGCACTGAAGATATGACCATATATGTATCTGCTACCTACCTGCCCTTTTACATTACAAACAGTAAGGATTTTATTAATTCATTAGTCCTTTTCTGCAAATTTCTGTATAATGCCCAGTAATAACACATCCATTCACGTTAAATGTATTTTGGATGATTTTGGTAGTATTCCATTGGCTGAAACCAAAGACACATCCTTCTTGCAGTGCTTTTGTAAGGTGTCCCAATTAAAGATCCTTCTGTTTCATACAACAAAATCATATACTTCTCACATATAATTCATTAGAAGCAATAATAGCACTGATTTGCTAACTTCTTTACAATACTTATTAAAAATTAAATAAATTGTTAATATTGCTGCACAAGAAAAACACATTTCTTATTACATTTCAGGTTTCATGCCTGCTAGTGAAGCTGATGTGAGGCTAGAATGAATTGGAAGCAAGTGATTTCAACTATATTCTCAAGAAAGATGATTAATTGTTTGAGAAGAGTCAGACAAAAAGAAGGGCAAATAAAAAGATTTGATTCCCTAATCTAACAGCACCATACAAATCTGCAGGTGCTTTTACTGAAGTAACTAAGCCATGTCAAGGCAAAAGTGTCAAGATCAAGCAGGACACTTGTTCTGGCTTCATCCTATGCATTTAATGCACCAACCCCAAATGACTGCAGCCCTCATTTATTACTTGCAACTTTGCCTCTCCTGTCGGAAGCTGTTTCCTTGGAGAACAAAGAAGACAAGAGAACAGTACTGCTGCCAGCCAGACTTTCTTTTCAAGACCATGGCAGAAAAAACTAGGCCACATGAAGGAAAGAGAAAGGGAAGGACCATCGTTTTTGTACAGCGCTCTCCCAGTGTCCCAGGAGAGTCACACATGCCAGGCTTTTTTTGTCTGTCTGAGAATGCAGGGTTGTTTTCCAGATGTACCCATTGCTTCTCCATTCTTCTCCAAGGTGACAGTGGAGGCAGGCAAACAAAGCTTTTGACACCAGTTTCCTATCCATCTTTGACAGGAAAGTCTGAGGACCCATACAACCCTGATACATTTTCTCTTAAGATGTTACCCTTCTATAGTGGATTAGACTGCAATTGAAAACTTTTAACCCCACAAATGTCAATACGCAGTCACAGAAAGAGGAATTTGCTGGTGACCTAGGGAGCTGGCTTGGCAAAAAGTTGACCTTTTCCTCAATTAAAAAGCAAAAAAGAAATACCATTTTTCTTGAGGGAAGGTAGTTTTGCTCTGATCAGGTAATACCAAATCAAGCCTTCTCCTTTCAGCATGGGGTGGGGAAGCATAATGCTTCCTTTCAGTTTCATGATATTTTGTGTTAAACCCATTGCAAATTAAGTTGATTGCCCAGAGACTATAGCTACTGCTTACAGCTCGCAAGAGAGACAAGGCAGTGTAATGATCTGTGACTGCATACCGCACATGTAGACTACAGCCATCAGTCAACTACATAATCTTCAGCATCAAGATTCATTAAAGTCAGTGGGAGTCATGTTGTTAAAATGCTGTCTGCAATTTGGGAAATGTAGGGGTTAATACTATAGAATAAAGAAACTAGGTGAAAAAAAAAAGGTGAAAAAGAAGCTGCTAGAGCAGAAGTGGATGCAGCCAGAGTGTAGTGCTTGTGGCTATAGATTACTCTTAGATTTGCGTCACATAAACATTTTGAAAAGAAAACAAATGACCATCTATCATGTCTTAGGAGGTGGCATTCTTTTCCTTTTTTGCTATACTCATCAGAATTACTGTTTCCATTTACTAAGATATAGTATTTTTTTCAAAATTATTGCATACTTATGACTATGTGTCACTGCACCCTCTTTCTTCTCAAATAACTAACTTTATTGTACAAATAACTCACTTTATTACATGGGTCTTTGGGATCTGAAAGCGTTAAAAAGAAAGTTAAACCTTAATTATGGGCTATAAGCTGCTAAAGGGAGAATACTAGAGTGTAGCAATGACATCTGGACTAGTACTAGTGCACGTAATGCATATCTGTCACTGACAACTCACTGGGTTACATTTAATTCACAATCATCAGTCATGTCTTCTTTTCTAAGCAAAAAAAGAAACTACACCAGCATCAGTAGTAGAAAGCATGCCTTCAGAGGACAGATTCTTCCATGTGGCATGATTCAAGTGGATGACCTTACAGATGTAAATGGAATGGACAAATAAATGTCAATAAATATAAAGTAACTGAGAGTTTCATATGCTGTGTTAACATTTAATCTACCATACCTAATGAATTTCGTAATTCTTCTCTTGCCCATGTACTCTCAGTTTCTGAGTTTGATTCTCCTTTCTCTTTGGTTTTGGGGGAATGCCTCTATGCTCTCTCTATGTAAATCAGGGCACAGCTTGAATTTAGCAAAGCAAAATGCAAGCAGCATCCATCAGCCAAGAGGGAATAAGTGTTCTCTTTCTTCAAAATCCAAGAACCTGAAATGGTTACAAGATCAGCCCAGAGGCTGGCTGAGCCTTTGCTCTGCATGGTTGCATATTTGTCTGTGGAATATGGAGTGCTGGAATAAACAGTGTTGAACAGAAATCAGTTTGAGTAAGAGCAGGAAGTACCAGCTTCATGAACTTTGGGCACAAACCCGCTATCTTAGTGTCTTGCATTACAGCCTTCTTTCTCCTTCAAATGTGTAAGCAGCAACCTTCAGGTGTCTAGAAATGTTTCTCTTAAAACTTGAAACTGTTGCTTCCGTGGCTCCACAACAAGAAGACATATGGACACAGCTGATTTTCACTTAACAACTCAGTTGAGGCAAACAAAACAGCAGAAGCTATGGTAAATGCAGACCTCTTTGATCCCAAACTAAATGACAATTTTAGCACTAACACTTGTCCAGATGCTTTTGTTACAGATCAGAAAACCTGTTTGGCAAGCTTTCACTCATTTGGCTATAAGTATTTCAGTTGCCCTCCCACTAGATGTAGTCTCACCACATAAGTCATGTTTCAAGACAGAGCGAACAGATGAGCTTGTCTTACTCAATCACTAATATTGATTCACACATTCACACAGAACAAAATGCAAGTTTGAATTGTCTTGGCAGACAATACACCTTACACATGCACAATTAAAGATTAAAGAATTAGCAGGTGCCCTAATCGAAGCCCTGCAGGGTGGGTTCTACGATTTGACCACACTTCATTATCTTTGTCCTCTTCGTGCTACAAAGTGACCTCTGACTAGGTGCACATTTTGCTATGGTTTATGGCAATTATGATTCTTCTTCATGGTAGATTGACTAGAATCTCTTTGGACTATCTAGTGTATAATCTTTCTTTATGTATTTCTACTATACTACCATATGCATTAGCACTGGCCCACTGGGTATCATTTTATTTCAGCTTTCATGTATACATTCTAATTATTTTACTACTGTACTGCCATTGGAGCTTAATGTTGATAATAGAATCTACTTTTCACTGGGTCCACCACGAAATCACAACTTGTGACACCTTAGGTTAGCTTTCACTAAGAAACAGGAAATAACAAGGCACTTTGTAGTATACTGAATACTAAATTAACAAGTTACAATCACATAAAATGATCAAATAAATGTATCTTGTTATGAAATAACTATGTATTAGAAGAAACCCCAGTCTTAATGGCATCATGTGTTTAAAACTAACATTTTATTGTATGATGAGTTCTATGGTAAGCTATTATTGCTACTTATTGTTTGCATTATGGTAGCTCCTAAAGGTTTGGGCCCAACTGTGCTAGACACTGAGTAAGAGTTTCATCTGTATTTACATTCCTCCTGCCCTGCCTAAGCACCAGTCTTTCTCTGCTTGGTCAATTTCCAAAATCCATCTTCTAAACACCTATAAAACTCTGCAACTTCCAGGTGTTCCGCTACCCACCTGTCCCAGGAAATACCCTTTAAATCTTTTCTTCAACTTATTTTTCATCTTACCTTCCCATAATGTCAAAAGAAGTGGCCGAGTCCTGCACTCTCTAGTTCACACATCTCAGCATTCCCCCGTCTTTCCTGCACTAAATCAGTCCCAACAGCCAATGTCTTTTTGGTGTTGCTGTGAGCATTTTCCACCACTGCTCTCACCAGGCTTGTAGGAAAATGACTGTTGAAGCTACTAAGCTACTCTCTTCCCTTTGTCCCCATTGCAGTTGTGGCCGATCAACACCCTGCCAGATGCCTTGGCTCCTCAATCAACAGTTCCAGAGCTGGTTCCCTTGCACAATGTGTTATCATTTGTTGCTGCTATAAAATGGCAACTAATTCTCTCCTTCCCACCACATCATTCACAGAAATTGATAGGGGATTATATTTTAAGGAGACCTTTTAATAGGATACATCTAGCATTACATTTTGAGGCAACAGTTGCCTTCGAACTGGGCAGTAGAGTCTTCCCTGTTCTTTCTAGTATGTTCCTTCCTCACTTCTTGTTTCATACAGCACACATGTGGATGGCTTTTAATAAGAAAACAGTGTAATAATCTAACCTATGCATAGTGACTCCATTATTTGCATATTTGGAAAGAGACCTGTTAATTCAACAAACAGGTCATAGGATCATAGAATCATAGAATGGTTTGGATTGGAAGGGACCTTAAAGATCATCTAGTTCCAACCCCCCTGTTCCAGTGCCTCACCACATTCACAGGGAAGAACTTCTTTCTTACATCTAATCTAAATCTGCCCTCTTTCAGTTTAAAGCCATTACCCCTTGTCCTATCACTGCATGCCCTTGTAAAAAGTCCCTCTCCGGCTTTCTTGTAGGCCCCCTTTAGGTAGTGGAAGGCTGCTATAAGGTGTCCCTGGAGCCTTCTCTTCTCCACGCTGAACAACCCCAACTCTCTCAGCCTGTCTTCATAGGGGAGGTGCTCCAGCCCTCTGATCATCTTCGTGGGACTCCTCCAGACTTGCTGAAACAGGTCCATGTCGTTCTTATGTTGGGGCCCCAGAGCTGGATGCAGTACTGCAGGTGGGGTCTCACAAGAGTGGAGTAGAGGGGGACAATCACCTCCCTCGACCTGCTGGTCAGGCTTCTTTTGATGCAGTCCAGGATATGGTTGTTTTTCTGAGCTGTGAACGCACATTGCCATGTCAAGTTGAGCTTCTCATCAAGCAACACCCCCAAGTCCTTCTCCACAGGGCTGCTCTCAATCCACTCATCGCCCAGCCTGTATCTGTGTTTGGGATTGCCCCGACCCAGGTGCAGGGCCTTGCACTCGGCCTTGTTGAACTTCATGAGGTTCACACAGGCCCACCTCTCAACCCTGTCAAGGTCCCTCTGTATGGCATCCCTTCCCTCCAGCGTTGACCATGTGCTAGTTTTGGCTGGGATAGAGTTAATTTTCTTCTTAGTAGCTGGTGTGGGGCTATGTTTTAGATTTGTGCTGAAAACAGTGCTGATGATAACACAGGGATGTTTTCGTTACTGCTGAGCAGTGCTTACACAGAGTCCAGGCCTGTTCTGCTTCTCAACCCCCCACCAGGGAGCAGGTGGGGGGGGGCACGAGGAGTTGGGAGGGGACACAGCCGGGACAGCTGGCCCCAACTGACCAGAGGGATATCCCACACCATATGACGTCATGCCTGGGAATAAAAGCTGGACGAAATAACGTTCAGAGTGACGGCGTTTGTCTTCCCAAGTCACTGTTAGATGTGATGGAGCCCTGCTTTCCTGGAGATGGCTCAACACCTGCCTGCTGATGGGAAGTGGTGAATGAATTCCTTGTTTTTCTTTGCTTGCGTGTTCGGCTTTTGCTTTATCTATTAAACTGTCTTTATCTCAGCCCACGAGTTTTCTCACTTTTACCATTCCGATTTTCTCCCCCATCCCACTGTGAGGGAGGTGAGTGAGCGGCTGTGTGGGGCTTAATTGCTGGCTGGAGTTAAACCATGACACTGTACCACACAGCTCAGTGTCATCAGCAAACTTGCTGAAGGTGCACTCAATCCCACTGTCCATGTCACCGACAAAGATGTTAAACAGTGCCGGTCCCAATACTGACCCCTGAGGAACACCACTCATCACTGGTCTCCACTTGGACATCAAGCTGTTGACCACAACTCTTTTGAGTGTGACCATCCAGATAAATAATGGAGACCAACGACCCACAACATGTTGCCTTTTAGAGTGGCAAAATGTTCTTGTATTCAGTATACTCCCAGACGAATTAGAGGGGTGCATTTTATACTGAGATTTGTGGCAGATCTCTTTTAGTATTCATAGGTGTGCCGGCATAATACAATTCATTTAGGAATATGACACATCTGTGTAATTTGTAGGTGTTGACTGTCTAACCTTCAGACAACTTGATGGAAAAAAATAATTCATCCATAACAGAGACCTTTATTTTTCAATCCATAACATTCTATTTAATGTATTAGAAGTACATGAAAAGAATGGAAAAACAGGAAAAGTAAAACAACTGGAAGAGAAAGAAGTGCCTTGCTGTACAGCATTTCAACAAATAATGTAGAGATGGATTATTCCATATTTTCAAATCCTTTATAGTGAAAGTTCTATCGGTCTTTCTATGGGTCTATCTTACTTATCTTTGTGATCAAGTAGGAGAAAAGCCATTGCAGTCCTATATAGATATGACATTTATTTTTCCAGCAATTCAGATAACTTGAACATGACAATACTGAAGAATATGTTATGAATATTTCATCTCATGATTAGGATCATCTTCAAATATAATGCTCTACATTCACATGCCTTAGCTGTAGTGTGACATATACAGTTGTATAATGTATGTACATTACAATCATTTTTATAAAAATAAAACAGAAGTTACAGATATTCAAGGAAGGACAATAAAAAAGATAGATAGCCTGCTCCTGTAATTATATGTCTCTTCCATTTAAAAGAAACAATTTAATTGCAAGAGAGTAAGTTTTGATTGCTCTGAATAATAAAGACCTTTCACTGAAGAAGGCATGGTGTATTCTGGGGCATTTTGCCACCCATGAGCATCAGAGTACCAAGATGCTATTATCTGCAGCATATGAACTAGTTCACGACTATCCCAGGGCCAGTAATTTTGCATTTCAAGAAATGTAATTTATGGTCATATTACAGTTTTCATCTTTGCACTAAGAGTATCTCCCAGGCATCCTTTGCCGATTATGGTCCCACCTGGGTCAGGAATAGGTGGTCATGAGCCTGAGTTTTCCTAGTGAACCTATCTTTTTTTTTTCCTTTTTTTTTCTTTTTAAATTTTCTGAAGTGTACTCAGTATACTATTTGCCTTCTCTTTGCTCCATAAAAGAAAATCTTTTTGAAAGAGTCTTAGGTTAGAAAATACTGTCTTGTGAAAGCAGTCCCTAGGCCAAGTTCCCAGCTTTTTTCAGGAGCCTGCTTGTGTCTGTCTCCCCAGCAAACCCACAGCCATAGCTTCTTCTCCTAGAGCTTTGTTCCATTCTCCAGTCTCCAGCCCCACTGCCCCCACTTCTTTGGCCTGTGTGGCCTTCCTCATGGCTTCAAGCTTCCTTTCCTTCTGCTGTGAGCTGGCATTTTTCTCTACAGGAGGGCTCAGATGATCCTATTGGGTACAGAAGTGCTTTTAGTGATCAGTAATTTGGAGTCAATAAACCTCTTTAGTAGCAGGGGTTATTACTGAGCGAAACTGTGCCTAGCTCCATTTCTAGCCTACTTCCCAACCCCACGCTTCTCTTTGCAGGAGGGGACAGCAGAGCCCAAGCATTTGCCAGTCACACAGTTAACAACAGCAATTGCTCCAGATAAAAAGAGCTACATCATCATTACCAGGAGGGAGGAGTGAGTCTAACAAAACACATTGCATGAACAATCGGGTAATTGGATCCCTACTGGAAATGCAGCCCGAGCAATAATTTCAGATGGCACTGATGGTGTTATAACAGAAATTAAACCTTTATTATCATATTCCAATGGATCCAGTTCTAACCGGAGGCAAACGGTTTAAAGGCACTGCTGCATCCGTGCATACCTGAACTTCTCAGGAAAGGCTAATCCACTTTGAAATTGATGCCAAATTGGCAAAATACCCATTGCTTCTGAACTCAAACTCTTTAGTTTAGGCATACAGGGAATGTGAGAAAGCAACCTTTTTCTGAAATGCACACGAGAAGGAAAAACCTCCTCTACCATCCAGTATATTCTACATCTCCTGGCTGGATGAGTGTGAAATATTCTGGAGCGTGATAGCATGCACGGATGTGGTGTGCTACTTTTTTTTCAGTAATGAATTTTATGCCTGCCTGTTTCTGTTCCTTTGTCTATTTTTTAATTCAAATATGTAAAAGCTTTTCTTAATACAGACTCCCAGGTGTCAGTTGCTGCCTGGAGTCCCTTTTCTTTCCTCTATTGTTCTCTTAATTGTTACTTCAAAACAATTAGCTGGGCATTCATATGCAAATGAATGCAAATGTACAGGGGATTGGGTGTGAGAGAATACCACCACTCGTTAATTTCCACTTCAAGGTCTGCTGGTAGGAACAACAAAATTGCTTAACAATGTATTTTTCCTGGGCCATAAAGGGTGAACTCGTGACGATTCCAGCCATCCTGCTGGCTCGGCAATTGTTAAGACTCTGCTGTTTCTTGGTAAGATTTTTATTTATTTATTTATTTGGGTATAGAGATTGTGCTAGCCTTGTCACCCTAAACTGCCCTTGCCCTTGCTCATTTACGTTCAAGGACATGCCTAATAATTTGGATACAATCCTGATTAGAATATAAGGTAAATTATTAATATTACTGCTATTAACGTGATCCATTAAGGGATAAAACCTCTCACTTGAAGGAATTCTTCATGTCTCTGTCAAAATAAAACTTCTATAATTTATAAAAGAATATGCTTTATTGCATTTAAGCCTTAGAAGAAAGATACACTGACTGATAGGCTGGGACTGGGAATGAATCCTAGAGAGACTTTGCCAGTTGCTAAGATAAATGTCATCTCTTTTGGAGCAGTTGTATTTATTGTATAAATCTGCATTCCCTTTCAGGCTGTATAGTAAAACTCCTTATGAAAAATAGTTGGTTATTCAGCATTCAGAACTGCTTTACAAAGATAAATACCTTAGCTTTTCAGATCCAATTAATATACAGAAACCAATTAAAAGACCAAATCCTGTAATCATCAGGCAGGAAAAATTCAGAACCACAGACTATCGTGAGCAGGAAAACCCATAGCACAGCAGGAAAACTCCATCACTCATATGTGACTCTCCTACTAGGATCCTCACCAGGGGAAAAGTTGCCTCTAGGAGGCATAACTTTAGAAAGACATTTCTGAGGCTGTGGGAAGAAGTGATTAACTTTTAACTCTGCAATTACTTCTTTTTTACATTACCTTAGTGTTCTTCCACTTTTATCTCTGAAAATCATCTACACAGCAATAAGGGACCACAATATTTACCCCTCAGGGCAGGTAGCATCTTTGTTATGCAGTGTGATTCCCATGTTTCACCAGATACATTCCTCATGGAAAAGAAAGACATCTGCTGGGTGGTGAAAACTGGCTTGAATTCCCTGCTCCATCACTTAACAAGGGGTGGTGGGCTGACTGTTTAGGCCTGGACACGCAGTTCTGTTTAGATGTCTGAATGCTATGGGAATCAGTGGAAGTCAGATGTTTGTGTGCCTTTATCCAGACCTTAATTGTCCCGTGTCCTGGCTTCCTACATCCAAGATGGAGTAATAGGACCGCCATCACAGTGCTGCGGTAAGAATAAACATCTTTAAGACTGGGAGGAACTTGGGCACAGTAATGATAGGGACCGTGTAAATACCTTAGGTGAAGAGGCACTGTTATTATACTACAGTATAAATAAACACTAACAAAGCAGCTATGACTGATCTAGGGAATTTGATCTGGGGACTCTGGCCCTGTGAGTAACTTAAGACCATATTCAAATTGCTGCTAGCAATTCACACCAGAGGAGGAGACCTGTGTTGTGGTTTAACCCCAGCCAGCAACTAAGCACCACGCAGCCGCTCACTCACTCCCCCCCCAACCAGTAGGATGGGGGAGAAAATCAGGAAAAGAAGTAAAACTTGTGGGTTGAGATAAGAACGGTTTAATAGGACAGAAAAGAAGAAACTAATAATGATAATGATAACACTAATAAAATGACAACAGTAGTAATAAAAGGATTGAAATGTACAAATGATGCACAGGGCAATTGCTCACCACCCGCTGACCGACACCCAGCCAGTCCCCGAGCAGCGAATCCCTGCCCCCCTCTTCCCAGTTCCTAAACTAGATGTGACGTCCCATGGTATGGAATACACTGTTGCCCAGTTTGGGTCAGGTGCCCTGGCTGGGCATGAGAAGCTGAAAAATCCTTGACTATAGTCTAAACACTACTGAGCAACAACTGAAAATATCAGTGTTATCAACTTTCTTCACATACTGAACTCAAAACATAGCACTGTGCCAGCTACTAGGAAGACAGTTAACTCTATCCCAGCTGAAACCAGGACACCCTGGTACACCTGCAGAGACAGCAATGAGAAAGGGGGAGACTCCTCTGTCACCCCCCAGTTCCTCTGTACAGAGGAGTAGATAGTCTCAGCAGTAATTTGGGTGGCCACCCCCAAGGCTTCACAACACATTGTGCTTCAGAGGAAAGGGTTGATGAGTCTTCTTACCTTCATCCCTGCCCTTCGTCTTTGTGTCCTCTGTGGCCAGTGTTCTATTTAAATATGGGGTTTTTTTCTTTTTCTTTTTTTTTTTTCCCCTCCACAGGCATATCCATTTATGATGTTTTAGCCCTAAGCAAAGACTTAAGGGTTTTGTCCAAAACTAATACACAAATGCCAGAAAGGGTCTTTAACCATAATACTTCTATTTTTCCCTCCTTAAAACTTGGAGAAATTGAAATATCTGTCTTCATTACAACATAAGCACCTGTGGAAACTTGGAAGGTACTGGATATATCCCCTTATGGGAAGAATAAATGTCTCATCCCAGCAGACCCTGCCCTCACTGCAACCTGTTCATAGCTCACCAACCAATATATTTTATCTTCATATATGGTTGAAATAGGGCAGATTTCTGGGACTTAAACAGGCAAATAAAACACATCCATCTTCCAATAAGCACACAGGAAGTTATTATTAGCCAGTGGGCTAATAGTAAAACACAGTGAAATACAAGAAAAGGATGATTTGAGCAGGTGAGGCTTTAAAGCATGTTTTACCCTGAAGTTTCCACTAAAGTTTTGTTCTTAACAAGTTGTCTGAAACCTTTGCTTTTTGCTTTATGAGGCTGACAGTTGCAACTTGAAAGTCCAAGGAATATTTTTAGTGGAAACAAGAGATAGATGCTGGCAGGGTGTTTTAACAACGGCCTGTTTGTTTTGGAAATAAGATTCAAAGAATGCATTATTTATAATGCCCTGATATGCACATATGGCTCTGGTTGTATGCAGCATTATAATAACAGACGTGGTTTCTTATAACCTGTCTGCATGGCACTCCCAGATGCCTGCTGCTGCTGGGGCCAAAATTTCACATGCAGTTTGAACTAGCAAAGCCGGTAGAAGAAGGTCTTCCCTAGACTGTTCATTCCCACCCCATGCCCTCTCTCCCCATTGCTGTCAGCACAGGTGCTTATGCTAGGTTTTGAACCAGATCAAGGAATCAATCCAGGTTAAAACTCACCTGGCAAAAAAACCCCCAACAAGTTTAACTGCTTATATTGTTATACTCATGATGCTATGGCCTGAGCATCGCTCATACTGTGTGTTCCTTTAGGGCACATCCTAGTTGTCCTTTCTTTGTGTAGCCCTTTAGTCTAAAACTAGAAAAAACCCACCTCTACTTACTCTAATATTACTACCACCTTTCTTGGTCTTTACACACACCAACACTATTTTATATATCTATTTAAAAATATACATACATATCAGTAGTAGTATTATTATGTGATATACATTAATTGCTTACTACATACATTTTATATAATGTATGTAATATATTATATACAAACATACAGAAGTATATAAACACAGCTATATGTACTAAGATGAGAAGCACCCTTTGTGGTTGTTGCACGTAGCACAAATGTCAGCGTGCACAAATGAAAATATAACAGAGTGGTCCTTTGGCCCTTTTGACCCGTTTGCTCTCTGATCTCACCACCTGAGCAATGGCTGATGGAATTGGGACAGAGAAAATGTCCACTGTTCTATCTCTTTCCTTCTGCACTTTGGGGATTGATCAGATAGGTCTATATTCAGATGCTGTAAATTCCAGTAAACTCCAAATACCTACTGTTTTCCACCAATCAGTGGAATCCTTAGGTCTTTAGAAATATCTAGGCAGTATGAAATACTAACTCCAGGCTTTCTGAAGAGAGCCCAGAAACTGACTGAGCTTGTGATCTGCTTTAGAGATGGCTGATCCATCAAAATTTGCTGCAGTAGCCCAGGGCTTTCATTACTAGCCAGCAATGCAGCCCCAGCTGCCTGCTCAGTGTTTCACAGCTGAGAAAGGAAGCCTGGACCAGTTTCTTCCCACTCCTGTACTTGGCTCTTCTGATGGGGTCTAGAATGGTGTTTCTTTATGTTCTTTGCTCTTTTCAGCAAACTATCATCACGTGCTCACAGGCAGATGTGCCACTTTAGCCCTTTTGAATTGCCTGGGACATCAATATAAAGCATGAAGATGTTTTGCATAAATCTTGTCTCTTAGAGGCAGGTAGCTGTGATGAGGCTCCTGATGAGTAAAAAGGAATGGTAATAATTTAAAAGAGGAAGTATTCCTGTGTATCAAAGGCTTGGCTGTAACATAATATATATCTAACACAGTTTTATGCAGTATAGATAAATAGACAGAACACAAATAGTGTAATCCCATTGCCAACATCAAAGCATGCAGATTTCAGAAAGGGAAAGTATGATTAGAATGTGATTCAAGGTATAAAGCTTTTCATATCTCTGCAAAATGCATACATGTGTATATATATTTATACTTAAAAACATATTAATGAGTTCTTTTGCATAGTACAGTTTGTAAAGCTCAGATCTCTTGTCTTTAGTGTGTTCTAGTATCCTTTCTTTTATGCCTCATTCTTCCCATTAAGAACATAACTCTTTTTTTAGCAGACAAAATCCCCTACTAACCTTTCTCCTTGATAATCTTTTTACATTTATCCTTATCTCTTCCTTTGTGTCTATTGTCTGATTGTACCTCTTATACAGGCTTTCACTCAAGGTTAGTGAAATTAAACATTAGCTGGCTTAATAGGTAGCTAGTACAGTAGTTTATCTACCAGTAAAATCATAGAATCATAGAATTGTTTAGGTTGGAAAAGACCTTTAAGATCATGGAGTCCAACTGTAAACCTAACACTGCCAAGTCCGCCACTAAACCATGTCCCTGAGTGTCACATCTACATGTCTTTTGAATACCTCCAGGGATGGTGACTCAACCACTTCTGTGGGCAGCCTGTTCCAATGCCTGACAACCCTTTCAGTAAAGAAACTTTTCCTGATATCTAACCTAAACCTCCCCTGGTGCACCTTGAGGCCATTTCTTCTTGTCCAATTGCTTGTTACTTGGGAGAAGAGACCAGCACCCACCTCACTACAACCCCCCTTCAGGTAGTTGTAGAGAGCAATAAGGTCTCCCCTCAGCCTCCTTTCCTCCAGACTAAACAGCCCCAATTCCCTCAGCCACTCCTCCTAAGACTTGTGCTCTAGACCCTTCACCAGTTTTGTTTTTCTTCTCTGAACACACTCCAGCACCTCAGTGTCTTTCCTGTGGTGAGGGGCCCAAAACTGAACCCAGTACTCGAGGTGCGGCCTCACCAGTTCCGAGTACAGGGGAACAGTCACCTCCCTGCTCCTGCTGGCCACACTATTTCTGATGCAGGCCAGGATGCCGTTGGCCTTCTTGGCCACCTGGGCACACTGCTGGCTCACGTTCAGCTGGCTGTCGACCAGCACCCCCAGGTCCTTTTCTGCAGGGCAGCTTTCCAGCCACTTTTCTCCAAGCCTGTAGCATTGCATGGAGTAAGCTTCCAGATTTTTGGATGTCTCAAATTTCTTCTTTTCCACTTTCATTATTTTAAGACATTGTTATTTGAGGAGTTAGTGACCCATCTCCTGTAATGTTGCTTACAAGCAGTTTCCCTATATAAGACCTTGTGATAATTTCTTCTCTGGCAGGTTGCAGCTAAGACAGTTTTAATACATCACTTTCTGGAGAAAAAGCTGTACTTGTTTCACAATGTTTCATATTCTTTCACTTCTAATAGCTTATACAGGCTGGAGATCCCATGTTCATCTCATGTGCTGCAAGACATTTACATTCTAAAATGTACCTTAAGGGATCAAAGCAGCAGGGCAAACTGGGGACAGTACTGTAGGCTTCACCCTGTTATCAAGGCAGGGGAGAAAAAAGTAGATTTGCCATTTATCTTTATCAAGATAACAAAAGCAGAAGGTTGCCGGGACATTTGGAGCTGAAGCATTATAAATGGAAGAACGGATGTGAAGCCTGGTTAGAGGCCTCATGGATTCATATAATAAAGCTATACAGATGTCTGTGTTATTCCACTAGCCCGTGTACTGTATGAAAGGGAGGATCAAACCATGGTTGCTTCCCTTCCACATGGCAGTCTGAAGGATAAGACATGGGAGTTCTGTAGGACATAGCCTTCTGGGCTAGTTATTACAAAGAATATTTACATTTCAGGCAAATCTAGAAATTTGTAATTTTTCCACAGACAAGGTCTCAAAGAGGCAGTAGCTGGACTTGTGCCTCGTGCTTTGTCTGAAACCCTCCTTTTGCAGGATTAGCTCAACCAGAGATTCACCAAGTTGAAAAGCCTGATTAGCAGCTGCTGCTATGATCCAGGGCTTTCAGATCCTGGCAGTCAAAGAAAAGACATAGATGTGACATCCAAGTGCCTGGGATAAACACAGCTTTCTTCAAAACAGCAATCTTTTGCTACAATTAGCTTGAGTTTGTTTAAACCCTGTTTAAGTAGGCTCAGTCCAGAGCTAGTGCTTGGGACAAGGTCTCCTTGTCTGAAACAGTCTTTTCACTTGTGCACAGTCAATAAGATCTGCAGACATCATTAGGACATTAGACATCTCTGATGAGATGTGACTGGTTACATTGTGTGAGGCAGACAGTCATGACTGCCTTTTTCAGAAAGACTTTTCACGGCTCTGAGCGACCGACCCGCAGTGCCAGCAGCTCACTGCCAGCCTTCTGCAGCACAGCAATCGAATAAACAAATCTGCCTCCCATCCTCCAGCTCCTATGGCTCGTAGCCCGACAAAAGGGTGGCTGGGGACTACTAGAACTGTCATGTCATGGGACATTGGCCTCTGCTACTGACTAATGATCTTTTCCATACAGAAGTCGGTGCTCTGCTTTGACATACTCTGTAATTATTCTCTGTAAACCTGTCCTATCTGTTGCCGCTTAGCCACTGCAGATGAATGTATCAAAAGCTTAGCAATGCTTTTTGGATAATTCCTCACCTTTGGGCATTTCCTAAGTTCTGGTAGCTAGTCCAGGTGCTGCTAAAAGCTTGCTTGAATGTGGTGGGCTGGGGGCTTTTCGTACTAAAGCCTGTGGGTTTTAACAACTGAAACTGCCACCTTTTTTTCCCCACTGACACAGCTGGAAAAGTCTCAGGTGATGCTAGCTTCTCATCCAAATGTTTTCCCATGGTTTAATTCATGCAAAACCAGAACTCAGCAGCTGAACTATTCCCCTATTTCAAGTAACCTTTTCCAATACTATTTAACAGGCTGTTGTCAATCAATTCTAATTTAGTACTTTTTTCAGTACTTTTCTCCTCATCTAGGTCTCATTTTCACAATCCATCTCCTTTCTCTTCAGTTGCTCTATAATGTACCTCATTAGCTATAAACTTCAATATCTCACCAATTTTGGGGCCTTCTCCAATCATTGTTCCTTATTCTACTCTGTTCCTGTTAGAATCCATTTTATGAATCTTTTCTTCCTACCAACTAACACCTTAGCCCCGAAACACTAACCTTTTTACAGTGACATCTGACATATTTTTCCTGTTTGATGTGTATTGTTTCTTAAAACTGAACTGGTTTTGCAACCTGTAAACCCTTCCAGAAAGTGTCTACCCTTTATGCTGCCCCATGACAAAATATACCCAACTGAAGCTTCAAAGAGCAGGGGGAAGAAGACTGGGCAAAGATAAAGTGAGGCCTTTGTTAAAAAGAGTGTTTCTGCATCCATCTTATTCCAGGCAAAAACTCTGATAATGCACAATACTATAGCTTTCATGTGCTGGGGCACAGTGCCAGTGTTGCAACTGCTGCAGAAGGTAAGAACAAAGAGGGAAGATAAGGAGTTGTGCTGTAGGGGGGAAGGGAGGAGCAGGGAAAAAAAAAATCTTTTGCATTCCTGGAATGATTGTGACACAATCATAATAATTCGGAAATAATTATATTTGTTATCAGTCAACATAATTTCCTGCAGTTCTACACACAACGTCATTTTCCTTTTCCAGCAGTCAGGCTGAACAAACGGTTCTGTTCTTGTTATTATTGTAGTATGAAGTAGAGTAATGTTGGTTGAACTAATAGTATAAACACAAGGATATCACTTAGAAATGCTTGAAGATTGGCATTTAGCCTATTGTTTCCCAACATGATCCAACCATATTTGTTCATTATTACTTTTTTCCTCATGTTTTGCTGTAAAATGCCATGGTGCTGCGGTATTGTAAGGACAAACACTGCAATATGGTTAAAGACTAACTCTTTCAGTTTAAGTTATTATCCAGAGCCCATTACTGTAGTATTGGAGTGCATAAGAGAGGCTATTTAGTAGATGAAAGAAAAATAATACAAAACCAGTATCACGCTGTTTATTCAAATGCTGTAGGCTAAAGCTCTGTGTATGACACATTTAAAATGACTGATGGATTTTAACTTACAGTTTAGGAGAGAGGATGCAGACCCCCCTGCTGGGGTATGACTTTCTTCCACCAGACAGATCCCTGGCTCCCCAGAGGGACTGGTATGTCCTTGGAGAGGCAGGTCATGTTACCTTCAGCTTTCCTTAGAGACTCTGTCGGAGAAGGAGGGCAGCTTTAGCCTGCGCCATTCAATTCCCAGGAGTTTTGCCATAGGAGACGGAGCCTGTTCCCTGCCTTCAGCAGGCACTCTTCAAATGAGACTTTTGAGGTGCTGCCAGTTCTCCCTGGCATTATTCTCTATTGCTAGGTGTCTTATACTTATACTCATAGAGGCTCAAAGGAACCACGAGGAAACTTCACGCCATTTATTGTGTTGCTAAAGTCTCTAGGCAGTATACCAAGCTAAAAAGGAGTCCTGCTGGACAGGAGTACACAGCTCATTAATATAACTGGATTAGAATTTGGTCCTTTATGCTTACTATAGTTGCTTTACAATCTGTTTTTATTGTTGCCTAGATATTTCCCATTATCATATAAAATGATTAATATATAAACATGAGAGAAACAAAGACAGACTCTAAAGGTTCTCCAGTGAGTTTACTGGAAACTGAGTACAGGAAAATGAAGACTGGAAAATACACATAAATAAGAACAGGCTTATTTATAACAGCCAGAAAAAGAGGGAAATCAGTTCTAGCTCTTTTGTTCCTTCCCTCCTTAATATAGGTCAGTTAAGGTATTTACTCATATGCATCTCCAATTCAGTTTTCTGTATGCAGTAGAGAGAAGCATGCAGCCTTTTTCTGAGACATTATGAAAGGTAACAGTGTAGGAGGTTACAAGAAGCGTGATACAAGGATCTTTGTCAGATATAGACTCATACAACATTTTTATTAGAGATGTGAGAGCAGAAAAGTAACTTGCTGGTTGAATTCACAGGTTTTATTAGATTAGGAGACATGATGAATATCAGTGCAGATGATTATATAATGGAATCTCAAGAGGCTAAAAAGTGGCAAAATAAGGTTCACTTGGCAAAAATCATATGGGATAAGTTTTATAAAAAAATCTACTTTAAGGTAAAATCCATCCCATAGTTTTAATGGGTTTTGGGGCTTAAATGTTTTTAAGGTATGATCTTTAAATTTATGGTAGTTTGGACACCTGGCATCTATATGAAACCATTCAGCTACACTGTTGACTCCTAAGCCTTCAGTGTTTAAAAATTCTGCTACAAAGTCTTGGAGTAGTGTGTAAGAGAAGTTTCAGTGCCAGCCAGCTTCTTTCCCTTTAGTCTCATTTCAAAGTCACAGTGATGAGAACAAAGGAAGTTTCTCAAGCAAGAAGAACTGAAAACAAGCTAATGAGAGAGTTTTCTATTAGCTAAATTGGCTGCTTCTTTACAGGGACATAGCTGCTTCCATGAAATAGACTCAATAGTATCCACTGCTAGATATTATTTCTTCAATAATTGTCATTACACAAACATAGATACATAAATAGAAAGTGCAAGAAATATCTAAGGATGTCTAGCTAGGCATAGTTATGGATAAATTCTAAAAGTTTATGTTGTTTGACTAGAGGAACTGTAGTGCTTCCTACAATTTATGCACTAATTACAGGCTTTTAATATTTTATTGAGCAATGGACATTCCACTTAGAGGCTGATTTGTAGATAGGCTCAGCACCCCATAGCTCCAATTGAACACAGTAGGACCTGGAGAGCTCCACAAATCAGAGACCTTCCTCCTCTGATTGGTATATTGGTGAGCACCAAGTGAGAACCAATGTCAGCAGACTCGGGCAGAAGAAGAGGAAGGGCTTTTATGCAGTGTGTAACCAGCCAATGGTGGAATCACTGCCATGGAAACTGCTGAAGTAAGCCCTTTGGGAGGATTACAAAGGGATTAGGTGTCCATAGGAACAGGAACAACATTTTAAGTTTTGTAGCCTTACTACCAAAGAGTTACAAGGGTAATGAAGCCTCATGCTTCAGAGCTTAAGTTGCTGATCTGTGGGGGTCAGTATAGATTGTCATCTCTATTATAATACAGTCAACAGTTGAACTAGGTCATCGCTGCTTTTGTGTTAACATCCTTGTGTTTTTAAGAAGCAGATCACTGAAGAGCATGAAGCAATGCTCTCCTCTAGTGTGACAAGACGTGTTTCTGTGAATGCAGATTTGTTCTCCTTTCTGTGATGCTCTTGGAATATGTCTTTACTGAGAGGACAGAGAGTGGGGTGGTCATAATGAGTTTAAGAAGAGTTGTGATGAACATGAATTTGCTCTTGATGTGTTAGTTTGCTCAGAACTACTCTAAATAAAACTGTTTGTTACTGAGTAGTTAGGATTTACATAGCCTAATAAACACCAAACAATATACCCCTGTAGCCACCCCTGTATCTTTCTTTGCAATACTTTCCTCAGTGTTTGCCTAACCCCCATGATTGTCCATTATTTCCAGCTTGTACCATTATCCACTGCCCTGAATTTAGCTGCACCACAGACATCACTGGCACTCACCAGGACTTTCCTCCTGCACATGGAGATGGGCACAGGTGTACTAACTTATTTTTCCATGTGCTCAGGCTGGATCAGTAAGGCCCTTCCTCTTCTCAGCTTAACAACCCAATGTATTTGCCTTTCTGTTGCATCTTGAGGAAGATGTCAAGGATCATGCTGAAGTGGCAAGTGGAGGGCAGCAGTTCTTACCAAGCTTAATGGCTGTTCCTTGAGGTGCTGAAGGGACCCTCAGGCTTCAGAAGGAGCCCTTCCACTCTCTCAATGAAAAGGGGCTTTATGTATCGGCTTTTTCAGCACTGGGAAAAGTCAAGATACAGCTTAAGAGCTTCACAGTAAAAGGGCCTTAGATGGCTTAGAAAAAGCACAGACCATGTTCCTTTCAACAATGCTGAAACTAGTCTTGATGGCTGCTGTGTTTGCTGTTATATCCTGCTAATATTAGCCATGTGCAGCAACAGCAATATCACAGGGAGGCAGAATCATAGACACGAGACAGACTCCCTGTGGTGAGATGGCCACAAGGCTCTCAGAAAGCCCACGTCAGCTATCTTCTTAATCGGCCATTTTTGTTTTAACTATACCCAATATAACTAATACACTGTGTGTTCACCTCTGAACTGTTTGCCTTGCTTCCAAAGCCAGCTGCGGATCTCAGATGGAGCAACGAACAACTAACTAGTGGCCAAGATAAAAGCCTGGAGAGCTGGAATAATCTCTTGAATGGAGATAGCAAGACCCTGCGGAGAGATGGGTAGATCTACAGTACTTTAAAGCAGTAATTTAGAATGAAATTCTCCTTTTAGCTCTGAATCCTTTGGAAGGATGTGATACAGTACACCTGTAGTTTTGAGATAGATGCAGGAAAATTTAAAACTTGCTAAGTAAGAGGTTACTGACGGTTTGCAGGAGGAGCAGTAATGGCTAAGCCTCTAGAAAGCTGAAGGGATGCCACTGTGATTGGATTTTAGGAAAAAAGGAAGAATTGCTAAGGCAACGGAGTACATGCTCTTAAATAAGAATCAAGGAGCACCCTCACTAAAGGCTTGTCTTTGATATATGGACACTGTATCCTAACAATTGTTCCCTTTCAGGTCTTGATAATTTAAGATTATTTTTATAATGCACCTTGCTGTAGCATGCAAATGATGTAGTCTTGCATGCAATTGTATTATACAACAAAGCAAGGACCATCTGAACTAAAATTAATGCACAGTATTAAATCAGGTACTTAATCACTCATTTTAGTTTGATTTACTGAAGCTATTGTGTTCTTGTTCTATATTACTGAAAAAATTTAACAAGACACAACATGTCTCTGAATACCACGATATGTAGGCTCACTTTAGGAAGGAATATAGATCATTTTGATTCCTAAAAACCCAATAGCACCATTAGACTTGCATATTAAAATACCCCCTTCTCCTCTCAAACTTAACACCCATATACTGCCCTATCAAGTGGCAAGTGGTGCATTAGTTTCCCATGTAAAAAGGCTATTAAGAGGACAAGAGAAATTAATTTCAGCTGGCTACAACTGTTTTTTAAAAATACTAAATACTTTTTACTGGAAGACTTTTAAAAATCAGTCTGTGAAGGGGGCTGATTCATTTTGTGTATGCTACTGCTCTATCTTCATTTGGAGATAAATTATCACATTATACACTTTGCTCTCCCACTTGCAAATTAAGTTGTCATTCAACAACTCATAAAGAGGCAAGCTGCAACAATCCATAAGAACAAATAATGCAGCTATTCTTTGTTTAAAAATGTGGGTTTATATATGTATGGTTTTGTGATTTTTTTTTTTTTTTCCCCACGCCTATTCTTTGTACCTGACTACACATTGGCAAGATGCTTGTAATTTCTTTACCTACGAGCTGGACACCATCAAAATCCTCTTGATAGTAAATACATTTATTTTTCCAGAAAAACAAATATTTAAAAAATCTATTTTCTAAGAGTTTACTTTAAAAAAATGTTTCTTTTTTTAACAAGAAAGTTTTGACTTGAATTATTTTTCTCAGAAGAATGTGAGCTCCAGAAGAAAAAAGAAATAAAAAATAGCTTTTCCAAATTGGTATATGAACAGAATATCCAAAGCCCATTGATGTATTTTGTTTTTACATCACCAAACCCTGATATTTCAAGTCCAATCAAAATGAATATTTTCAAAATAATGATATTATACAATAATGCACAATAAGTATTTTTAGTGAAATTTTTTTCTCTAAAACTTTCAGCTGGGAATCTGTGGGAATCTGCATGAAAACTATCTAGCAGTCTCTAAGAAACTCTGCTCTGGATGTTCCTACAAGAACTAGTGACTTTTGGCAGTGACCCCTTGAACTGCAGCCATTAACATTTTTTTTTTTTTTATGTAAGAAGATCTTAGGAACATTCATGTTTTCAATGGAATTTATTTTTCATCAAGTAGACTAGAAAAACAAGACCTTTATATCAAACAAGATTGTGGATGCCCCATCCCTGGCAGTGTTCAAGACCAGGTTGGATGGGGCTTTGAGCAACCTGGTCTGGTGGAAGGTGTCCCTGCCCATGGCAGGGGGGTTGGAACTAGATGATCTTTAAGGTCCCTCCCAACCCAAACCATTCTATGGTTCTATGATCTTTCCCAGTACTTTGAACTGAACTTTTCTCCAAGGATTCTGCTCTCTCCTCAAGTTAAATTTCACAAGACAAATTCTTCAAACTAGTGGAAATCAGCAAATACAAGTACAGCAGTGTTACATTCCAGTATTTCACCTGAATTAAACAAGGTTTGGAAACCAAGGTAGGTATAAAGGAATATATCTCACTCATGATGTCAGTGCTAAATCAAGACTATGGTCTCACTTCCTCACTGCTTGGTGAGTACTGTGTCTGTGAGGTGCTTGCGGTGCTAACTTTGCATGAAACAAGAACAAAACGTAGGTAAAAGTGACCCGGTATTTCTATTCTCAGCAAATAAGTGTATTTTAGGAATGGTTTAAACCATTTTAAATTCACCAAGTGTGAATGGTAGCATCTCACAGTTTTGTCCAGATCACTTCCAGTCTTATATCTACAGCGACAGGGAGAAAAACACCTAGGACTTTGATAGTCTGCCATTATACTGCATGCACATCAGCTACTAGTGCTGTCCTCTGTATTCCCCAGCTCGGCAAATACAGAGTCAAACATACCTGATCAACTGTCTCTGGAATAGGTGCTGTTTTCTTCCATGAAGACACCAGACAGGACCTGAATTTCGAGTTTCTGATTAATATTTTATTTTCCTGTTATTCTGGCTCGCCTACAGCCTACTGATTGACCATAGCACCTGTCTCACAAGTAGACACCTCTTCTCCCTCGACTCACGTTTCCCACAGCCAAGCAATTTTGTAGGTGCTTTTCCGGCTTAGACTGGACACATATGCCTGATCCTTGTGTCTGGGAACAGCAGATACCGATAGATGAACACACCTCTGTTTAGAGATCTAGGCTTACTCTAAAGGAGTATTTAGATTTGTATATATTGAAAAGTTAGACTGTGGGTATTTTACACATCAACACTAGTAACCTCATGAGAATAGACAAGTGGCTTTTTTACAGGATGAAGACTGACCACAATTTATCTGATCATAGTAGCCTGACTACCTATAGACCTTGGTATCTTCATACAACTGATGACTAACTTCATCCCTATCTAATAGACAGGAAAACTGAGGGGACGGGAATCAGAATATCTGTTACACAGCTGATAAAGGAACTGACACCTCAGACACCTGTTTGAGTGTTGTGTTCCCCATGTGTGTTCTCTGACTCCTGAAGATGACTGTGCAACTAAATTCTTTGTCTGACTTATTTAAAAAAAAAATCAGTGTAGAATATTATTCATAAGGCTAATCAAACTATGTAGCCTTTTCTCCTGCAAAAAACCAGCAGAGCTGTCTTTTTTTTTATTTCACAATACACAAAATAAACTGACAGAGAGTGTCTGCTAGTGGACTGCTCTGCAACAGCACTGAGTAAGTGCTAAAAACAACAAGTCTGCAGCGTAATATGATAGAGAAATTGTTCCGCAAGGTCTTGACTCTGACCTTACGTTACCTGTATCAAAATAGTGCAAAAAAGGAGACAGAAGAAACCAGCCAAGTCCCCTCTAAAATTATCACTGGCACCAGACCCACTGAGCATAGATCATAGTATATTTCTATGAATAGAACTCAGAGGAGTTGTGGAAGATTTGCAGATCCTGTAATTCTGCAGCTGAAGCTGATGACTGGCAGCCGACCACAGCTCTGGTGGCTGAGGAGCAAGTGGGATGACTCCGAGCTGTCCAAGGGAGATCTACAACAAGTTGCAAGGTACTTCAATCCTTGGAAACTGCCTATCTTTCAAAAGCTTTTTGTTATATCAAAATAAATGTCAGGGAATACAAGCATGGCAACATTCTCCAGTTTATCAAGTGAAACCTCTAAAGAATCTCTTGAGCCTCTGTTTGCCAGCTGCACAAATCATCAGCCTGCTCTTGGACATGCTTACCAGCCTTAGTGGGTATTACTTGTACTAGAAAGTATCTGAAGGGTCAGGACCCATGAGTTATTATTTCTACTGCAATGCCCAAGGGCACTAAATAGGAATTAGAATACAAGGCGTTGAACAAGGCATTTAAGCATGTAGCAAAGAAGTTCTGGCAATCTGCAGTTTGAAGTAGAAAGCAGTGAGTGCATACCAGAGAAATAGGGAGAAGAGGCATGAAAGGAGTGTAAAAGTGGTCAGAGGCTAAATACCAGCACTATTTGATGAAGTATTTTTGATGAAGAAGCAATGTCATACGGATGTTATACATTTTGGTCAAAAGCTTACATACAAGGCAAAATAGATACGTGCTGATAATTACTCTTTGTTTTAGGTGTGGAGGTTGGGTTTCCCTGTGCAGTGACATTACAGATGTCTACAAATTGTGTCTTACATCTAAGTTGTTTATAATGTGATTGCAAACAGCAAGTGTATTGTTTCAACATGGTTAATGTTTATGAGCTGCATTTCAGTTTATAGGTGCACACAGATTGCCTGGAAAAGTACCAGGCCATTCCTTTTTTAAGTTAGTGATGAGGAAAGATGAAAGTCTACATACTCCCTTCCAGTGTAAAATCACACAGGGGGAAGAAAATGAGTCCAAGAAGTCTACAATTTTTTGGGTCTTAAGTTTCTATAAATTGCCTCATGCCCTCCTTATGGCTGTGAGATTATCTGAGATTCCAAATAGGGCTATTTCAGGCCAAGAAAGGAAGAAAATAAAGACTAGGAATCCATAAGAAATCAAGACTGCAATGCTGTAGATTCTCAGCATAGACATGCAAAAAGACTTTTTCCACAGGTTTTTCTCTGGCCACCACCAGAACAATCAACAAAGTCCAGCTGGTTGCTGTACTGCTTTTGGCTCCATGACCCATGTGTGCACTCTGGGAAGAGGGGGCTCATGCAGTGTAAATGGATTTAATGCTGCTTCAAGCCACATTAACTGTACTCAACATTTACAGCATATGGTTCCCAGGTTTCCCAGTGGAAAATACCATTCAGACCTGCTGCTCCTTAGCTCTTTGTACATCCTCTACTATGCCTCCTGTTTTCCTACAACCTAAAAAGCACTTGAAGGTATCAGAGGAGAAGGACATGCAAAGGAGAGAGGTAACATCAGCTGTTGCTTTCTTGGCTTCATTTTTCCCCCACTTCATTAGAAAAGACATAAAGCAGAAAAAATGGACACACTAAATATAAACATATCGAACAATAAATACTCTCTGTGTTTTATGTGAGAAAATAGGAAGGAATACAATTAAAACTTATTTATAAACAGAATGATGGGGTTTTTTTCTTATTTTTACTTGTAGTTTTTCTCCTATCTCTGCAAACTCCCTCTCTGGAAATTAATTACAGAAATACACAGGTAATCAGCAGTGCATAGGTATAATGGGGATGCACCGTTTACTAGCATTATGTGTTTACAGAAGAGGAGAGCAGTCACTGCATGGACCCTTCACATAAGCCCCAGCAGTGCGATGTGTGATGTTAGGTATTCTGTGCATAACTCTTCCTGAACAGTGAGAGCTGCATTACTTAAGCTGCCAACTAGATTATACATTTTTACCTGCTCAGCTGTAAGAGTTAAAAGCTTGGCTTGCACAGAAAGGAGGTGTGCTGGGGAAGGAGCAGGACACCCCTGTTAAAAGCTGTGCATCTAATTTCTCATGCAGGGTTGTTTTCACTCATTTTCCTGTTCTTCAGCACTTAATGATTTTTCTGTCATCAATGGAGTTTTAATTGAGTGGGATTAGGGGTGGATTAAAGGATCTCATCAGAGCTCATACTCCCTGCATCCACTTCCTGTTGAGTCCTCTCAACAGAAGAGCTTTTGACATTAGAAAAGTGAAAAATACTTAAGACAGCGACACAGTGAGGGAGAACTCAATTGAAATGTAACCAAGGAGTTACAAGTGTAAAGGCAAGCATGTCATAAAATCTTGGAGATCAGAGAAGGGCGTGGTTTACGTCACTTTGCCCACTCCTGGATTTCACCTGGCTGTATACAAGAGGGGTTTAAACTTTAGCAGACACAAAGACATCACCTCAACCCTTTCCTCAACTGCTTATGGATTTTTTAATGAAAGACACTTTCCAGCATATAGCTGAATCAATATTAAAAATGTTGTAAAATTCACAACACAAAAAGTCAGCGGATTTACATTTCATTCTGTATTTACATTGGATTTAGAATCAAAACTACAGTAGGAGCATAAACCCTTTCTTTCTCCTTTTATATCAGGGAGAAGTAGGATATCAAAATTATGCATTTATTTGGGTTAGGTCTCTTTTTATTTTTTTCTTGAAAATACTTTATCTTATCTAACCAGGAGAAAAGGGAGAGGGAATAGAGTCTCTGAAAATGAATCTATTGAGTACTTAGCCAGACATGGGAGAAAATCCTGACCCAGCAAAGAAAAGAAAATTCTCTCAGTGATTTCAGTGGGCACGGTTTCGTATATTGCTTCCCACATAGAGCAGAAGCTTAGTTCTGCTCTTCATGTGCCTCTTTAATCACCAGGAGTTACATATGCAAATCCACAGCAAGATTGTAACTAGAACATTTAAGACTAATTATACAGCTCTGGGAACAATGACCAAATCTCATCACAAACAATTCTCCATCTTTTAGACACTATGAAATCTTCTCCAGTAACAAAAAATTCCTCTCAGATATGCACAGCAGGTCTCAACTCTGATGCGATACTGACATTAAAGGGGTACATGTATACAGTACATGTATACACATATGCAAGCAAAATTTGCCATGAGGTTCTGTGGGGATAGCATTAGGGAGGTTTTCTGTTCCACATCCGTACTTGAAAGAAGCAGTGACATTTTAGTCTCTTGAAGGATGTTTAAGATACGGTTCTAGATATGGCTCAGTTAAGTTTTTCAATGTTATGCCTATCCAGAGGGGTCCAAAATGCTCTAGGATAAAATATTTTTAGGATAATGTCATGGTTTAACCCCAGCCAGCAACTAAGCACCACGCAGCTGCTCACTCACTTCCCCCCACACCCAGTGGGATGGGGGAGAAAATCGGGAAAAAGAAGTAAAACTTGTGGGTTGAGATAAGAACAGTTTAATAGAACAGAAAAGAAGAAACTAATAATGATAATGATAACACTAATAAAATGACAATACTAATAATAAAAGGATTGGAATATACAAGTGATGCACAGTGCAATTGCTCACCACCTGCCGACTGACGCCCAGCTAGTCCCTGAGCGGCGATCCCCCCACCCCCACTCCCCCCAGTTTATACACTAGATGTGACGCCCCATGGTATGGAATACCCCGTTGGCCAGTTTGGGTCAGGTGCCCTGGCTGTGTCCCCTCCCAACTTCTTGTGTTCTTCCACCTTTCTTGCTGGCTGGGCATGAGAAGCTGAAAAATCCTTGACTTTAGACTAAACATTACTTAGCAACAACTGAAAACATCAGTGTGTTATCAACATTCTGCTCATACCTAACTCAAAACATAACACTATACCAGCTACTAGGAAGACAACTCTATCCCAGCTGAAACCAGGATGGATGGATATTCTTGTATAATGTGCTATCTGTAAGTCTTACATTAAGCATGACTTGGTGATGCCATTTCCCCTCCTCCAGGCTGTCCCAGCTCCCTATTAGCTTGCCTAACTAAAGGTGATTGAACGTATCAGTACTTCGGTGGGGTTTTTTTGGTTACTTATTTATTTTTATTTATTTATTTAATCAGAGTTACCACATGACTGGGACTATCCTCTCCCAGATGAAAACCTGTCTGCAAAGGATGAGAAGATATTCTACAGTTTTACAAAACAATTTTTACTCACAATGCTATCACATCAATGTGAATTTGTTTGCTACTGAACGTACGTAGTAACATGAACCTGGCTGTTGAATGCCTGTAACTCCTTACTGATCAGCCCATCTGCAGTGAACGTCTGGGATTTGTTGACATCTAGTAGCCCAGCTAGCTCCACTGTGTATGCATAGTAGCATTCAACCTTATAGGGTTACCAGGTGTCTGCAAATTTGCAGAGAGGCTTCTGAGACACCAACTGTATTTGCACTGCACAGCTGTTTTATGCATATGCAATAAAATAAATGCAACCTGTCTGCAAAACATCAGAGTTACCTTATAATGGCACCAGACTCACTTCACTGCACAATGAAGGTACTTCTCTCTGGGAAATCCCAAAGGTTGGTAGACCTGTACTTAGGAGACTGGATTTCAGACAGATGCTTAGGGTTTGTCAAATCATGCTGTAACAATTCAAACTTGTTGCTAATAGTTCACATGAAAAGACATGGCAGAGAAAAAACGGGGTTCCAGGTCCCCTTCTATTTGCAGTTGGAATGTAATGGACTCAGTCACATGGAGCACAGCTGCAAGGAGGCTGGGAATCGCTGTTGAAGGACAGGAGCCAATGGAAATGCAATGAAACATAGATAGAAATTAACTTAAAATGCAGTCAGGAAAGGAAAACTCAAATTTACGGCAGCTTTTCCGAATTTCCACTACTATAAAGAGTACATGTTCACTCTGGATTATTATTCCCAGCATTCAGAAAAAAATATTAATGGAGAATACACCTGCTAAAAATATATACAGGTACTTGACTATAATGCATTTCTTAGTAATTTATGTATTTTTTTTGAAAATACATGATTTTAAGCATGTGACTTTGAGCCTACAGTGTTTAAAGCCAAATAGCATTGTGTAAATGATGTTAAACTGCGAAAACGATGATTAGAATAACTCAAGAATCAAATTCAGACACCTATGCTGTTGAACTTGAGGTATAATTGGGTCTGTCTCACATTGATGCTAAAAATAGGAATATTGTAAATGAAGTGGAAGAAAAATTATGGCACAGGATCCCATGAGTTAAAGTCTTCAGAGCATCAGTCTAGTGGTCAGACATAATCTAACAAGGCCAATAGATCTCCTGAAGTGCTCCTTGCCATTACAAGGCAATTACTGAAAATAGGCAGAAGAGAAAAGGAAATGCTTTCAGCAACTTCCACAAAAACAGACAAATGAGAAAACTAAAACTCAGGAGATGCTTTGGAGTTCTTTAAAGCAAAGGAGATAACTCTAAGGGTGATTGTGAAGTGTTAGTGTCTGTGCTACCAGTCATTTTTTTTCATTTGAGAAAGAGACCTGTAAGGCTGACCAGTCCTTTAAGATGCTGGGAAGGAGCTGTTATTGAGTTGAACCAGCAGCTGCTGCTGAGAAATGAGACAAGGAGAAACACATGTGCACACACAGACCTCATCTTCTCCTTCATAAGTTTTTTTCCTCTAACATTTTCAATTTACTAGTTGTATTGAAGTTTCATAGTTACAAACTCAGTCTCAGGCTTCTCATTAACTACAGCTGACAAATACTAAATTTACATTTATGTTTCAGGCAGTAAGATGACATCACAGAAAAGAAGTCCTTGATTAATTGCATCTGCTTTTGGTTACATTTCTTTTCTTATTTGCAATCATTGTTCATATTTTCTGGAAACTAATTTTCTTAAATGAAGAGTAGAATTGTTTTCTGTCCTGGGGAAGCTATTTCAAGAATCCTGGCCATTTCCAAGTCTTTTACTAGCTCAGTTAAAATGCTTCTAGTTCATTTGACAGTAAGAGTTAAAGTTAAGCATGGAAAACCACCACTGTGAGTGGAAGGAAATTGCCTTCCTCTGTTTCCCTATGATATACAGAAATGCATGATTTAAAAGTGTGATAGGACATTTATAGGTGAATCTGACCACTGCAAGAGTAGAATACCAAATCAGATGAAGAAGAGGAGCAGTTTTCATAGCCTCAGGTAGATGCAATATTTTTATAAAATTTCATAGATTGCACGACTTGTTGAAATGCTGTAAGAGACTGAGAAGCACAGTCAGAACTTTGAATAAATTAGATGATATGATTTAGATGTGTTGCAAAAACCATCAGAAATCTGTATATAAAGAGGCTTTGCGGATCAAGGCTTTGAAATAAGCTGGATTTGTAATAACAAGGTTTTATAAAGCATCCAGTACAGAGGAATGTACAGCTAAAATATTTCTAGGCTGAAGTTTTCCATAATAACAGAGAAAAGAAGCACTTCTTCATTTGAATCATATTTAATTCTGCACCCAAGGACATCAGATTGACCAAAACTCTCCATAGATTGGAGAATAGGGAATTTCACATGACAGCCTAACTCTCAGACTTCTGATGAAGTTTACTTTTCTCAGAGAAATTACAGGATATATGCCATCTTTGTTAGGCACATTAATGAGTTTTTGGCACAGAGCTGGAGGCAATGCTGTTTGTCCTTACCAAGTAGAAAGTCTCAGAACCTGTGAGGCAGCCAGGTCTTGTTGTTCCTTTGTAAGGAGAATACTAGAAAACAAGGTCAACCTGCTTAGACTAGTATCATCTTTTGTTTGGATAACAGGTACAACTTCAGTTGGAGACATACAATGAGGAAGGAGCAACGTATCGTATGAAGTCATAGCCTGAATGCAGGTTTTTACTAACTTTGAAAAGCTTCCAGGGAATTCATTGGAATCTACGTTAATCTAAAGTACAAAGAGTTACTATAGTTACTAATACAATAGTTGCTAAATATAATTCTCACTATATAAAGTGCACATTCTGGGATCCTATAAGTTGAAAAGATAAAAGATCTTTAATTACGTTTGCCATGGTAATAAATGATTGGCTTCCTTTTATATAGTTCCACTGTAGACAGAATATGTGCATAACACTTTGAATGTTTTCAAGAATTCAGCATCAGTCAGGAGTGTTAGACTTCTTGCTCCTTCTCCTTTTTTTATTTAAAGGTTGGCAGTAATTTTTCATGTCAAGGTCATGATTGATGTGGGATAACTTTCACTAAAAATCTTTTGAAACATTTTGAGTAATGTTAAAAATTATGGCATGCAATACATCAAAATATTTTTCTAGGCTTCCTGCATAAGTAAATAAACACTAGGGAAATGTGGAAGGCATTCATGGTATTTTGTAAGCAAGTTTCAAACTGCGTATTGCAGATTTATATGCTTCATAGCTTACACTGCGATGCATGTTGCATTTTATTAAAATACACTGTGGGTGGGGAATAGATGGTGATCTACTACATTTGTGTCTTTGCCCACGTCCATTTGAAATGGAGATCAATTCACTAAGAAACGTATCCAAGCATGGATTATGTAGCCTGTCCGTCAAGTGTCAGTTTCCTGGGGAAATACTAATAGCAAATCCTCAATCTTAGGCCAAATGTCAAGGCTGTAACGTCCAGCACTCTGAGTATGGAACATGGGATTACAAAAACATCTGCCATTGACAGGCAAATGTTAAAGCCACTGATCTTCAGCAGTCAAGATCTGAATAGCACAGAAAATCCCTCCAAGACATAATTCCTAAAGATAAGTAAGGTAAAACAAGATGAGGAACAGGTGAAGCAGCAATGCATTTTCCTAAGAGAAAACGAAAGAGGGATGTCTACTGTCACTCAGTAATGTAGGTTAAAAAAAAAAGGTAGACAGGTCACTGGCAGGTGTACAGTGTAGAGCTCTCCTCTTTATTTTACAGTCAGCATCTTCTCATTCACTCTCATTATGCAGACCATTATAAAAACCTGGGGAACAGAAGACACCTGCCTTTTCTCACCATGTTTAGATATCTTAGTGAGGTGCTCATGAGGGATGTCCAGAATCCCTACAGTCAGTCCATCCAGAATAGGTCAGACCACTCACATGAGGTGTCTACCTGTCTATTTTGACGTATCAAGAGTACGGGTCCCTGAGCAAGGCACTGAGTTTATAGACTTGTGAATGTAGCCTGTACTGCAAGAGCAAAGAAAACAGGCTCTTGTTTTGAGTGAAAAGAGATTCTGAGAAGACCACAACATGGCGGAGGAAAAGGTTCAGTGATGCTGTAATACTATCACAGATCAGTATCAGGAAGTGTTAGAACATCACACCAATACAATCTTTACTCCTTATTTTTCTTTCCACTTCAAACCCATGTTAGGTGTTATCTAAGCATGAGGGATGAACTGTTCTCTGAAAGCACATATCTTTCTCCTAAGATGATTGCATCAGACAACTAGTTTAGATTAGAAATTGTATGATTTTATACCATTAAACTTGGGTGAGATGAGTCCCACATCTAATGCATGTAGATAAATATGAATAATTAAAAAACATTTTAAGATCCTTTCAAATGCCAAGTTGGAGGTAGCCATCTTGGGAGGATATGCTTCAGTATTTCTCTGTGTCCAAAATTACCTAAGTGAACTATGTCTTGGAAAGCTGGATGCCTTTGGGAAGGTGACAGAAAATGGCTGAGAGTGTTTGAAATGCCGTATTCAATATCATATATACCATACTCTGCTGAGGTGTGCAGTAAAGGAGCTAGACAATTAGCTGTCAGCAAGTATTTACTCTTCCTTGCAAAAATTGTAGGATAACATCTACCATAATTGTCAAAGTTCAAACTACATCATTTCAGTATAATTTTTACTTTTCCAAATACACCTAATGTATTTCCATTGCTGTCTTGAAATTAATCAAACAGGCAATGGCTTATTTACCTTTGAACTGTATAATAACCAACAACTACAAGAAACTTTTCTGTATTTCCATGGCTTAAGGCCCCAGTGGCCACAGAAAAAGATATACCCTTTCAACCAAGACTTTAATTGTTCCTAAACTAAAAGACGACAAATATACTGCTGGCAATTTATGAACCTTTTGTCCTGCCAAGATATAGCTGTGGATAAATCTTGGAAAACTGTATTATTTAGATTGTTGCAGCTCTGCAAAAGAGTATGAATAATAGAATATGCACTTCTTTTACTTTTCTAGCAATCACATTGTTTTCTCTATTCTTACATTTCTTAGCAATAAAGGAAGGTTTCAAGAGTTTCGTTCGTAGAACCTAGGCTAGAAATTATTTTTATGATCTGCTCCATTTGCATGCTGTCTCACATCTGACAGTCCACTATGAGCAATTGAGAAACTTCTTCTGCATAAATTACAGTAAGCCTTATGGCAATTATTGCTATCTTTACTGATCCATGCAAAACCATTTCTTCTCTCATTCCAGAAAGTGCAAAGCCTCTTCTTTTTAGGGAGTTGTTGACCATATTACAGTTTTCAGCAATATAGCAGTGCAAGTAGAAGTTAACCAGGCCCCTGAGAGGCCTGGTTAATTAGAAGTTTTGCTATGTGGCAGAAGTGAATGAATTGTGGGTAAGACAGTCCATGTAGATTTTTACCCAGAAAGGGCAATTTCACTTTCCATTAATTAGGGAATAGACTACTAAAATAAGGATATCTGTTATACTGGAGCGTAAGAAGGCCAAGTCCCAGAGTTGTTTTGGTACTGGACATTTTGTTGAGACATCTGCAAGGTTAGGCTATTAAAATAATAATCAATCATTTTAACAATGTTCATACAGAAGTGAAGTGAACCAATAAGATGGGGGGCACATGTTCAGGTATGCTTTAGGAAAACGAAGATGTGAAGTGAATGAACTGGAGAGTATAAAGGCATGTTTAAAAGACAAGCTTTTTGGTCTGCTTTCTGAAGATGGCATCTTTGGTTCCTGTTATTTGTCTTGTCCTGCCAAGTTGAAGGTTTTGTGATACCAGCTTGTTAACAGGTTTTGCTTGTTTGTGTGTTTCTGTTGGTTTAGGAATGAAAAAACTAGCTCAGGTCTTGTTTGACTTCTGCTGTGCGCATCTACAAAAAGGGAGGAATAATGTTTTTCTAATAATGTCTTCAGAGGCATGAAATGAATAAAGGAGCAGGTAGCCCTATCTTTATGAGACAGCTAGCAGGTTGTATCTTGATTTGTTGAAGGACTGTTCCCTCAGGGTTGCTGTCATGGATGTAAGCCATGTACTGGGCTGTAATTCAGTCAATTAAAAGCATATAAATAACGTTTAAATGCTACTTAAGGCTGTGCTTACTGTCTGTTCTGTACCTATATGGAGCAGGCCAGCAGACACTAAATACCCACATAGCCTGTGATAAATCTATGGGACAAAATAATCCTTAGATACCAAATAGTTTGCTGTGCAAAATGCTGGCTCCTGTTCCGGAAACTTGTCTCAAAACTGTCTTCTTCCATTTCTGTAGCAGCTGATAGCATATCTTTACAGTTTCTGCAAGTACGTCTTTTAGTGTCTTCTGGATTTAAAGGTGCTGCATAACTGCTGTTACCTGAGCTCACTTGCAAAGCCTGGACTCTCTCACAGATGCCTCAGCTTCCCAGAACGGATCATCATCACGCTGCAGCTGAGGCTCTTCAAGGATGGCCCACAGTCCAAAACCATACAACGTATAAGCCCGTGACCTAATGAATGAAGATACAGGAGGCAACTGGAGATGCTTTCTAGCCTGCTTCCCTGCAGACAGACCTCTGTTGAAATGGGGAAGGAATTGCAGGAATTGTGAACTCAGAGCAGGGCTTTGTATTTTGGTTGTTTAATTCTTCAGGACAACTCAGAGAATTGTTGTCATTTTTATGTTTTGATTTATGTTGTCAAAAGCCCCTAGCTTTTTCCAGACTGAATTACTGCAGTGAAAATAAGCAACATCTGCAAAGTTTTGATTAATTCATTCAGCCTTTGTTGTACCCCTTCAACAACTGAATGAATTAAGGGATATCTCTTAAAATAAGTGATAGATAATAACCAGGGGGCATCAATTACAGTGGTGAGGGATGCTTGCTTAAAGTAAGGGATGGAGGATCACCCTAATTTCTCATGTTCGTCAGCTGGAAGTGATGAGACTTTATGCTTGTCATTCACCGAGGATTGATATAGTTAGCCTTGAAAGCCTGACCACTTCTTTCTGAATGCTTGCTTTTGCACTTCTGGGTTACTTATGTTGTGAACGAAAAGAAAAAGTTGTAATGAGACTTCTGGCCATTGGTTTTGGCCCCTTTCAATTCCTATATAACACCAGAAAAGAAATGATACTCACATTTCTGTGAACAAGCAATATTATAATTTTATTCATGTGGCAGTAATATGTGAATTGGTATAGTATGTACCCCATGAATACACTAGGTATCTATGCAAGTCAGGCATTTAGTAATTAAGGTTCTGATCGGAAATGTACTTTTACTTCCTGAATATGTTTATGTCCTGTTGAAGTCAATGGGTTATAAACACTTTTTAAAGTGTAAGCGTATGCCTACCTGATTTTGTATGTGGGAGTGCAGCAGATGAATGGAACCAAACTGGAAATTTCTTTTCTTTGACCTGCATTTTTGAATATCTAACTTAAAACCCACTTGGTTTTCAGAGATTTTCAAACTGAGCAACTTCAAGTCAGAGTAGAACTCTAGTTCTAAGGGGTGCTTCTTTTTACAGCTTTACAAGTGAAGTATTACACACCTTTGCCAGTGAGGCATAGAAGGAATTGGTTGTATAATGTTTGTCATAAATTCCGGGATACACATATAAAAGGAAATTCATAAGAATAATGACTTTTTATTGATGACTGCTCTGAACTGAAATTAATGCGTCTTCTTTGTGCAAACAAGAAACAATTTAAAAAGGAGAATAGAACATATTCGGTGAGTAGCAGATCTGTTTAATACAGAAAATTTTATGAAAACACATGGCTAAGATATGCAAAAGACTTGAGTGCTTGAGATTCATCTGTTATTTTTAAAGGATTTTTGAACTACTTTTTAGAAGGATTTCTAAATGATTTTTTAGAAGTATTTATAAAGGATAGAAAAAAATATTTAGTAAAATGCAGGAAGATACAACTAAGTGTAACAGAGTGAAGCTGTGCAGAGAAAAAACTAACCTGGACAAGCAGGATGAGTACGTTAATAAGATTCGCTAAATTGTTAGACAGTTTCCCAAGGAACATAGTAAAAGTCCCATTATTGACTGTGCAAAAGAATAATCTGTAAGTAATGTGTCCCCGTCAAAGGCTAATTTAGCTAATGTTTTTTTGAATCCTATTTTGAAGTTTTTTGAATGAAGAAAATATTAGTGAAAACCTCTGATTTGTCTGAGTTAATCTCTGCACAAAAATGAAGATGATGTTAAGAAGTGAACAAGGTAAGTATTGCATGTATTTTTTTGAAACTAATCTATGCTGCTCAGTTTGGGAAACTCTGTCTGGGTAAACAGATATTTACCAGCAATCCAAATCTTTCAGTGCATTGCTCCAGCAAATTGATGGAGATGGTTTGGCGTCTAACAGGTCGAAGCCATTGGATCACAGTGGAGGATTAGATCTAACATTGAAAACGTAGGTCCTAAAATATGGTCATTAATTAGGAATTTATGAATTCTTTCATCAGTAAATAACTTGAATACCTAAAAGACAGCTATCTGCCTGATATGTGGGCAATCTTCTGTTCCTCTTGGAACTGGGCAGCTCTGGGAATCAAAGATCAGGACTAAACTAGGGCATATTCAATTTCTCTTCAAGACACTGAATATACTTCGAACCATACTTATTTTGTTTTATGTGTTTGCTTTGCTGGGAAATGTGTTACTAGCCAAGACTTTCAATCTCTCTGGCACAAATTACAAGTTTTAAGTAAATAATCGGCAACTAACTCTGCATGTACCTGATAAAATTCTACCTCTGCCTCCAAGAGCACAATGAACATGGCTGTAATGTAGTTCCCAGCACATGCAGGTTTGCATGGGCTGTTTTCCCTCTTCTGATTTTGAAAAGAGTAGAGAGCACAGAGGCAGTGCATAGTCAGAAAACACTGGTGCTAAAAGTCCTCACAGGTCCCCAAAGGACCTGGTAAAGTACTTCATAGCATCAATTGTATTATATATCATCATAGGAAACACTTAACTAATCTTGGGAAGCATATTTAAAAAAGCCACAAGGTCCAAAGAACATATCCTTTTCAAATATATCGATATCACAAGTATATCAATATTATTCTGGTGACAGCATCAAAATTTACTGACAGCTAAATGGACCCAAACCATGTTTTTTTTCCACTTGTTGGGGAAATGCTTAGCAACTGTAAAGATATTTCCTGGCCAGAACCTAATTTATCTTCTAAAGTGAATTAAAAAAATGCACTTAAAAGCTAAAAATATAATGTGAGGCAAAACTTGTGCTCACATGTAAAAAGAAAACCCCTATTTTTGATAATCTCTCAAATTCCACCAAGGTCTAACCAAACTCTTGGGACAGAATCAAGAAAGTAAATGGATTATTTTACTAATAGGAATAAAGTGGTAAAATACAGAGCTCATCAGGAATATAAGAATTATGTGTACAGTTATATACAGTGTACAACTAGCAAATGATAAATAATAAATTTTAATTAATCTAGAAACTCCTCCAAAAATTTATCCTAATGCCGTATGCAGTTGTAGTAATTTTATTAAAACAAAAGTATTTGTGTAGCAAGGGTTACATCATTAATTAGCATGTGAGCTTCCACCTTCAGCTAGCAGCAGAAATGCCAGCTCGATCAGTAGCAGGTGCCTGTATGCCATGTATGTGATATATGTGATGCCATCATAGAATTTGGCAAGCAATACTTAGGAAACCACATAATGGATGAATATACTTTAGCCTAGGTCTTCAGATACTGTAAACTGACCTTCCCTGCACAGTGTGGAGGGTGAGACCTGGCAGAGATTGACAACTGCCAGGGCTGTCAGCGGGGAGATGCCTCCAGTCAGCACATCCATCACGCAGCTGACGGGAGCACATGTGTGGAGACCCTGGGACCAGCTCAGCGTGCCCCCTGGGGGGGGCAGAGGGGTGCCCTGACTCCCCCTCAAAGGGTTTATAATTCAGATTTCACTGGGTTACGGAAGGTCCCCTCCCCCTCCCCTTTAGCCTTTAAAGACAATTTGTACCCTGTCTGCACGGCCATTTGGGTTCCCTCGGTAGCTGTTGGAGAAAGGCTGGCGTGTCTGAGGTAGTCTGCCCAAGTCCATTTTAGTCTGTAGTCCCAGGATTATTGCATGAAAATGTACCTCCTTTTTGGACACCAGAGGCTGACAGAAAACACGTATCTTTTTATTCACAGTAACAGCTAGTGTGGCCTGGGCATCTTTCACTGTCAGCAAGAATGAACCTTGTAGCCCACTTACTAACGCATTCCCTTGGTACAATCTCAGTGAAAATCTCTAATTATGATGTATTAATTTACGAAATGCAATGTTGCAGACATTTAAACAAATGTTTTTGCATTTTATTGCAGCACCTGGATGTTTATATTTAGTGATCTCTTACAGGTGGTGTTTCGGTCATTTGTTATTAAATGCCAAACCTAATGGAAGTATCCCCTTTTTCCTCTCATGTGCATACAAGCTTTTCTCCACTAGTCTGTGAGGTCTAAGGAAAGCCTGCTTGGATCTTTGCAGACAAGAGTGCCATTTTCTAACACAAAGTATAACATTTGATGCTACTTCCCCATCTTTCCTTTCCCATTATCTCTGTCCCTGTGCACAGTGAAGATGATAACCCACAACAATATATAAAAGCTGAAGTAATGTATGAAGCAGAAGTTTCTCTCTCTCACACATCATGTTCATTGTAGTGTAGAAAATTCAGGATGGCCAACCCAAACTATTAAAAAAAAGGTAAGACAACTCCCAAGCATTATGAAATAGATAGAAAATAAGGTACCTATGTGTGTAATCAGAAATACATACACCCACATTTCAAATTATATAAAAATATATATTTACATACACATTTAATTTTTAATACACATTTATTTATTGTTAATAATTTTTTGTTTTATACTTATATATATATGTATATAAGATCCCTGATATTTGTCTTTTATTTTTTCAATCTTTAGGCCACAGTTACTACCACTACACTATCTAAGACTTGTAGACCTAAAAATATACTGAAGTGAATGATCAATAAATAGTTCACCATTTGTCAATGCTCTATTGTTCAATAGTTACAGAACTACAGAGGAAAGAGTCTTCTATGTGGAAGAAACTAGATGTCTATAGACATCTAGTTACAGAACTACAGAGGAAAGAGTCTTCTATGTGGAAGCAACTAGATGTCTATAGGTTTTCAAGCTTCAGAGAGTTTAAGGTGTTCTTTTCCCCTATGTACAAAAAAATCAGACAGAAAAAGTTAGAAACCAAAATGCAAAACTCAAAAAATGGCTACTTTGTTACTGTTATTTGTCCAGCTCTGTCTGGTACTATATTAGTATGAAAAAATATTCCTTTCCCAGAGAGAAAACCCATTAATATTTGTGAAATGATTAGATATTGTGATGAGAAGGATCCTGTTAGTACTTAGACAGATGTATCTGCAACATCTGGCAGTAGATTTCACAGCCCAGTCAGAGGTCTGGCCTTGATGACTCTGTTTAATTATCTCTTGGCTAAGGAATGTATGTCTTTCCCTCTTATCTCTCATAACCCTACCGAGATCCCGTCTGGGAAAAATATTGGGTAAGTGAAAACTTAGCCCAGGGAGTTGATGAGATGAGGTAAATCTCAAGCTGCCATATTCATGAATACTCAAAGTTTTAGCACGTTTTTACAAGCTTTGGCAGAAGGACATCATTAATGTTTCAGAAGTTCTCCTGATCTCTCTTTATTGCTCTTTGGCCAGTGTCCCTGTAGTTTTCCAGTGTAGCATTTTTTTATTACTGGAAGGAAGACAATACCTCTTGCTAGTAGGACACTCTTTTTCTTCTTTAATGAGTTGCAAAATAAAGTGGAATATAACTGTGTAGGTAGCCTTAAACCTGGACATCAAAGTAGTACAACAATCAATCCTAGGAGTCGTTCAGCACTCTCGAGCATTAACTTTATCATATTTCTAAATGTTCTGCTTTACTAATAGAGCATTTGTTACTATTAACTGTAGGTAGAATATTATACCTTAGGTAAATCTATCAAGGAGTAACATTTAAGTTCTGACACATGAGAGTCCTGAAGAAAGTTAATTACCATGACTCATTTCTTCCTAATTTCTACTGGTTTGGTAATTCTCTCTACAGTGTTATTTTTTACAATCGAGCAAATATCTCTCAAGAAACTCTCACCTAATCTAACTAGTGCATTTGATTCCACTGAGAAGCATCCAAACTATAGAAAGATATTCCACAGAATACCATTGTATTAGATAGACCATATTTTTAAACCAAAAGGGACGTAAATTTTGGCACTTAACGCATGTACTTGATCTAAGCAATATTTTATATAGAGTTTCCTAGCATGAGCATGTTTTTCCTCAGTTATCCTACCTGTGATTTCTTGCAGTTTCCATTGAGCACCTGGTATTTGTTTCTAGCCATACAAAATCTTGAAGGTAAAATGTTTTGCTGAATTTTTGTTAAAAAACATTAACATTGAAATTGACTATTACTTTTGGCAAATGGCAAATGGCACCTTACATTTTCATGGCAAATGATCTGATCCAACACGACTGGCTTGACCTTTGTTCCAAGGATACTGGCTTGGTGAATTTTTTTGTAGTACAATATTGATAGTGTAAAAATAATAATCCTTGCTTAAATGTATTGTTTGTGTGCAGCATTTAAGCACAGAAATTTGAAAAGTTAGAGAAAATCCTGTTGTAAAATACATTGTCTTTTAAAGAAGTAACCTAAAATTGCATAGTTGGAGAAAGGACAATGTGCTTTTGGCTAAGTGGAGCAAGATGGAATCATTGCTGATCAAAGCACCATGTATTCCTGAAACACAGTGGATTTCTCTAAAGGAAAATAGTCAGGTTTATTCCTCTGTGAAGACTTGACCATTCCTTTGCTACTGAGGACTAAATGTCTTAAATACTAAGTCGCAAAAAATTAACCTTTCAATTACTGAGATCTTCATCTGATTGAATCTGAATTCTGTAGATGTTTGAGACCAGTAACACTACCCTTGTCCTTTAGAGTTCTTTTCTTGTTTGCCATGGGTCATTAGCAGAAGATTTACCCACAAGTGAACCTTAGTGAGAGTTCAATAAGGAGTGGAGGGCTACATTCCTTTCTGGTATGACTCAAAACTCAGTCATTTGACATCCTTTTACACCTGCCAGCACTTTTTAAATGTGCAGTGTCATCAGAAGCTGGTGAATGTATAATTCAGGAGATAAAAACAGGATTCTATTTAAACAGGAAAGACCTCATTTTAACCTGATATGGCCTGCCGCCTACGGTTTCATGCTGTACATATTGCACTTGAAGAACCGTCCGTGTCAAAGGGTTTCCTCTTGTGCAGAGCACCAGCGGTCAGAATACTAGAAAAAAATCAAGCCCTTAAAGCCTAATGCCTACAGAATGAAAAACTTCTTAATGATCTGCTAGATCAATGACTAAAGAAATGACATAATGGCTCTTTTTACTATATAGAATCAGTAAAGGCACAGGAGATCATATACCATAGTAAATCAAATCAAGAAATACTTAAATACTGTTTAGTTCATAGATCAGTGATCTGGTAAACTGTAATGGAGCTATCTGAGCCATTACGATCTGGTGGAAAAAATGCAAGTTAAGTTGTGTCCATCTATTAGAAAGCAAGAACCACAGTGAAGCTGCAATGGTCTACCATGTCAAAGTCTGTGTGGAGCATTTTTAATTAACTATTCATCTGCTCATTAGTCAGGATTAATGCAGAAGGATCTATTAAGATCTACTGTCTCAAAGAGTATGTCATGCCAGGAGTCTGTAAAGCCTGAAGATATATTACCCAGTCACAGTACCACATTATAGACTGACAGAAAAATTGCATCCTTAAAAAATAAAGTTGGCTCTGAGTAATGCTTGTGCAAGCAAATATCTTAAATCTTTTTTAAACTGCTATTTTTCCCCGTTCTGTAATTAATCAGAAGAGCATAATCTAAGATTTTTTTCCCAAGTCTCCTAACACAATCATGTTTATCAGTTTCTGTAACATCATTTAAGAAATCCCAGTTATGCCATCCTGAAATAATACTTTATCATATTTTGTACTCATAACCCTGAAGAGTTCTAAAGTAAAAATATTCAGGGAGCTGATGTTTTTGATACAAACACTGGGAACTTGGTCTGTTCAGCCTTAAGAAGAGAAGGCGAAGGGGAGACCTTATTGCTGTCTTCAGCCACCTCTATGGGAGGTGTAGAGAAGATAGAGCCAGACCCTCCTTGTAGATGCACTATGGCGCAAGAGGCAATAGACACAAGCTTCAACAAGGTAAATTGCAATTAAACATAAAGATTTCTTCTTTAATGAGGGTCATCAACTACTGGAGCAATGTGCTCAGAGAGGTTGAGGACTCTCTGTCCTTGATGTTGAATGCTTAGCCGTTAATGGGCATGAGCAACTAGATCTAGCTGGATCTATAGGGGCTATAGGGCCTCCTGTGGCCCCTTCCAACTACTGTTCTTCTGTGATTCCATGATTCCCTAATTAGAAATCTAGACAACCTCTGCCTTGAAGTTTTCAAATTTCATATTAATGTAAAAAAAAGCCTAAAATCTTAAACAAAGTATAAATATTTGGAAGTATTTGCAAGAGGACATTTCTCTTCTAACAATCTAAAAGGTCTTTGCTGAGCAACTGAACTTTCATTTCTTAAATCTTTTTTTTCCTTTAACTACTGCATATGAATATATAAAAACTTTTATGAGTGTATCTCCTCCCCATGCTACTCCAGAGGCCTTGAAACTATGCTACTTTATTTTATGGTCTCAGATATTCCATAAAATGTAACACATAACAATTTTCTCAAGAGGACAGCTATGCGTGTATTCTGTCTGATGATCTTCTTTCAAGAAAAAGGTAGTGCAACATGGAAAAAATTTATTAGAGTGCTTTCTGCAATAATCTGTGATGTACCTGAAATGCAGGCTGTCTGAGAAGAAGCTGAGTAAGTTATTCTATGTTTTCCTGTGTTTGTGTTTTGGGACAAACTTTGAGAAGATTTCAATATTAAGATAGTCAACAAGTTCTGGATGTACATTAGTGTGGCAAAAAGCCATGGCTGAGATTTTATTGCTTTCACCAAAGGCAGAAAATGTGTTAATGTATTACAGGAAGGGGGAGATAGAGAAGAACTATATTCAAAATGAATTTCACTGCCTTTAGTGTGTTTTCAGTCAATTCATGATCAACTGCATTTGGAGAACTTGATCCAAAAGTTCAATCATCTTTTTGATGATCTCAGCAGATTTTGGATTAAGTCATTCTTAATGAAGTAATAATCAGGAGGCATTTAAGCTTATTTATGCACTCTTTTTGAAGAAAGAATAAAAAACTAGAAACAGTATATGTAATTTATGCACTCTTTTTGAAGAAAGAATAAAAAATTAGAAAGAGGATATGAAGGTAGTAAGGAAAGAAAGTTATCTCACTTCAGTATGTCACCATCCAGATTTACCAACTATTACTGATATCGCTGCTAACTTTGAATACACTACTCAATATTCTGCTGAATCATGCAGAAGAATGCCTATTGCAATAAAGATATGTCATTACATATTCACAAATGTTCTGGCTATATTTGGAAATGATATCTAGGTAAATAGCACTGTAAAGCATGTGGTGAATTAAGGACTTGATAAGTTATCTCACACCTTTGAACATAATAAAACATGTTCTCCTTTTCTCACACTGTTGAATGGCCTTACTTGCCATATTAGGAAGTAGAAAGTGCTTCTGTTTTCTTTTTTCCCCAGAAGGACACGTATCAGCTTTCTCTTTCAGATCTGACTTTATAATCCTTCTTAAATTGAATATTTTCTCACATTTAAATAAACCCCCCTAAATCTGATATCTGATAGCAGTTCAAAGTGAGGCAATCAGCTAAGAATAACTGAAAATAATTACTCAAAGAGCAAAAAAAAATCAATAACATGACAAATCAGATTGAAATTTCTTCTGAAAAGAGCAACTGATCAAACCTTGCAATCAATATTTTGATTTTTCTTCCTCATACTGCAGAGATTTTTATAAAGCTCATACCACCGTTATGATACACCTGTGACCTCAGCCTCATCTGCAGACCTCTGAGTACATATTCCTTCACATTTCTATAGACCCAGTGAGACAAAGAGTTTTTTAGGAGGACAGTTAATGAGTCCTGGTGCAAGAATTGTGCCTAAAGTTTGCTATTTGTGTTGCCCAGTGAGGAGCATCACAAAAAGGAGGCCTTCGCACTTCTCCATTGTCCAGAGATGGTGCAACCCCAAATCTGACAAGGTATTCCCACCAAAATGAGCCATGTTTTTTTCATACTGAGATCAGTTGCTACTGAGGTGGGTAGCACATAGCTGTACTCAACCTTTCAGAGGAGGCACACATGCATTTTCAAAGTGATTAAGCACAGTGGTCAAGACTTTACAGGTCAAAGATCTTTTTATTAGCTAAAACATTAGTGATTGGTAATTAATGTTAACTAAAGTATAGTATAATTCTTGTATGGATCAGGTGAACTCTGCTTTTAACATATCTTAGCCAAATAGACAAGCTCTAGCAATTGTAACATGGCAAGATGGTTTAACTCTTTTTTTCTCAGACGTGCTGCCCAACCTTTGGTAAGTTTGCTCATTGCACAGACACCCCCTTCTCCACCTTTAAACAGGGATGTTAGTAGTGCATTTTTCCCATTGGTATCCGCTTTGTTTTGTTTTAAATCATACTCAGGCAGACAGGAATTGTCTTTTGCAACATGTTTTTGTGGCACTGAGTATGATGGTGTGGTTGGGACTTTCTGAAATGTTAATATGATATAACTTCGGGAGCCTGGATCACAGTTTAAGACCAAATGACAGTGTGGAGACTACATGGACTCAGACACCGAAACACTTCAATGACAGATACAGGCAATCAGTGACTTCGGTGACCTCTCTGCTCCCTGCAAGAACCATAGAATCATAGAATAGCCCAGGTTGGAATGGACCTCAAAAGATCATCTGGTCCACCCTTTTGTGGGAAAGGGAGCCTAGGTGATTTTATCTAGCACCCTGTCCAATTGCATCTTGAATCTTACCTACCAGAACTGCCTACCAGAACAGGGGTAGATTTGGCCACCTCAGAGAGCAATGCCAACAAAAAGGCCTGAGGAAATAGCCAAGGAAAGCCAGGGAACACTGTGCTCAGAGGCAAAGCTGACACCCTAACATCAGAGCCAACTATAGAAGGAGAGAAAATTTTGTTTTCTCTAATGCAAGACTGTGAAGTACTTACCCAGCTCTGAGCTCAGTGAAGAGGAAGAGATAGTCCAAAAGACAGGCAGAATGTTTCACATAAAACGGTCTCACTACTAAGGAAGTGAGAGGCGAGAGAAATTTTTTTGAAAGGAAAGGAAAAAGCTAGACGTTTATTCTATTCATCAAAGGGAAGGAAGAAGCAAATGAATCAGAAATCAAAGATTGAATATCATTGGTCTTGCTGACAAAGCAATCAGCAATCCCCTCACAGCAAGTACAGGGGTTTGTTGAACAAAGAGAAGGAATTTAAAAGTCTTGAACAAAATAGGGTCTTTCCATTTATAAAATTAGACATAATTTTAGAACAGCGTTTTGATTTAGGAGCTGTAAAGAATTTCTGCATTAAAAATATATAAATTCCAATTTTGTGATGTACAATTAATAATGACTTTGTCCAAACCCTCTCCAGCCTCCTTTGTAATTCTCTTAAGAAAGCATTAAATGAGGGCATTTTCACTTTAGTTGAAAATCAATGACACTTCAATGAAGCATGCATTTCCCAAATATTATGCAACTGAGAGGCATGCAGTTCTGCAGCTAAGTCAAGAGGCCAGGACTTCCTAAGCGATAACATTGATTTAGTAGCAGAAATCTTGCAAAAAATCACAATCAACAGCTTCGAAATTTATAGGTGCCATTGTTTGTCCCCTGGAAGTCTCGAGGTAAACCCCTGGGGTTCCTCACTTCAAACTGAAAAATGCAATGCTCATTCAATACAATGTAAAGGAGAATGATATTTAAGGTTTATTTTTCTAGGATATTTTGTGAAAACATGAGTTCTTTTTCTCCAGCTTTTTTGTATGGATGGGAGGAAAGAGAGCAAGAGGGCAATGCAGAGAAGCAGCAAGAATCCAGAGCTTTATATCTGACCATGCCTCTGGGTCACCACAGAACCACAGCCTGGCACTTCCGTTTAGACCAAACATCCCATTCCTGTTTCTGTTTAATCTGTACAGATAGTAATCTCTCTGTATCTTCAGAGTCTGTTTATACCACCCTTAGGGATGGCTGAAATCGCTTTCAGCTAGGGTGTTAGAAATAATGAATAGGGGTGTACCTGTACTGAACAAAAAGAAATCCAAAAAGGGAAGAAAAGGTAATATATATATCAGAGTTAGCAACTGCTGAATAGCTCACTTCCATCACAGGCAGGAAAGAAACAGAAACTTCAAAAATATAAACCAGAAATTTGTGTCCCATGACACCGCAAAGTGGATATTCAAATCAGTTGCCTCTTCTAGCTCTTCCTTGCTACCCACCAGCTCTGTCCTATGGAAGCATATGGACTAATGTAGTTCTTGTGCTACCACTCTTCAAATTTTGGCTGTAGTTATGACAGAAGGAGAAGAAGTCAGCTGAGACTGCTTCTATGAAGTGACATTTCTGTTAAATATCTTGTGTTATCTTAGGTACCAGTTATATAACCCTGTATCAGCAAAACTTTTTGTATGTGTATGAGTGTGTGTGCATGTGTATATGTTTAATAATAAGAAACTGACATTAAAAAGGCCAAAAAGGAATTTCTAATGAGAAAGGATGTGCCTGCTTTTGGAGAAATTAACTGCTCCAGTGAATTGCAAAGATAAAGCAGAAGAAATTATCCAATAATTTGTCTGTTGTAATTAGAGATGGGCCTGAGCTGCTAAATTCTTAGCCAGATCCAAATTATGGGGGCATCTGGAGCTGGGGTTATAGTTTTGGCTCATAGACTTTCAGTCAGGCTAATGTGAAGAGCAGATAAAAGCTAAGGGACCTGGTCCCCTGCCACAGCATACAAACAACTGCCATGGACTTTAAAGGCAGTTACTCAAATCCTATGGCAGCAGATTAGGAGCCAATTACTGTAAGTTAGTGCATCCTATTCAAGATATTTTCCCTTTGATCATAACACTGAAAACTATCCTATGACAATGAGACAATGGTAATTAATTACTTGCCTCCTGCAGTGGGAAAGCTGAGACCCACAGGTTTTCAAAACTAAATTTTAACACAGACACCTGAAAAGCTCTCATTTTTCAGTAAAATGAAGCATTCACTCCCAAACTTTCTATTTTAAAACTTTTCTTTACCTATCACAAGTGGGTGGTGATGTTCAAAGGAAGGGAGAGAAGAGGCAGTACAACCATGGGCAGCACTCAAAGCTTTTTGTGAATCCTCCTAACCAGCTGGCCACACATTTAGCAGTCAAGGAACAGGACTATGGGAAACCACTGAAGACCAAAGTATGGCATGTAAGTGTATGGACATCTTGCATGATGGAGACTGAACAATGTATTTCAGGTCTAGAAAAACTGACTCTGTGTCTGACTTGGAGGGCCACGTACTGACCTTGCAGACCAGGAGGCATATGGGAGCATACCACACCTCACCTCCTGGCTCATGAGCTCCATTTCAGAGGGAAGCTGAAACTTGCACCCAGACCTCTTATCAATGCACTGTGATGATGTAGCCAAAGTAAACCGCAGTGCAGGCGCAGTTGTGTATGACTGAGCCTGAATTTCTGCCTAACAGGCAGGTCCTGCTCAGTCACACCTGCAACGAGAGCTGACCAGGTGCTGCGGTACAAGTAACCCTCTCCTGGTGTTTGTCATTATTACTGAGGCAATAACTGGAAGGCACAAGGAAACAGAAGATACTGCATGCAGATAACCTGTTAGGCAAGCAAAACATAGCAGCAGTGGAGACGATGGCCGAGATGAACATACATACATCTGAGGAGGAGCCCAGGAAGCAGAAATCCTCACCGGTGTTTGGGCAGCGATTTGACAGAGGGTCTCAGGAAAATGGGATGAGAGGTTCCCCCTCACTCTAGCAGCAAACAGAAGCGATGTTGAGAAAGAAGCTTTGCAAGGTGGGAATTTGTCAACAGGTGAGAAATACCAGTCCAGCAAATTGATACTGACCTTACAGGAAAGCTGCTGCCACCATCAAAGCAGCTGGCCTCAGCTAGTCTGAGGCAAACAACAGAAGGTGTAATCGCATCACTGATTCTGGTTACCACAAGTTCAAAAAGAGTGAATAAAGCACACAATAAACATGAACATATTCCTCCTAATTAAGTAAAAACTAAAACAAAAACCAAAACAATTATCAAGCAAATGAAGGAAGCTAAAATCAGCCCAAACCCTATAAAATCTGCAGAAGAAAGCAGCTAAAAACATGACTAAAGCAGACCTCAAAGCACAGCAGCCATCTGTGCCAGCTAGGATCTAGTAATAATGCAACTCCTAATAGCAACATGAATAATAAAAGTAAAACTCTCGTGAGTTGCTACAGTTTTTTGCAGCAACAATAATAGATATGTCTCTGTGGTCTCTGCTCTTTATGTATGGATCATTATAACTGTGCTTAACATTTGCAAGGAGGACCTTCCTTTTTAGATGTAACTTGAGGGCATATTTGCATTCAGTGGGTTAAATCCAGCTCTGGGAGCACAACACTGTGCTCCAAGGATTTCCAGGAAGAATTCCTCCCCTGCAGCCGTGGAGCTCAGACTCCCACTGTTGTACCTCCTCTGTCAGGGAGTCAGGTCACAGCTGTTTCTAAGAAGATATTAAGCTAAGAGATGGTGTGCGTGTACACGGCTTCTTTGCTCCATCAAAGGAAGAACATCTCTCCTTCCCTTTCTTTGCATTCCTGAATGGTCCAGAGGTCCTCTTGCTCTTCTTTGGGGAACTCAAATGTTCAAGAAACAAGCAATTGCAGTGGAAGCAGCAGGACAGCTATTGCTTGTCGGGGGAGTTTCAGTGGCTTCTGGCCTTATTGATAGTAGTTGGAGCAAGAGCAGCAAAATGGAAAGGCTGTCTCAGCTGGAGTCTTCTGACAAGTTTGGGTTTTCAGAAGGATGATAAAATTGGGTGAAGATTCAGAAAGAGTGCTACAGAAAATGCTTCAGAGTGTGAAAAATACCGCCTACTTAGAGAGAATTACAGTACTCATCTTATTCATCTTAGCAAAGAAGAAGCCAAAGGACGAGTTGATTAGCAATGCCTGGGGAAGATATATGATACAGGAAGACCTTTTAAATGTAGAGATAAAGGTACAGAAGAAACCCAGGTCTCAGGAGGTAGAAAATGGCACTAGCCAGGACATCTCTGTGTTGTCTCTGCATTATCAGCCTCATAGAAGTTTGTGAAAGTGGAAAGAGGAGATCCCGTAGAAGGGCTTTGATAATAGTAAAGGCTGACCAAGTCCAGTGGAGCCTATAGAGCAATTTAAAATGCCCTGGCCATGTTAATAATATGATCAGAGCTTTTTTAAAACATGCATGACATTTATTCCAGGTCTTAGTGAAGGAAGTGCTGGAAGAGATTGACTACTTAATCAGGAAGGTCTTTTATACGATTTTCCTTTCTACCCTTTCCTGTGAAAATGATCTGTCACAGCACTGGTTTTCTCACCTCTCTGTGAGGAGGAGGGAAGGGATGACAGAAAATGCCTATTTCCAGGAAAGGAGGAATAGGAACATTCAGAAAGGACACACGGTGGAAGAGGGAAAATAAAATTTATAATAAAGATTACAACTATTCAGGAGAAAAGGATTTTGAAGGTTGGGGTTTGGGTTTTTTTTTTTTTAAACAATGTCCTGTGCTCTCTTTGTTTCTGCAGACAGAAACTCCATTAAACAGATCTCACATTTGACATCTATAATATGTTTTAACTTGTGTGTCTTCTGAGAATGCAGATGTCTGGGCCTGTTTGGTGTGGAAGAGAGCTGTTCTTCTGCGTACAATTTCTACCTAGACCCCCTCTGTGGGAGAAGTACTGTTAATTTGAGGCAACAGCTTCGCAACGGAGATTGCCCAAGAATGAATTGCTTGTGCCCCCATTATGTCTGTTCCCAGCTGGAGAGTCTTTCAGCAGATACACTGTGCCTTCACAATTCTCTGCTAGGTGAATTTTCTGCCACCATGTTAAGCATTGTGCAATGTCCCCTGTGTAACATTGACTGAAATGTAGAAACGATCAAGTCATCTGAAGGGATATGGGGAGGTTTTAATTTCCTGAAATAGACCTGCTGTTCAGGCAGTATTGCCTTCTCTATAATAGGAAGTTCAGGAATATCAATTTCTAAATTTGTCTATTCAAATTAGCCCATTACCATTAATGCCAGCTCCATTGAAAAACCATGAGTCAGGCCCCCCCCAAACCATGAGAATTTAATGGTGTAGAAACATTGTCCCCTTTTCTTTGTCATCTGATTTCTTAAGCCGTTTGGAAACAGGTTTTCAAGTTCTTCTTCACAAAGGCAAGATTAGAAATTTACTTTTTTTCCCTCTCTGTGAGAAGAAAGGTTTTCTTGTCATCATATGAGTTCAGGAGCTGAGCCAATGTAAAACTGCAGGAGCTGACAACACTGCCTGATTTTTTTTTTTCAGGTGCTTCTGTCACTAAGAGATGCTGCACACCATCATGACCAAGTTAATTGGTTAGACCTGTCCAAGTGCCTGTGCACAGACGCTTAAGTGCACAGTCATCAGCTCATATAAAAATAGAGCTGGAAAGAGCTTCCTCTGGTCCACCTCTTTGGTTATGAGTGAGATCTGCTAAATCTGTGCCATTCTTACTCAGCCTGTTCTTAAAGATCCCTGACAGTGGAAGCTCAATCATCTCCTCACTGCCTTATATTTAGAAAATCATTCCTAAATTGTAACTTGAGTCTTTGGCGTTGTAATTTAAGATCATCTCTTCTTACCCTGTGAGATATCATGGAGAATTTATTGTTCCATCCCACTGTGCTACAGCCTTGTCAGGTCTCCTGCCAGTTTTTCTTAAGTTTAATAACTCAGTCTTTCAATCTTTTCTGTTAGATTGTGTTTTCTAGGCCTCTGCTCATTCTGGTTGCTCTGCTCTGGAAGTGTCTCCAAGTGGTTCACTTCTCGCTGAAGCACAGCACCCAAATCTGGACGTGTTATTTTAACTAAACCTAACTAGGACTAAGTGGGCAACAATGACCATTCCACATCTCTTACTGTTAAATTTCTGTTTATGCATCCTAACATGGAATTAACCTTTTTCATATCAGCTTGGTATTGCTGCTCATGTTCAGCTTGTAGACACCTATGCCCTCTTGAGTAGTTCCTGAACTGATCAGCTGCTCTGGTTCTTGTATTATGCAGCTGCTCATTCCTACCTGTCATTTATACTTCACACTTACTAAATAGCATCATCTATTTTTCAGCCCATTTCTTCAATTTGTGAAAACTATCTTGATTTCTAATTCTGTCCCTAAACGTGTGTGCAACCTCTCCCAGCTTCGTGTCAGCTGCAAATTTAATAAGCACATTCTCTATTCCATTGTCTGAATTCTTAGTAACTGAATAGAACAAAATCCAAAACAGACTGTTGCAGAACCTTATCTGATAACTACTTTCTGGATAAAGTTCCCTAACCCAAGTTTTCACCCATGACATCATAGTTTCATTTAGACTGTCTCCTTAGCAAAGCAACAACAAAAGCCTTTCTAAATCAAAACCTGCTGCTCCTATTTTTTCCATATGCACCAGAAAAAGCACTTTTCAAGATTAATGAACTAATCCTGTTTTAAGAATGTAGGTCACTACCATATTCATTTTCAAAGTTTAATAAATATTTATGGCCATCTGTAATTACCTTCAGAAGATTCCTGTGTGTTTCCACAGAAAATGCCTTTACTGCATCCCAAATACGTGTGCCTAGCTATTACTGCTGCCAGTCTTTTCTCTGGCACCTAATTCTAAGATAAGCCCAGGAAATAACATCAATTATTTGAGCTTTTTCTCTCTTTCTGGCTCCTACCAGAATCTCTACAAGCAAGCTCATGTACATTCACTTCAACATTTCAAACCTGCTTAAAGGAGGTAAGCAAGTCTAACCCTGGAAGATAGTACTGCACAATTGATTAGAGTAGTCGCAGATGATCAACGTGTTCAAAACAGCAAACTAACATTTGAACATGATTCTCAAACAATACCATCAAATAATTAAAAACAATGATTACATTTAAGAGGCTCTTGTACCTTTAGAGCATACGTTTGTTAAATTATTCTTGAAAGTTTTGTTGAGCTTCGCTTGTACAATAGCGCATAGAGAGTCTCACATTTCTTGAGGGGTTATACATGCGCTGAGCTGATCCCTGATTTCACTTTAGTGTGGCCTTTATACCCTGCAGTAAGCTTTGTGCCGGAGTCAGTAATGTCATGAGGCTCCATGCAAGTATAAAGTCCTGGCTAACCATTTCAGCATAGGTTCAGGGATTCTGTTTATAACCCCTGGAGTAATTTACTTGTGGATCTGATCTGGGGAATGATCTGTAGTCTATCACTTGGGTAGACTATTCATTTTGTGGGAACCACATTGAGGTAGTCCAACAGAAAATTATGTTAAAGACATACTGTAGTGAGGGCTTGTAATTTGTACACAAGTCTGGGGAAGAGCACTGAATCAAGAAAACTTAATTTTGACAGTCTTGATATATAGTCTATTTTGGTTAACCAAAAGGAACACATACATTTTCTACATTAGAGAAATTTCCATTATTTTTCTCTCAGCCATGAAAATCGATTTTGATGTGATTACACTCACAGGCTGCTTGATGTGCTTCTGACAGTACAAAATGGATAGAAACGGTGGGTGGTGTTGAATTGAGGATACTGTGGTTAGCTGAACTCTGTCACAAACTGAAAATGGTAAGATTAAAGCACACGCCATTAATGTATTGAACAGGAAAGTGAGTCTTAGGAAAAATGGTGATTACGATATTTTGATGTTGCACATTGCAAAAGATTCAAAGAGCTTTCATCATCTTCTGTTTACTGTAATCACTGGCATTTGTTGGACTGGAAGGAGGTCACCAAAACTCACCAGGGGAAAGCAGCCCTTAATGGTAAGCAATAGGGCTATGCCTGAACATAGGTGGATATATGTAAAAAGAGGAGCCACAGTATTTGGAACCATACAAAACAATGAAGGTTTAATTCTGCTCACATTGATTACACTGGGCTCATGAGTGGCTTCATGGACCCTAATTCCCTTTTTGAAATCAGAATTTGACCCCATATTTCCATATTCCAGATAAAGTATCATTTTTAATGAAATGCTTACTGTTAGCCTACTGTTTAGGAAGATCCTCTTTTGCCTTGAGAATTTTCATTGCTTCAGAACCCTCCCTCAGAACAATTAGAAAGAAAAGAAATTAGTAATAGGTGAATGTCATAAAACCTGAAGTTTCAAATTATTTAGTCATCCAGATGTGTGGATTCTCTTCTGAAAATGTTTGGCAAGACTGGAACTTGCTAGCTGGCTATTGAGGCATAGTGGTTGCAAGCAGTTCTGACCGTGTTTTCCTCTGGCAGGACTAAGGGTCTGTTGTTATATACTTTAGTGGATTCTTTGTTTATAGATAGGTAAAAATAGAAGAAATAAACATAATATATTTTCAACAAGGTTACAAAACCAGCTTGTTATTCCAGCTGCATAGGAAACCTCTATCATGTGAAAGATGTTTTAGCAGTTTCTATATTATGTCTTGGGAGCAGAGGATTTGAAAAAGGACATTCATGAATCTTCCCTGACTTTTTGCTGTGTCAGAAATATCACAATGACTGTTTGTCTTCTGTTACTCTTTCTGTCCAGGGTGACAACAGGTAACTATGGGTCTATTAGAAAGTGTATTTTTAAGTCTTTATCTCACATTTTACAAGCATCAAAACCATTCTATTTTGTTGTGGGTTTTAAATGTAAGAATAAGCTGGTTCTGAATTCATTCATTCTCAATAGCATTCTAATGGAGTTAAATAAAGATGCAATCAATAGGGTTATATACATAATAAATCAGGTCCTATGGAAATGCTATAAAATGTACACAATTAAACAGCAATTTATATCCATCTAAGTTACTAGCTACTTCGAAGAATTGAAAAGAGAATTATGGTCTGGATTGAGCAAAGCTCCAAGCACGTGTTATGCTTACAGTTCCCATTGACAATAAAGTCTAGCACACTAATGAATGTTTTTCTGACTGAAGTCTTTAATCTCTCTGAACCTCAGTTTTCACCATACAAATAATAGTTCTATATCTCAGAATACTGCTGTGCAGATATACCTGTTAATTTTGTAAAAATATTCAGATATAACAGTTACAGAAGCGATGTATGCACATGCAAATATTTCTCTCTGCCAGTAGCAATCATCCTTCCTTTACACTTCTCTCTGTACTTAAACAGTTGTGTTTGGCCTTCTATCTTTCATCATCTGCTTTCTCCAGTTCATAGTAGGTATTTCTCAGATATTCATGAAAAATGCATTTGAAATTAGGGTCCCACTATGTGGAGTTTTCACTGTCTTCAGAGGGAAGTGATCAGGCCTTCTCATGGCTCAGGGTAGAGGAACTAGAGTGTACTCTTTCTGTAGAGTAATAATCACATATATCTGTTCACTATAATTAGTGAAACTGTGTGCTAATACTTTTCTTTTAACATAAAACAATGAAAAGTTAGGACCTGGTTTTGTCTCCCAAACATGTCCCGGTCCTTATGCTCATTTAATAGTTTTTCTAAACAGTGGGAATTACACAATCTAAAACAACTAGATGGTTTAAGAGAACTACCGTTCCAGGGATGGGGCATCCACAGCCTCTCTGGGCAACCTGTTCCAGTGTCTCACCACCCTCACAGTGAAGAACTTCCTTACATCTAATCTAAATCTACCCTCTTTCAGTTTAAAACCATGACCCCTCATCCTATCACTACATGCCCTGTTAAAGAGTCCATCCCCATCTTTCCTGTAGGCCCCCTTTAAGTATTGGAAGGCTGTTATAAGGTCTCCCGGGAGCTTTCTCATCTCCAGGCTGAACAAACCCAACTGCCTCAGCCTGTCTTCATAGGAGAGGTGCTCCAGCCCTCTGATCATCTTTGTGGCCCTCCTCTGGACTCCAACAGGTCCATGTCATTCTTATGTTGGGGGCCCCAGAGCTGAATGCAGTACTGCAGGTGGGGTCCCATGAGAGCAGAGTAGAGGGGGAGAATCACCTCCCCTGACCTGCTGGTCATACTTCTTTTGATACAGCCCAGGGTGGCTTTTTGGGCTGCAAACGCACATTGCAGGGTCATGTTGAGCTTCTCATTAACCAACACCCCCAAGTACTTCTCTGCAGGGCTGCTCTCAATCCATTCTTCTCCCAGCCTGTATTTGTGCTTGGGAATGCCCCGACCCATGTGCAGGACCTTGCACTCAGCCTTGTTGAACTTTGTGAGGTTTGCATGGGCCCACCTCTCAAGTCTGTGAAGATCCCTCTGGATGGCATCCCTTCCCTCCAGCGAGTCGACCGCACCACACAGCTTGGTGCTGTCAGCAAACTTGCTGAGGGTGCACTCAATCCCACTGTCCATGTCGCCGACAAAGATGTTAAACAGCGCTGGTCCAAATACCTACCCTGAGGAATGCCACTCATCACTGGTCTCCCCTTGGACATCGAGCCATTGACTGCAACTCTTTGAGTGTGACCATCCAGCCAATTCCTTATCCACAAAGTGGTCCACCCGTCAAATCCGTGCCTCTCCAATTTAGAGACAAGGATGTCATGTGGGACAGCGTCAAATGCTTTAACACAAGTCCAGGTAGATGGCATCTGTTGCTCTTTCCTTACCCACCAACACTGTAACCCCATTGTAGAAGAGCATCAAATTTTTCAGGGATGATTTGCCCTTATTGAAGCCATGTTGGCTGCCACCAATCACCTCCTTATTTGCCATGTACCTTAGCATAGTTTCCAGGAGGATCTGCCCCATGATCTTGCTGGGCACAAAGGTGAGACTGACTGGCCTGTAGTTCCCCAAGTCTTCCTTCTTTCCCTTTTCAAAAATGGGGTTTATATTTTCCCTTTTTCAGTCAGTGGTAAACTGACTAGAAAATGAAGCTGAAACTTCATTTCAGCTATGTAAAGGTTCAAGTCTGGTCTAAGGTTGTCATCTGCATGACTTCAATTTTAATAAAGAGAGAGTCATAAACATCATCAGAGTGACACAATCCACCTACTCCAGTCTTTTCTTTTACAAGGGGTGAACTGTTTGTTGGAGGTATTTATTGCTCTTCACTGACTGCAGAGGAAACCTAGACAGCTAGTTAAGGCTAGATTAAATGACAAGATTAAACTGTACTTTGAAGAGCTAAAATTAGGAGATGAATGCCACTTCTACACTCTTAAAAACAAACCCAGCTTTGAATGTCTTGGTTGTTTCGGAAAATGGAATTTCATTACTTTTGAAATTGTTATTCTCTCTATGCTTTTACAGTGTGAATGATGGAAAAGTATTAGACAGTAGTTATATCTTAATAAAAAGTGCTTAACAAGCAAGAAGTATTTATACAGTATCCTATTAATCTAAATTAAACTCAGTTAAGTCCTTCTGGGATACTTACATGGTATATTCTATCCTTAATGTGTTCACGTTTCTCCCTTTATTGTTAGACTGAAGTATGTGTATGTATCAAGAGAAAATTACTTCCATGGGGTTTCATTTTAAAACTGGACATGCAAATCCTATTATTAGGTCAAATTTTGAAGTCCTTACTAAGTATTTTGTCAGTCATCACTCCATCAAGATTTCCACAGACCACTTTTTACTTTTAATGGTTTGATCTGTGGTTACTATAAGTTTCACATCTAATTTTCCTGGTATGCAAATGTATCTCTTAATATAAAGTTTTATTTGCAATGCAATTTAGACTGCTTACGGGTATTTTATTTTTATTTTGTTTTGTTTGCTCTCTATGGTTCTGTAGATATAAATATACTGCTTTACTGTGCAATTTTTCCCTCTGGCTTTGTAATAACTATAATCCAGTGACTTCCTTTTTTTTTTTTTTTCCCTAGAAAACTTCCTCGATCTGTAAAGATGGGCTGAACTAATTTGTGAATTGTAATTCTTCAGCCTGGGAATTGAACAAGGAGATCTTGTATTGTAATATCTTTACATACCTTCCACTGATAGGTCCCTCGTACCCATATCAGGTTGCACACATTGCCAGACCTGAGAAGGTATGGGTGAGTTTAATGCAGCTATGGTTCTTTTCAATGATTCCCCCTCGGTTATCTTCTGCTTTAATATGGTTCACAACAAGGAATAAGAGAAGAGAGAATGCTATTCCTTAATTTCTTATTCCCAGCTACAGACTGCAGTTCACTGGAGCTTTGCCTTGGTTACTATTTTGCAAAGGGAGCAGTAAGGGATGTGGAGGTTGTGAGGCCCCTTCTCAGACCTTTCCAATTTTTATATGTGCTCTCCTTACTGGTCTCACAGCATTGGCTTTTGTTCTGTCATATTATAATGGAGTTGACATAGTCAATCTGTAATTAATGTGACCCTTTCTCTCCTCCACCATCTCTGTAGTGACCCTAATAGCCGAGGAGTGAAAAGAGGGTTTGTGTGAAAAATGGGGAGTTCGGCTCAATCTCTGCTATGTTTACATTCCTGGCAGTATATTTAAGAACAGTTTATCAGAGAGGTATTCTCCTCATTGTTTTTTTTCTTAAAGGTGCCAGCTAAGTCTATCCTTTCTTTCACTTCCAAATGGTGTTTTGTTGCATGCCACCTTACTGCTCACTGTCTTTGCTCCTGGCATGACTGCAATACAAATATATAATGAAGACATTCAAGCTATTGACCTGAACACGCAAAGTCCCTGGCATTCTTGCCTTACCCCACATCTCCATTTTTACTTTCCATGCATCTTTTCCTCCTCCCTATCGTTCACTTAATATTTTCACTCTAATGCTCCCTTGTCTCCTTTACCTCTCTGATTGCCTCTGTCATGTTTTATTCATTTGCTCTCTTGGTGTTTCTTCCAATCCTCTTTTAAAATACACTTCTCTGAACAGTCCTTCCTGTCTTTTCCCACATAGTTACTAATTCCCATAACAGTGATCTAGTATCCCTGACACAGCAGGATTTGATGTGGTGAAAAGCCAACATAGGAGCCACTAGCCTCCTCCTTGCCTCACTTAGTGAGCCCGTGACATGTCCTTCAATGTCACAGTGTGAGGAAGAATGACTATTACTTCTTTGATTTACATTAGCCTGATGGCTATTCTCATTCATGCCATGGACAGACACAGGTAAGGAAAGATTAAAGTTTTCACTGAGATTATAAAGGCCTGGCAGTTAGGTGCTCAGCCTCCAACCAGCTTCCCTGCAGTCTCACTGGAGAACACACATGACCCAAACAGAAACAGAATGCAGAAAACTCATGCTACAAAATAGAAAACCCAGTCTGTGTGTTAGCCACCATGGAGGAGGTACTTGGGATAAGATATGCTTTATTCAATGTTTTAAAACACTGCATAGATTTGTGGTTCTACTTGTGAATCCATTTTCATACTGGATTTTCATTCATTTTATTAGAACTAATATTTTGGGCCAAATTCCAGAGTCCTCACTTGAAGTCAATGAGAGGTTAATTTGAGCACAGACCAAATAAAAATTGAGAAGGTGTTTATCTTTTGGCACAGTGATCCCTTGCCTGGAATTCTGACCTTGCAATGTCTAAGATATACAGCCCTGAAATAGCATCCAAGAGGAGATTTGGTCAGGGCACAACTGAAAGCAGATGGCATATATAACAGAAATCATTGAAAAATGAAAGCCCTGCTGAGAGCGATATATGACATTCTGAAGGAAATCTGCCTTTGACACATTGTACTATCATTTTAAAAAATAAGATCTCTTTTATGAATTGGAAAAAAACACACTCCAGGTCCTGCTGGTCCCTGCTCTGCATTTGCATTGCAGAGTAAAGCAGGAGCTACGTTGCGGGCTCCTGTAAATAACACACCTCCTCATACGTTCACCTCATTCCATTATGGCTGCAGGAAGGGGGAAGGGCAGTTCCTGTCCACTTCCCAAGCTGGGAGGCTGCTGTTTGGAAAACAGGGTCCACCGAGAAAAGACAGATGAAGAGGAAGGATGTGGTATCCAAGAGGTGCGTTTGTGGCTCCTTCCCTTGCTCATAAGGGTTAGACCAACTGCTGAGCCCGATATGTGGTCTAGCCAACAGGACACTCTCTGCCTTTTTTTCTCCACAGGTAGAAGATTTTCCCTTCCCCAGCAGTGTAAACACTAAAAGTCACTCAGCCTTGACTAGTCCTAGAAACTACATACAGGAATGAGAAACTTGGTCTTCTCTTTGACAATCCTAAACAAAGTCACTCAACTGCTTTTTTTGCCTGTTCATGTAGGAACGCAAAATGGTATTTTAATGTTGATTTGATAATTACATCTGCAACCTATGTAAATGAACATATTTAAATGATGTACAGTATGCTATGTTTTTTGCAAGACAAATCATATTTATCAATGCAGTTCTGTAAGCAGAAAAAATTCAGAGAGTTTGTAAAACGTTAGTTACTCAAATGTAAATATTACGCTATGATATCTGCATGAAGCTAATCAACCCAAGCATTCTGTCAAAGCCCACATGAGGCTCACTCATCCTTGACAGCCTAATTGACACTATTAATCTCACGAGAAGAGTAACTTTCACAATAATGTACAGTACATAGAAATGCAAAGAATTTATATACACCAGCTAGCTTTCACTGAGATGTTTCAGAAATAAATGTTTAGCCTGTGTAACAATGTTTTTCATAATCTTATATTTTATGGGCAACCAGCAGTGATGCATACTGTGTTTCCATCCTGCAAAGCAGTAGTCCTGTGGAAAAACGAGATCAGAAACTAATTAAAACTTCTACCATAATGCATATGCCCAAGAGGTTTGAGTTGAAGTTGCAACCTTAACTGTGACATTTCCTACTTTTGGAAGATCTGACTTTGCAACCTTAGTAATGGTCTTTTCCCATTGGTTTAGTGAACATCCATATTCCGATGGATACATTCATCATTTGTACAGCAAATACGCAACAGATCTCTGCATTCCATTTTGAAGTTCACTTTAAAATAGTAAAAGATGAAAGTGTCACTCTAAAGTGTTTTTAAGAGCTAGCACTGCCTTGTCCATGTTGTGGTATATTTGTCCTTGCAGGACAGTGACAGAGCATAGGATCTCTATGAGCTGTAATAGAGCAGAACAGAGTCAAGTAGAGCTTTGACCTTTCCTGAAGATGTCTTCTCAATGGTGAGAAGCTTTCTGTTTTTATATAATTGGTCATGTAACAGTAAGAATAGATGTTTTTAAGGTATTTTGCATTAGTCTGTAGAAAAATTAACTTTTTTTTTTCCAGTTGGAATCTGCGAATTTCACATGTGATCACAACTGATGAGAATTTGGGAAAATTTTGCAGAGGGAGAAGATATTGCTTAGTTTGATAGAGAGAATTCGTAACATACTTTTCTATTTATGTGGAGTCCCCTAGGACTATTAAAAACAGACTGCATATTATCATCTCTATTAATATTATGTGTTATGTATAGAATACCTACATCCTTGGTATGTTTATATAGTACTGAAATATTGCATCTCTGTGTAAAATATCAATTTCTTGAGCAGGAACTGTTATTTTATGCTTCTGTACAAGAAAGAACAAATATCGCCACAGCAATTTCAGAATTTTACTCTCATACAAGCATAAATGGTAATGGCAACAGTGTAATTTAACCCCAGTTTCCTTACCTTTACACATTACATTCTCCCCATCTAATCAGTGCATCTGAAAAAAAAAAAAGGTATAGGAAGCTGGGACCTATTTAGAGTATTCTGTGGGGTTTTTTTCTGTTATGTTGCTTGACAAGGAAATAGAACAAAATGTTTTGTTTAAGAAACTACTCAGAAAAGTTAAAATATTGGCTTGGGTAAAAAGAATCCCAGCAATCACTGAAAAACAACCAGGCGGTGTGTAGCAGCAATGCCTGGCATTGCAGTCCTGTGCGCAAAAGCGATTAAAAGCTCACCTCTAGCCTCATATTCCCACCTGTACTGGCACCAGCATTCATCTGAGACCACAGTGAGGTGGGTCAGAGAGTGACACTAGCAGAAAAGTAACCCAGCAAAACCAGTTACTGCTAGTTCAGCTCCCCGAACCAGCTGGGCACAGGATCAGGCAGGCACCAGGGCTGGTGCAAAGGACCAGGAAACTCTGAGCTGGGAATGAGGGGTGACTGAAGAAACATCAGCTTCATTTGGCTAATGATGTTGTGGTATTGCACCTTGACTTGTTAAGACAAATGGAGATCAGCTTTCAGTTTTCAGCAGCAAAGGGTTTTCTGGGGCTCCAGGAGACGCACCAAATTAGAGTCCTTTTCCTCTATGGGCAAGAGAAAAACGCCAAGTTTAGGTATGATCGGTGGGTGAGGAGAGAGGTTATCTATTGTTCGAAGTATCTTTTTCTAGCTGCAGTACATGTGCTGGCAAACAAATCACCCTCAGTTTTGAGGAGGATCACTGCGCCTCAGCCATCGCTAGGACTTTGTGCGCGCAGGGACCCTTTCCACAGGGCTGTCAGCTAGCACGGGCACTCGGCACCGCTCCAGGGGCTCCGGCTTCACCAAAACCCTGGCTGTGTCACGGGTGTCTCCTCGCCTCTCTCCCCATCCAGAAAAAGGAGTGGAGACACAGCCCTGTTAATTACAAGGGACATACTGGAAGACTACAGAAGGACCCCAAAAGTTATAAACTTGGTCTTCCTAATTAAAAGATTTGACACCATTTATAGAATCGCAAGCAAATATGGCTGGCAACAAAACCTTCCTTCTAATAGGGAGTCTTGGAGGGCCATTATATTTCATTCCTCACATTTAAAACATTTCTACTTCTATTTTGATTTCCTCTCTCCTTCTCTTTCCATTTCTCCTCCCATCTCTCAAAAATATAGAAAAAACAGCCAGTCTTTAATTGTGACTTAGAGCAGTCAAATAGACTGTACAAAGTTAGGAAAATATAACCTTCTATCGCATTAATTTTAATTATTGGCCACAGAAATATTTGTTTTCACCAAAGAGCTTTGACTTATGAAAAATAAATGAAGACATTTTTAATTGCAAACAGAAATACGTCTGTATTGGGTTGCTTTCAATGTTAGCTATTGCTACGATTTTTATTTAATACTACATTTTCATTGTTAAGTATTATGTCCTGTACTTCTGAGGAGCTTATAAGTTTAGTTGTTGTGTATATAGAGAGTAGAAAGATATATCTCTGTTGATTTCAGCTGGGTCCTTTTTTCCTTCTGCATGCTTACACAAGGTGCATAGCAATGGGTATTTTTTTTTCATTACCAAACAGCTGCATTTGTGTTCATTTGGTTGCAAAGCTGTTTACTTTTGAAATTACTTTATTAATTGAAAAACTTGTAAATATTGGTAATGTCTCCTCCTACTGTAATTGCTACCACATTTTTATCCACATTGCCCTTACATTTGTTGCATATCAAGCCTGTTCAACTACTTCAAGGAGAGGGAATAAGATATGATAAAGAGGGAATAAGATGATAAACCAGCATTAGTTAGCCTCATCTAATCCTTGGATCTCAAATGCTGATGGAAATATTAATGAACTGAGACCCTGACAATGATTTCAGATAGGACCACTTTACTCACATGGGGACACTCATATTTAGAAAAGTTGCACCATCACTCTGATTTAAACAGGCTTCATCTGACAAATCCAATCTGGATCCCAACATTGTGACAGAACTAAAATAATACACAAGGAGCTTGTTTCCTAACCATGTTCTTTAGTTTATTAATCTGTAGACTGCATTTTCTACCAACCGGGAATCTGAAACCCTTTTATTTATTTTATTTAACATTTTTTTCTGTTTGGAAAATAAGAGGTGGTCCTGATGCATAAGGCATTTATTTAGTGGAAGAAACACATATGAAATCCTGAATAAAGTACAGACCCCATTTTGCAAGCCCTCAATTCTTACTGGGAGCTCTGCTTGGAGGGCTTGCAGAATCGGTTCGGAGAATATGTGAGGAAGATAAGAAGGAAAAAAGAGGAGAGAATGAGAGAGAGATTGAAAGGGATTTTGTGGAGACAGAGACATATTAAAACAGACTATGCTTTCTATTTTCAGTAGTCTAAGGAAAGTTAGCTCTGACTTCAGAAAAAGGATTCAAAAGAAAACATGCAGCCAGGATTAGTGTTTGCTAGCACGCTTCACTATTAAATTCAGTTAATGTGCTGTTTCAAGTCAGCTCAGAGAGAACTTTCTGGAATAAAAGAGCATGCCTTGTTTCTTCCTCTCTCCCTCTCCCTTGTCTTTCTCACAAACATACACCAGCACATTCACAGAGCCCAACAGATTTCACAGTGGCTAGATGAGATACAATGTTAACTACAAAACCTTTTGGTCAACTTAATGAGCCTGTTTTCTTTTAAACATGACTAAGCTGACTAGTAACCTGTTAAACCCCAAATTTCTTTGTAAAGCAGAAAAAGAAACAAAACAAACAGTCTTTATAAATAAATTCAAATTCTAACTAAAAAGCTAATTATAAGGGTATTTGTTTTGTTTGAGGTAAGGCACATCTATTATCATAAAGATAATTAACTCAGTCTGACAGATCTAATAAAAGGACAAGTTTAGCATTGGCTTAGCCAGAAGCCCAAGGCAAGCAATTTTTATAATTACTAGTTATTGTAACTGGGCTCAGAGAAAATGGTCTGTGATATTTAAACAGTAATGTTAATTTGCATTTAGACCCATTTTTTTCCTCTTTCCCAGGCAAGATCTATTTAGCTGGAATGAGTAAAAGAAACTTGAATAACTTAAAAAAAATAAGAACGGCTCTCTCCTTACAGAAAACTTGGTCTCTTTATGCCTGGATAATTAATATCCTCACAAGGTAAGTGTGCTGGTAATCACAAAACAATTAAACAGCTTAACACAGTTTTAACACACAGAAAATGTTGAGTTTTCAGCCTGAAATGATGTCTGTAGACTGCATTTATTTGTGGCAACTCTATGTATTAATGCACAGACCTGCTATGTGTACCTCCACTGCCCATGCCCTCAACATGCCCCTACTGTTGAGCAGGTGAAGAAAGGGCTGGAGAGGGGGGGAGAAAAGCACTCAGCTGCTGTAAGGAAGTGGTTCCCATTCACAAAGAGAAAGAGAACAAAATAATGTTCAGGAATATATGCATAAGAAGTAAATAGCTCCTGCTGGCATGGTGAAGTAGCCCTTTAACTAATGCTTACCTCGACATTTTGCAGCACATTCTCTGCAAGAAAAACAAATCAACATTTTAAAAGGAGAAAGTTATTTTTTAACTGCTTCTGTAATGAAGGTTTTAGAAATAAGTAATAACTAGAGTGAGAAAATACATTGGTGATACACTACGAAAAAGCACTTAGAGCACTTGCCGTTCGAGTTTCATTATGTACTACAGGCAGATAATGTCAACCCAGTGCGTTTTGCCAATGTAGGACCAGTTCTGGGGAGCACTTTAAGGTCATATAGGCCTAAGCTCCCCAATTTTTGAAGTGCTGCAGGGCTGATACAGAGATGCTGTAAACTGCCCTAAATCCTTTGAAGACAGCTACAGTCCTACAGCACTGCATGAGTTTCTCATGAAAAAGAGAGCAAAGGGAGCATAAACTCTTTGTTCACAAGATGGTGGAAAGGACAAATCTGAGACACTCATGAATCTAAGGGACCAGACCGACACATGTTGGAGCACAGAAAGAAGCAGCCCTTGTTTGCTGCCTCACTTGCTGCTCTCCCTCAGTCCCAGCCTGACAAAAAAACCTATAGCCCAGATGCACACTCAGGCTGCAGAATTAGGGTGCACATCCCCACCCATTAGTTCACAGCCTTTTTCATGGCAGGATATTTTTAAGCCAGTTCTCCAGTTTTGAGCTCCAAGAATTTGTGTTATTATTTATCCATTCCATCTTATATCAAGGATTTTATTTTGTCATCAGTCGTGCTAACTTTACTGGTTAGCTTTTTTTTTTTATCGCATCTGGTGGGATTGGCAATTGACTGTTCCTGCTGCATGCTATCCATGCAATGGTATGGATGGAGGTATTGCTTGCTAGCCCTTTTGCTGCCTGGTTGTCTGAGACTGAAGACGCTGCCTTAGCTTTCTGTGCTTCAGTCTTAATGGGTTTGATGTGTTTTTAAACAGCTTGGCCAAGGTATTTTTTTTAATGGGAGGCTAAATTTAGGATCATAAATGCCTGTTTGAACTCTGAAATTAGCATACACTCTATCTTATGTTTGGCTATTGGCTGTATATTAATAATTTAGTTTTTGTCTTCAATAAAATGTACTTTTTCACTAGATAAGAAAAATGAGATTTTTATCTATTTTGACTGAAGATTTTGATGATTCTTAAAAATTTATTTTTTCAGCCTTCTCGTGCGTTGGGGATTTATGAATTTATTTATTCAGAAGGTCCCCTGCCTACTAAAATCCCAATGTGACTTTGTGTATCTGAGTGGTCCTGCCAACATCATCAAGATTACTCACCATCTGAGTAGCTATATGCGTACTTTGCTGGAGGAGACCTCCAGGGTCTGATCCTTGAAGATAACAAGCACTGTTTGGGTTACTGACTACACATCACCTGCAAGGATTTGGTCTTTTTCAGAGTCATGGTGCAAGAAGCCCAGCAAATACTAATCTCCAGCTGACGTGGAGGAGGGAAGTTCAAGTTCAAGGCTGAGGATTCATTCTACTAACTGTAACCTAAGATGTAATCTCTGAGCTCCTGAATCCTTATAGACATCAATCTTATCTCATCAGTTCCAGAAAAACATTACCACCTCTGTTAGATAGAAACAGACAGAGAAAACTTTGCTTTTTGGTCTGTATTTATGGCCCTTGAAGCCAGAAGACAGGCAGAACCTCACTCAGGATTTTGAAATTTTGGCTGGGAAAAAAATCCTTCCTCTTCTGAATTGTTGTATGCATAAAAAACCAGCAGCATGGTACTTTGTGGTTCCCATCTACCCTGAATTTTGGAAATTTTTAAGCTGTTTCTCTGGAGCCCTAGGATTTCATTCATCGTGCTGTACTGCTAAACTTCTACCAGCATTTCTGGGTGCTCTTAACAGTGTTATTCAGTTTTCTTGGTGGAGGAAATTGTTGGTGGCAATTCTACAGCTTCCATTTGCTTCTATAAATTAAAAAAAAAAAAAAAAGTTGAGGACAATTCTCACCATATTTTAAGAATTTAAAGTGGGTCAGCTTTTGGCCTGCATGGATTGATGGAGCCCTTTAAATAGGCTGTAGCTATAGCACGTTATTAATCACTGTAGCAGACAAAAACCCCATTGTTTCCTTGCTGAGAATAGCATGTTTTCCTTTGCTTATGAATTGATCCCTGAAAGGTTCCTCCTGGGAATATGTTTGTTCTTTCTTTCTTTCCTTCTTTCTTTCCTTCTAAAGCAAAATGGCCTTAAACTACAGATGTGCTAATCTGTAGGAGACTCCAGAACTCATTGATCTGTGGGCAGCGTAGGTATTAATCTACCTGGGTAGAGAGACTAAAGGAATGAACGATTAATTAAATAGCCTTGAGGTTATTTTTCAAAACAGCATTGTATGCAGTGATGGGCAAACCTCAAAAGGTTTTTATAGTGAATTCAGTTCAGATCAACCCCCTAAATTTCATAGACTGATCTGATCATTGGAAGGATACATAAGAGGGAAAAATACTTTGTGGCAATATTTTAAGTTAGACCAATCAGCCCAGTGGGAAAAAAAGAGAAAATGTTTAGAAAATGCATTTTAATCTTGGGCCTGAGAGTCAATACACATTCTGAATACATTTAAGTGAATCTATAAGAGAAAGCAGGGGTGTTTAGACAGTTTTAAAAATATTATTCAAGGGAAAATGCGAAATTTATTATCACATTATACTGTTTCCAAAATGGCTTAGTGTTTTGTAAAATTAGTAACAATTGCAACGCTATACAGTTTTTTTATTGTTCTCATAGCTTTTACTTCTTGTTGCTCCCACTGAATGAAAAGATCTTCCTAAACTGACATGCATGGTGATACTGCTAAATCCCTCAGGATCATTTCTTCTATGACACCAACAAAATAAAGGTGTGGAGAGAAGTCCGAGTATAGATCTTGTACATCAGCCCCCATGATACCACATAAATTGACCCAGAAACTGTATACATTCATGTATCTCCCCCTCCCTGCTCTTTGTTCTTTGCTTATTGTATATTCTGTCAATGCACTAAACTGCTGGATGATGCAAACTTATTCTACCAGCCTTTAAGGTGAGCAAGAGCAGTGTAAAACCATACTACAATGCAGAGGCCCATTTAAAGCATGTTGCCTCTAAGCGAGGCTTGGCACTGTGTTAACAGCACCTACCTCTACCTATTCCATTGCTTTCAATCATCTCAAAGGGCAGGAAGGACCAAGGGGATGTACAAAAATTTGTCTTTTCCAGCATATTGAGACATAAACTCAGATTTAAAGCTGTTTGGGGCTGCATATCATCGTACTATCAAATAATAGAGCTCCTTCCTGGATAGTGCCCCTGGATGTGATGGCACCAGAAATAATGTGACATTACTTGAGTAAATGGTTGGATAAAACAATTGCAATGATTTATATCAGGGTTTTAAAGAGAGCCTCTATGCATTTCTGTCATGCAGTTTCTGCTGCAGCTTGGCAATATTCTAGCTCTAACATTAATAGATCCCTCTTAGATCTAACAGCCAGATGGTCAGCAGTTGTGAACTATTTACTGAACCACTCTTGAAGTTATGCCAAGATATCTGTATATGCATATTCTTTCTGCAAGCCAGTGCTATAAGGTCACAGGAAGAACAAGGTCAGAAGTGATTCGTCTCATGTTTTTGGGGGTGTGTGTTGGCTTGACTGGCCACACACAGTTGCTGAGCTGCAAGCAGAAGAGGTGGAGATAATAATTCATAACAAGTCAGTTATTAATTGAATTTTTGAATCTTCTTATGTTTGCAAATTGTCCATGAACAGACCCTGATTTTCCTGAATGCATTTGTTACTCAGAGTTATTTGCTGACACAGGAAACAGAAACCACAGAAATGCTGGCTGGGCCTTACCCTTCTTTCTTAAAGGGTGAGTAGAATAGCCATCAACTAGGCACTTACCATGAGGGCTGGTGAAAGAAAAATGGAACATAAAGTCAAAATATGGGAAGCTGAGAGACAGAGATAACCATCATAAAAGGGTTTGCAGCCTCTAGACCTCAGCAATATTACCAGCTACATGCCATAACTTGATCTTTGGCATTAAACTCTCTGCTGAGTAGGTGTTTGCTTTGTCACCATCTTCCTGGCTATTTTTTTCCAGCTGCCTTAACCCTTGGGCTGCTGCCATGTTCTTCCTTCAGCTCTTCTTCTTGACACATCCTCCCAACTCTTAAGACAAATTTTGGTTACAAAAACCTGTGGAACAATGCTTAGAGCTCCTTTATGAGTAATTCGAAGATAAAAATACACGCATAATTGTATTTGTTCAACCATTTTATCAACTCTTTTCACCCACACTATAATTTTTGCCTGCCTCTGCTGCTTTTATCTGCAAATGTGCATATGTACAGTCACGCCCTGAAGCACTTACAATCTGAAGACAGAAGAGGATGGAAGACAATAGGAAACATAATTTCTGTCCTTCCTTTTTGCCATGCCTGTTTTCACCCTAGAACTTTGCCTTAAACCCAGAAGATCTTGGATAGCCTCAGACAACTTTTGGGGCCAGTTTGCTAAATACCTGCAATGATGCCCCTACTTCAGTGGAACACATAGGACAGTGCTACTCTCTGGCAGTCTCTGCCCATTAGAGACTTGCCATCGCGTAGTTACAAATTCAAAACTCACTTTCAATTTTTATTTCTTACTTCTTTTTTTCATACTTGAGAACACAGGCAAAATTTCCATCCCCCTTTCCCTTTTTTCTTATGTTGAACTGGAAATTGTTTTGAGCAGCTCCATTTTCAGGAGATATTCCTGGCCTAGCATAAAACTAATGAATAGCCCATTTGTGAGAAGTGTAGGCAGAAGGAATGTGATTGCAGGCAAATTTGACTAGGAATTGAAACAAACGTCCACAGAGAGTATTTTGTGGTGTTCAGTCACACTGGCTAGCCCTTCATTGATGGGACTAAGTGTCTCCAGTTAAATCCAATATCTAAGTCACTGAGCTATACAATACACAGTGCAGTTTTGCACTTGCCATATTGCTTCCGCATGTGCACAGAGGGGCTGTGTGAAAAGCAGCTTCACAGGTGCAAGGCAGGGTGGCCTAACAGTTGCAAGGAGCTTCTGAAATCTCCTGCCCCTCTTCTTTTCCCCATCTTCAGCAGAAATCCTAAAAAAGAAGGGATACTCTTGTGGGAGTTTCTTGTTTGTTTGCCTTTTCAGAAAGGATTTAGGAGTTATAATGGATGACAAGAATAATACAAGCCAATGCTGTTATATTACATAAATGAAAGAGTGTCATACCGAGATATCATCACAGAACAGTTGAACTTTGCCTTCAGAAAAGGTCTTTTCAGTAGGGCTGGTTCTTAGGTTGGGGCTGGGGTTTGTACAGCAAAAGCATGATCCCACTTCCTTACTTCAATCACAGCAAGGCTGCCTTGAAGCAACTACTGCCTCCCACGCACTTCCACCTGGTTGGGGGGAGCAAGCAGAGAAGGCCAGGAAGACCAAACAATGTGTACTTATACCCCCGCTAGCAAGCCTTCAGGACTTTTCCTGTTCTCAGTGTGGCGTCTGTGATTCCATCACAGGTATGTTGCGATTTGATGCTTGATACTAATTAAGGCAAAGGTTTTTTCCTTTTCTTTTGCCTGACAACAAGCCTACTGTGGTGAAGAAACCTGAAAAAGTCCACTGAAGCAATGGAAATGAGTTCCTGCACTTAGGGGAGTGTGTGGTAGTAACTATAGGCGGTATACTGTAGCTATCTGCCTTTGCTTCTTTTATGCTTTTGAAAGAGAGCTAGACTCATCCTCATGCCAGCTATTAATGTTCTCTGAAGGCAGAGCCAGTGGAGTGAGACATGCTGATCCCGTGCCTCAAGTTATCTTATCAGCTTCTGCTCCTGATCCCTGGGATGCAAGGGAATTTCTAGCATAAACCTTAAGCGCTCCCACAAGCCACCGAGTCGGCTTAAACGCAGAAATTATTAAGCTTCTTAATTTAGACACTTTATTTCTTAAGCCTGAATCTCTCTCCAGGAAGTGGGGGAGAAAAGTCAAACATTTATTAGAATAGTCACTTATCTGACCGAGTTCAGCTTCACTGTAAATAACTTTTCTCCTTTCTCATTAATGTTTGCCCACCTTCTGGTTTCTTTATCTTTGGAAAAACTTTCCCGGAATTTGAAATTATAGGAAAGATAAAAGAATGTGTGCAAATGAATAAAGTCTGGCTTTCTGGTAAAATACATATCTTTCATGAACACAGGCAGGAAGATCCCACAGTTGATTAACCTCGCAGGCCTCCGGTGCCCTAACCTTGGCTCAGCAAGTGTGACATTAGGCTACTCTACAGCACTTCAGCTTGCTGGGCAAAACACAATCCATTAAACACTTGGAGGAGTGTCAGGGAATATTGTATTCCTGGTCTGAAACTGGTATAGATGGCATCAAAGTATTATACTGTGAACATTAAAAAAATAAATACAATAAATTCATCACATAAAAAATATCTCTATCAGCTTCTGGGTTCCTTTCCTTGAGTTTATGCTCACATATGTAGTATTGCATATTAAACTTCCAGCAGCTCTGTGCACATGTTTTGCTGCTTAGACCTAATACAATATTTTGTTTGCCTTGCTCTTTCACCTTTTCTTTTACTGATTCCTTTCTTTCTTATTTGTTGCACTTATTGTTCTTCATTTAATCCTTACCTGCTTAGATAGTCATCTGACCTAGTTTTATGCTATGGATTAAAGTAAATCCTATAATGTAAGTATCCTTGCTTTTCTGTATTCTGCCCTGTCATCTGTGTTTTGCTGGGATTTTGGTTACTGGGGCTGGCTTTGGTTAAGGGAGCTTCTGTGTCTCTGAGACTTACCCCCTAAGTGACTGGGATCATGCTGTAAGCAGCTTTGTTTTCCGAGTTCTTGGGTACCCATTATCTCATTGCTTCAAAAGCAGACTTAATTCTTTGACCTCTAAGGATAACTTTGTCTTTAATTATTCAGTTGGAAACTCCCACTGAGGTGAATGGCGGGGAGGAGGGGGAAAGGTCCCTGTATATTTTAAATCAGAAATGCCTGTTTGGTAGATAGTTTTCTGGTTTTGCAGTGTTAACTCACTCTGGGTAAATACGTACTTTGGATGGGAAAGAAGCAGTCTCTTGACGTTCTTGGGTTAAAAAGCCAGCAGAGATTTGTTTTGGTGCTGTAAATGCCTCTGCCAGTTTAGCAAGACTGGCAATGTGTAAGAACATTAATAAATAAAAGCAAACATGAACATCAAGGAAGAGAATTGATTCTTCCTTCTCTTTTCTGCTCTGTGCTGATTCCTCCAAATTAGAGCTGAATTAATGTCCCAGCCCTAGAAAAGGTGTTGGATTGTAAGGTGCCTTGGATCAGCCTTTTATCTATGCTTTTCTTTGTTTATGAAGCTCACAGCTTACTTTTGCTTAACAGTTGATAATCGAGTACTATGTATGATGCTGACTGCTCAGTGCTGTGGCTGATTTTCATGCCCTGTCTTGCCCCAAGTCTTGCTCACTGATCCATATATTCATATGTAGGAATGCACCTGGATTTCATCTCTCATTTTCACACTTGCATAGTTTTTCCTTTTGGATGATAATGGCTGTTATAATTGCTATGTGACATACAGTCTGAGAGGTCTATCCCAATGTGAAAGTTCATACACATCACTTTTTCAGGTATGAATTTCTATTTCTGCTATGCAAGGACATAGTAAGGGGTTTAACTATTGTTACTACAGGATTTAAACAAAACCTTGTTGAAAGCAGTGAGTAGGAGTTCTTCATTTAAAAGAAGTCTAAAACCATGTCTTTATGGAAACACCTAGCCAAAACTATAGGAACCTCTGCCCACAGAACGACTGTGGCCCACGCAGCTAAAGAGATTTTTTTTCACATTGCCAATTAACAATCAAAAAGATTGGGGAAATGAAAATGGTAACTGTATTTGTCTTTATAAGCAAAGGAAACAACGAAACCAGGGACTATTTGCATATAACTGGTAGACCCAATGGCACCTTGAAACAGGCAATGGCTAAAAGGAAAGAGCTGCTCAATAAAGCCCTGTCTGAAAGTAGAGCCATTATCAAATAAATTACCCATGGTTGCTTAAAATCTACTGTGTTCAGAGAAAGGACTTTCTGGTTTCTCTGCACCTAGGATCATCTTAAAAAAAGACCCAACAACATCTTGCCCCTTCATCTATTTCTTCTCTAGTGGAAATTATATGCTGCTAAATGTAAAAATTTGATATCTGCCTGGGTCATTAACAGGATAGATAGATACTTCAGGTATGCATCACTGTTAGTATTCACAAAATGATCATGAGACTTCAAGATTTGGTGCCTTTTTTTACAGTCACAGACCTGGAAAACATGAAATCTCAGTTTCTACTACAAAATTCAATATATTTCTCTCCTTAGCAGTTCTAGAGGTAATCATGGAAAGCTATGATATAAGGGTAGTTCAAAAATTTGGGATTCAGAAAATATAGAAAAGAAAGTACCCATCCTTTTTTAAATTCCTCCCTCAAGAGTTTCAAACGTTGAGTTTAGTAGTCCTTCCTGTTTTGGGAACCATTTTGTAACTTCAATCATTACTTGTTGCTTCTTTAACTCAAAATTCAATACCTGTCTATTGATAGTTTAAATGCTGTGCATTTTTGACAGTCGGGGGGCATTTGCAGTGTGAGATGCGGGGATGTGGCTTTGTGAATCATACTAAAGCTAGTGGTGTTTGTATGTTTCCCCTACACTGCACTGAAAATGTGCCCCCAAATGTTCTTTGGGTACATGGCTGTTCCTTGGGGACTCCCCCAAACTGTACGGTGCGTGCCTGCCTGAACTGTGATCCCCCTGAACAGCGTGCCGCAGCTTTGTGCTGTTGTGGCGCTGGCTACTCCCCTTGCCATCCAGAAACTGCTTTACCGCTGTGCTGGTGCCTCTAATTGTCAGTCTCCTGGAGCTTCTGAATGGAGTATATATACAGATGCACTGTCACAGTCACTGCAGTTCTACCAGACAAAGTGTGTCATTGTGATACAGGACAGGTGGCAGGTACAAAAACCTATGAATGCAAGATTTCTTCTCTGTACACATCCACACATCGAAAAAGAGAGAGACTGGCTGTACCTTCCCCCCAGACAAACCTGTGAGGATAACCACCCCCCCCTACTTTCTACCTGGAGATCTTTTTTTTTTTTTTTTTTAACTGAATACATGAAATTAAAATAAACAACATGTGTCTAAAATAATCTGCTCTAGTGCAAATACTACAAATGGACAGCATGTATGTCTTTGAAGAATAAATGTCCAACTACCATTCCAGATCTCCTGAGTTTTTTAATCTGAACCCTAGAGCCGAATTGCTGCATGGCTGTAAGCAAACCACTGTGGGATAGAGTCAGCCTGCTCTCTGGCTGGCCGTGCCAGGGAGTTATCATCTGGGTGCAAGTGCAGGTAGCTGAGGACAGAGTCAGGCAGGCAAGTCCATCTTTTATCACAACATGAGGGTACTCTGCTGCTTGTGGATCAGTGTCCCAAGGGCTTCCAGTCTTTATAGAACTAATAAAGGACTGGTGTATCAGCCTTATTGCTTTCATGCTTTTTATTTCTATATATATATTTTTGATGCTTTGAATGAAAATTAATCCCATGAATAATGTACACATGGTACTTTAAAATAGCTGCATGTCCTAGCCTGCATTGGTGTTGTCCTATTATCTAAGGCTACCAAGATTATTTTATTATTCAAAAAAATTCACTTCAGAGGATACCGGGAAATCTTACCTTTGTGGTTAAAGAAGAAAGCCTTTCCATGGGAAAGTCTGGTTTCCCTCACAGAGGGCTTGAATTTCCAGTGTTTTCAAGTTACAACATTCCTGCCTGAATGCTTACTCTTTCAAAAAAAATTTACTTGAACTAATATGCATGCTAGTCCCAATATTACTGTAATCAGCTAATATTACTGTAGTCAGCTTTTTTTAATTTCAGAAGGGATATTTTCATTTATGTTTAAAGAAATTTATTGATATCTAAACAGTTCTACAGATGCTAGAAGAGTCCCCAACCTAAAATACATGTCTAAATACTCATACAATTTTTGCTTAAGCAAATATTTTTTTCACAGTCAGGCAACACTTAATCTAACCAACATTTACTCAGATCAATATATTTTAATTGAAACTAATGGCAGATAGCTTAAACCAACAGATTTTTCACGGAACTAAGTACATTAAATCAATACATTGCTAAAAATTGCTATATCTTGTATAAAAGGTATTTATATTCTTAGCTAAATTAACTTTATTGAAACATATGCATATTAACAGTAATCAAAATACTGATATTTAGACACTGCTGATGGCATCAGTACATTTACAATACGCTAGGCAAACTTACACAAAGAAGCCATATAACACAAGGCGCTAATTTGCTGAAAGTGAAGAAAGAAGGGTGTGGGTTGATTCCTTCTCTCTGCTGCAAACTGTTCATCTGATCTTGGGAAAAGCACTTAGGGGACTAATTTAGGACTGGACTGCTCCTAGCTGACACCAGGAAGGTAAGTGTGGCACCCCTCTGCCCAGTCGTGCTCTCTGTGCAATCACCTGGTGGAGGTGACTCTCTATACATTGATTATTCTGGGAGCTTACAACCAACGTGGCCATTTCAACAAGGTATCTCAAGTTTGGTGAAACCTGTCATTAGCAGCTGTTGTTGCAAATCTGTCAATGTAAGAGAGAATTAAGCACCTCGATATGTGTGGAAATCAGCACACCTCTTACCCATCCATAGCTCAGGTTCTTGTATGCGGAACAAGGACAACAGCGCTTCTCCAAAGCTTGTCATCTTTGTAAGCTTTTGGGCTGGGGACTGTCTCTGACTATTTATTGAGACAACACATCACAACAGGGCTTCAGTCACAGCTATTATAACGGCAAGCTGATTGCAAATATAGAATTGGAAAAATTGGTGGCTTAAGCGAGAAACTGATGGCATTTACCCATCTGGTACTTTCATATTTTCAGCAGGAGATACGCAAGAGCAGAGACACCACTGTGCGTAGGAGCTACAGCACAATGACAACTGGGTGGGGTGGAGGCTGGCACATGGTCATCTGTTTTGGTATTCAGTTACAATTACAGCATAATTAGCCTACTAATTGCATGCCCAAGTTTAGTTGATGAATTTATATGTGTAATTATGGCTTATTGAAATGCACTGCATTTGCAATGCTTGCCTCTGTTTCCATGTGACAGAGAAATTTTCTTTTTCCACTCCTCTTGTGTTGATTGCACATGCAGAAATGTAAAAGATGACCATAACCCATACAGGCAAGTATGTCAGACCATTGCAAAAATAGCAGCCAAACTGTAACCATCAGTCCTACAACCAGATCTAAGGGAGCTCCTGGCCTTGGGTGCAGATCTGATGGCTTCAGTAAAATCTGTGCAGTGCCAAGGGCCACCCGCACTTACAGAATCGCGTTATGGGATGCAGACCTCCTGCTAATGTATCACCTGTTGGAAATGGCCTTTCAAAAAGCAGCCTCCATCTTCTGCAAAGGCATTTTCCAGTTCCAGATGAAGAAACTTCTGCAACTGCCCCAATAATTTTGCAAAACTGCTCTCTGATCTTTTTCACATGTAGAGAGTGAGCAGAAGCCACTAAACCAATGTCATTTCTTAAGCAGAACCAAGGTCTTTCTTACAATTTACAGAGAAAATGCTTCTTCCTTTTCTTCCACTTAGTTTCCCAGTATCCAGCTGAGAAGTGTGAGCTAAGTGCTAAGGAAAGGATTTATCCTTGAAGAAGAATCTCAGATGATGCTTTAAACAATGTAAAGCTTTGTTTTGATTTGATAAACCTTCTTAAAAAAACCCCACTCTTTGAAGTTCTGAAGTGGTTGCCAGGACTTTCTGTCCCATGAGAAGATAAGGTGGCAGCCACATGACATATGGGCAGCATTTTATGAATCCTGCAAGAGGTTGGAGAGTCTGTCTCACTTTCAGAGAGATGCCACTGTATTTATAAGATGGTCTGTACCAAGGGAGAATCAAACTGAAACATGCAGGCTTTATATTCTGTAATAGTTTGCTTTAATTAAAATTAGATGTGTTCCCAAGCAGAACTCCAGATCAGAACATACTCTCTTCAAACTTTGGGGAAAACCAGGTAACGCAGTGATTCCCTCCCCCCCCACCTTCCTTTAGAAAATAAAAAATTGATTGGACAAAAGCTTGGAGCTGACAAGTGGGGAGCTATAGAATCAAAGTTCCTTGAAAACTAAGTAGATGGACCATACTATTTCATTTTCTGTGTATCTATTCCCCATGATTTATGATTCCCACAGACCAAGATCTGAAAATTCAGGCCAAAATGCTGAAATGAAGAGCAGAGGAAGTAAACAATATTGACATTTCAGAGCAAAACCCTTTCAAGCTCAGTTATCCCTGTTGTTAAGGAAGCTACTCATGTAAGGGAAACTTCTGGAGTGGAAGAACAAACAAAAGTGTACCTTTTTTGGAGGAGCATGAAGCTGTTGATTGTTTTGAGAAATATATTTGATATCTCAGCTCTGTTCTTGGTTCAGCAGAGATCTGAAAGGTTATTAACCGGAGAGAGAGAAGAAGAAGAAAAAAAAACAACACAAAAAACCACACCCCAAAAGCCACCAAACAAATCTCAAACCTAAACTAACCTTTACCAGATTTTGTAGGATATCACAGCTGCAGATTTTTGTCTGAATGTCGTTGGTTCCTTTTCTGCATATCTGTGGCCAACAGTGCTTCAAATCTGAGAAAAAGTGTCTTCTTATTCAAATACTGTGAAATAAATGGAAGTATCTGAACAAGGAGGAAGGGCAGTCTTTTGCCATCTAGCCTCTCCTGTTATACTGTTTAGATTTCTGCACACTTTGGAGTCTTCATTATTTAGCCAGACCTTAGACCGTATCCTTTAATAAGTAGCAATTTCCATTTAACAAACAGGTTCCTTCACAATTTAACAGTCAAGTGCCATTACCTATTTAACAAGTAAGTTAATTGAGATGTTACACACAGCACAATCCCCTTGTATGCTCAACTAATTCCTCACGACTGGCCCAGACTTGCTGCCCTTCAAATACCTACACAGAGATTTAGAAAAGGTAGTATATTTAGTGTGAACATGAAAGGGAGGGAGAGATGACTAACCTCTTTGTAAAGAGGCTAGACTTTGTAAAATGCCCATTATACTGGACAATTTTATGCATTACATTGTAGAGGATATACTCTCTGTCTGAGCATGTGGCTATCTCCTTCATGCACACGCAATTTGCAGTTGTGTCAGTTGTAGTTAATTACAGTGGTATCATGTGGATATTTGTACAAAGCCTTGAGACATAAAATATAATTTCAGAGTTTATTAATTATTACTAATAGATCAGGAGTGCTCTGGTTGATCTGATTTTGTGGGGTTTTATGGTATCTTTTATGTTTAAGCCAGTCTGTAAGATACAAGCTCACAATCCTGCATATAACATATTCTGTCTTGTTGGTTAGTCCTAAACAAGGGTTGAAAAGAGAAAAGTCTTGCTAGCACAGAGCATCAGCACTTTTTAATTACACTATTTTGTGGTACAAGCTGGGCTGGTGAGATGACCTACAGGAGGAAGTCAGCACTTTTTGAGTGAGTACCAGCATATTTTTACATTTGCTTCCTTCAGCCTTCTATTCTCTTTCAAATGGATCAAGTTCCCTTTCTTTGGATCTTTAGCTTTGTCCATTAGTACATCCCCAAAGAGTATTTTGTCAAATGAAGCAAAACACTTTGAAGACGATTTTAAGTTCTTTTGAGAGTTATAGCCAATACTTTGTTTATGTATAGTGATTATTTACTGAGTTAGCACTCCCAAAAGGCAAATCTGGGTACATACCAGAAAAATGCTTTAGATAATTGCTAGTTGGTTTGATCTCCTGGTATTTTGTGATATTTTATGCTGTCTTAATGGCATCACCTGAGATTCTTTGGGCACAAAAATATTTTAAACTGTGGTCTGTAATAAACTGTAAGGGAGTGATTTTCAAATCCCATAATAAGAAGCTCTACTGAAAATGTCCTCATGTCCAGGTTGTTGTTCTTGACAACATAATAACAAATGACTATACTAACCTTACAGCCATAAGAAAGATTGGGGAAAGACATCATGATTCTTGTAAGCCTAAATCCTACAATGAACAAGTGTTTCCATTTAATCTTTCCCACTTAATATATTTTGAAAATTAAGACTGTTTGCCATGTGATGCTTAGAAATATTTTCTAAGTTTCTGTTCTCGGATGTTTGTTAAGAATCACTTATCTCCCTAAATGTCACTACCTTTAACAACCCTAAGAAGTACTTTTGGTTAATCTTCTTTGGTGCCTCTACTTGAAGGATACCTTTTAAAGGATATTTGTTGGTAAAGCTCTTTTCTTTCTTTCTTTTTTTTTTTTTGTCTTGGATTTATAAGGTGTTGATGAGGGTAAACCCACATTGAAAAGCCCAAAGGTCCAATAACAACTAACTCACTTTCATTATGAACAGATAAATATCAACCCAGAAAATGTCAACAGCCACAACTTCAACAATTAAAATGTGTAATTTTCATGTGTCCATGACATGAAAATACTGTCAGCACCTGAAAGAGTCAAGAAAGCTTCAGGCTATTTTGAGATCTGATGGCCAAGGAAGGCTAACATCTCTTCTGAGATTTTTTTAAATAAGAGCAATGCTGGAATAGCAAATTAGACTATTTAGACACCAAACTGATGCTATCAATGATTTTTCGTTACTCAACGCTCTACACGCCTCTTTTGGAACCAATGCCGACCACACAGCTTAGTATAATTGAGAGGCTGAGCTCTATTTCCATTTGATATTTTCCCTGCTGTTCCAATGGTAATATTCACATACAATAGACTGAGATAATAATACAAAACCTATATTACTCTCAAAAACATCCTTTGCTGTCTAAATCCATTGTACTGCTTGGGAGCTAGTTAGTTAATTATTAAAACAATATCTAAAAATAATCAACTTTCAGAAAAATTGGCAGGCCAAATTCTGTTCTCATTCATTCCCAGGCAGCACCACAGTGTATTGTGGTGTATGACAGCGGATTATAGAAAACAGGGTCAAATTATTACTTTTCAATAGTGGATAATTCATGTGTGTGTTGTAGGAAATAGCTTAACTGCTTTACAGATAGCCATTACACTCCTTACCCTCTCTTTTTCTTGTCCTTTACCTGCTAGCTTCAAGCACGGTATTTGCTATAGGAGGACCTAGGTATCCTTCCAAGATCTCTTTCATCTCTCATTGCAGATACGATCTGGCCAGGAAGGAGTACCACATTATTTTAACACAAAGACAACTGTCACATTATTTCCCCAGTGGCCAATCACCCTGTAGGGGACAACTTCATCTATATTGTACCTGCTTAACATACTTCATTAACTCTGTCAATTACCAGCTACCTCAGCACCTTTTCTGTTGGCATTACACAATTTATTCTTTCCGTGTCCCAAACAGTACCATCTTAGGAGCCCCCTTCATAATGCAAGTAAGGAGATATTAATCTTAAAAATGTATATTAGGAACAATTAAAATAGATTTTCAAGATGGTTTATGGCTTGTTTTTCAATGGTGTTCAGCACCTATGACTATAGTTGAATCTCAAATATATGAGAGCTCCCTCTAAAAAGCAGACTTATGTCTATTAGAGGTGACTATATTTTTCTTTGACAAAGACTTTCCAGAGAAGTTCTCATTGCCAAGTATAGTAACTAACTTTTCTATTTTAACATACTTTTTTAAGCTAAACTTTAAAGCTAAATAGAGGCTTAACTTTAGTCACTTCATTAAGGCTTGCTAGGCTAGGAGCTAAGGAGTGTATTTATCCTGGACTCCTTCTACAGGCAATGGACAAAGACTTGCCCTTCCAAAGGGAAATTCAGCCTACCTGAGCCGACCTATAGCAACTGACTGTGTGAGACTCTGCTCCTCACCACAGAGCCTCAGTTAAGTGGATTTTCATTAAATGCAGCACTTAGAATATCCTTGTGAGAAGCAGAGCTTTTTGTTTTATGGAGAGAGCTCAAGAGAGGGGAGTTTCAGGTGACTACAATGGCCAGCGGAAAGGTGGGGTTGGATGAAGAGCTGAAATTTGGGGGTGGAAGTAAGGTGTCATTAAGGTTTGGTCTCTAAACCCAGGAACAGGTACAGCACAGGGGAAAGGGGACTTTAGAATCCCAGAGCAGCAAAGGCACGAGGAGGCTCCAGAGAGAGGAGGTGTGAAACTAGGAACAGCATTTTGTTGAGCTAGCACTTGTCAGTGTATGTAATTGTCTACTTGAATATTAAGCTCTGCTTATGCTAATTGGCTTCAGTGACTGAGCCCAGATCACAGGAGAAAGGAGCTTGGAGGGGGGGGCAATGATGAGTACAAAGGGCCCCACTCACAACTGTGCACAATTCCCCACCACTGTTGTGGGGAAAGAACGGATTTACATGGTTGCTCCCTGCTCCCCTCCCTGGTCCTCTTCTCTTTTTCTTCCTTTTTCTTTTTTTTTTTTCCTGCATGGAACATGGCAGGCTTCTTCAAAGGACACTTCTGAAACTAAGAAAACCTGTATTTTCATAGAAAAAATCAAACAGTAAATGACCTAATGCCTGTTACAAAGACACCTGATTAAAGCAAATTCAACATACAGTTTAGAACAGACTAGCATCAAATGTTCTGAAAGGGAACAGATGAACCAAGAAAATTGAAAGTCAATGGAAATCATAAATACCTCCTGATTACATGGAGTTTTCCCAGTCACTCTTCAAAAGGAGCAAGGAACATCTGATCTCTCTGCCCCTGTTTTATTTAGGTTGAAAGGCAATTCCTTCAAAAAAGGGAGGCATGGCTCGAGGTTGCCTGTTGCAGTTGTGGAGTCTGTCATGAAGTTGCAGGTTTCTGCATGCTTCAGCTTTCCAGATTAATGCTTCATCCCATTGAATATTCTGCTGCTTCTCTTTTTCTCTTCATGAGTGTTTTCTTTTTTTCTACCTGAATCAGTATGTTTCCTCCAACTGTAGCTGCAGCATACTTGTGCAGATATTGATCAGGGCAGCCTCTCTGATCAGTTGGAGAGGAAATTACACTACCTGTAATCTCTTCCCATGCTATGGCATTGTAAAATATGAGGTTTCAGTACATCAGTTAGCTTTAAAATACCGTAACTGTTTATTAAGAAACAGCAGATACCTATTGCCATGTGCTACGTTTGTAACTTCACTATTTTTCAAGACACCCCTGGGGGCATTACAGCATTCCAAGTACAGTTGGAATGTGGGTATAACCTAAATGTGTAAGGAAGAAGGGTCTCCATAGTGAGGATCATCTCTGCAATAAATGAACATTTTTTTGAACGCATCCTTACTTAATACTGCTGTCTAGGCTAAGATTCCTTTTACTATTGGTAGGACAATCATTTAAAGTGAACTCTCTACTTGCAGTAAAAAGAAAAGCTTGTGATTCTCTGATATGCCCTTAACTTGAATTTTTGAATTAATCCAGGGGAGGCTTAGGGAGTTGCAATACACTGAACTACTTCCACTTCTGTAAAAGCTGTTTGTTCACAGCCAGGTGTAGTACTATTTTTTTTTTTCCCTCCCCTTAAATAAAAATGAACACTGTGCAAACACTGGCTGACTCCTTTTTAATCTGTCAGCACATTCTTTGCATCTGTGCATAAACATTATTATCACAAACTCAGAATGTTACCACAAAAATTATCAGACTCCTCAAAAGGTACCCTTTGCAGCTTCCATTTGAATACAACTTTAATGTGTTAATGTGAAAACAAGCAAGCTTTAGAAGGAAAAAAAATAGTTTTTTCATTTTCACAGGTTAGCCAGGGTTCCTTCGCTATCATGTGTATGTATGGGGTAAATATTTTATATTTAGTAAGGTATTGTCTTCTGACATGTATTTGGCTTTGATAATGTTTCCTATTGTGTTCACTTAATATATTAATCGTTGATGAAAAGACATAGTCTGAGGGAAAAGGATATGGGACATGGCATATTTTCAGAGATTTTTAAAGTTTACCTTTTGGGAATGGAACTTCTAACTGAGTATTTTTGTGTCTGTTTGTAGGAAAAAAGATACAGTCATCATGTTTATAGGGATGACCTTTTATGTTATAGTACAATGCTTTGAAGCACAGTTATTTTTAATTGCTTTATAAGCCTATTGAGACCATTCTGCATGTCACTTTGTTATATACAGCACTGAGTCACATATGTTTGGTCAATGAATCTTTTGGTGCCTTGATATTTACATTAAAGTCTGAGCAGGCGTCGGGGAAACATTGTGTTCTGGGTTTCACTGGTGGTGTTTTTTTGTTGTTTGGGTTTTTTTACTGTCACTCTAGCTATACACCTAATGAGGTGACAGAGAGAATTAAAAATGACAGATTGTTTTGGCTGCAGTGGGGCTGTCTGAGCCATATTTTCCTACAATACAGCTCAATAAACCCAGCTTGTGGAAAGCCCTCTGCACGTGATTTGCTGCTGCAGCAAGGGTCCTGCTGGAGGTTGAAAGAAGAGCGGGCGGCGGGCCGGGCAGCAGGGAGCGGGGATTGCGGTCAGCGTGCCAGCGCTGCTCTGGGGATGCACAGGGCTGGCCCGGCCACGAAGCGCTGCTCCCAAAAACCTCTAACGAGAAGTTGCACGGGTTGGCTAACGCACACGTATTTCCGTCCAAACACCTTGTAAAACGGTAGCTTCCAGTCCGTAATGCCTGGGGAAGTGTGGCGGCACCTTCTGCGGATGGCCCCTCCGAGGCTGGAGGCGGTGGTGTAAAACAGCCATCGTGGGGATCGGAGGTGGCCCCCGCCTCTGCGGTAATAAACGTCTCGGCAGCCACGTGCCGCTTTGCTGCCGCTTGTCTGGTGGAAGAATAAAATGTATCAGAAGAGATTCCTCGGGACAGAATGGTTAACTACAGGTATTAGACTGATAGCTGGTATAATTAAGAAGAAAGATCTGTCATTTCACAGACTGTGCAGAATAAATTCCAGATATCCGTGCGTAATCTTTCAAAGTGCCTTTATCTCCAGAGCCAGCGAGGGTGACCACAGAATACCCTGAACCCAATTATGTACTTTCTGATTATCATATTTTTATTTCTCAAGACACGGGGCTAATAAGAAAGATCAAAAAATGTTTGAACCAGAGTAATTTCAAATGTCAAGAACTAGTTATTCTTACAACAAGCTCCCAGGTCTTGACAATGTAAGCTGTTCTCTGTTTGGTTTGATTCCTCTTGGGGAGTGGAAACGAGGGACTAGGGGATTTAAAGTGACTTTGTACTGTGGAATCAACACATGCTTTTGAGACCTGCGTTTGACACTGGCTTTGAGGTGGTTTGTTTCTTCTTTTTTTTAGTTGGGGGGGGTGAGTGTTGGGGTTTTTCTTCTTCTTCTATTTTTTTTTTTTTTTTCCCCAGAAAGGAAGCTGCAGAGGAATTGCAGCCTATCACCACCAGGGAGTTTCTATTCAGTTCTTTGGATCAGAATAACTTAATCAGGTAAGGGTCTGCGGGAAGGAAGAATCCAAAAGACAAAATCCACATCAGAAATTTACTTTAGGAGGAAAACTAATTTTGCCAACCACATGAGCCATAAAAAGGGTAGGGCAAAGAACTGGATTCCTCTGCAGTAGGAAATAAAACAAATTTCTGCCTTCCAAATGATGATTTGAAAAAGGATTCAGAGGGTACCTGTTTTTATTCTCTTTACAGTTCCTCATGTTCGAGGAGCACTACATGTGTGGATGTTAAGGAAAACCATGCAGTTCCCCATAGATGACGTTCTGCATGTGTAATTTCCAACAGGGGAGGAAGCAGCTTGAGCCTGAAGGTGTCTTGTTTTTGACTACAAGGCATAAAGGTTGCTGTTGTGGTCTGCTTTCTTGAGATGCTGAGCATCCATAAATACAGACAAAGTCAGGGGAGCCATATGTATTAATGCTATGTTTTCAGAGAGGGAGATGGTTCAGGTCTTCATTCTCCAGCTGGCTCTCCAAGGGAAGAGCCACGAAGGTGTTGAGTGCTCCACCCTCCCAACCAGGAGCAAAGTACTGCCCATGTCAGCAAGAGGAAGGAGCTAATTAAAAGTAAAAACTCAGTAATGAGAAAGGTAGCCTTGCTCCCATTAGGACCTGGGTGAAAAACAGAAAGTGAGAATAATTTCATTTGGATCTTATGCCTAGGCTGGCAATTGCACTTGCTCGTTATTTGGGTCTTGGACAAACTCACCAATTCTGAAAAGGAAAAATGAAGATGGAAAAATACTGCAAGTAATCATGCAAAGTAGAATTCTGAGGGTAGCTTCAAGAGAACAAAACAAAACTGTTTTCACGGAGATCAATCATGTTAGTTTTCTGACTTTTTTTTTTTTTTTTAGTCCTAATTATCAGTGCCAAGCAGGAATCACAGATTAGACACTATTGAAGCTATTTTTAAGTTTAGCTTATTGAAACCTGTTCTTTTCAATGAAGCTGCTCAGAATGATCTTAGCTTTTAGATTCTCTGGTATATTGCTCATAGTATCCTGAAAAGAAAGGAGCAGATGCTGATAATTCCTCCTGGGACCAAGATCATCGCAAGAAGTTCAGAGACTCACATGCACACATTAAATTTGTCATCCATTTGAAGGTGGGGTGGAGGGGATCTGTTTCTTGATTGTGCAAAAAATTTGCTGCTCAGGGTGTTTTCCCCAGACTCTTTGGATTTGGGAGTCCTTTTCTCATTGTGAGGGGATGACAGGCTAAAGGCTCCTTCTGCTCTAATGTCATTTGAAACTGGGTATGGTTTTAGGGAATTACATCCCTGGGCATTTAGATTAAATTTTCATCAAGAATGGCAAATGCTGCATCAGGGTGAGGAGGGATTTTGGACCGTGCCTTCTGGCAAGGCGGCATCCCAGGTAAAATTTTTCATGACAGCTGACCATGGTCTGTCTGTCAGGCAGTTTGTGTGGGAAGGAGAAGTAGAAGGATCAGAAAAAGAGGGACATAGTCTTTGAAGGTTATGTGTTTTAATCTCAATTTAGCCTACTCTAGGTTTAATAAGAAGGGCTTGGGAAAGACAAGATGTTAGAAAGGGAGAAGAAGAAGGCAGGCAGAGAGAAAAATGTGCTGGAACAAGTTGGGGAAGAGCAGAAAATACGAGGGTGGCAACTAGACCTCATCCAAAATAGAAAGCAAACATAGTAAGTTGTGAAGTGGTACAAAATAAGATACGAGGAGGAAAGATAGAAAAAAAATCTGAATTACCTGAAATGTTATATGCTTCTTTGTATACCTATGTGTGTGTATATGTTTAATCTCATCACATCCATAAAATGCCCTTGTTTATCTCAAAAATGCAAATATAGACTCTTAAGAAGCTTTAGTAAACTAAATTCTAGCCTTAATCTGTGCTTGTGCTCTAAGAGAGTAAGTTTTTGTTAGCAATTATGCTGGACAAATGAAAATGGATCTGTAGAGCAAACCCATGTGTATTAAAGACCCACTGACAGCACTATAAGCATTTCAGGCAGTTCTGCTCAGGAAAAGTTGTAGTCTAACCCTGTGGGCTGAATGGCCATTCCCAGCTGAAGCACGTGGTGTGTGCTTACAGGTGTCCTGGGTTCAGCTGGGATAGAGTTAATTTTTTTTTACAGGAACCTGGGAGGTGGGGGGCATAGCCGGGGCAGCTGACCTGAACTGGCCAAGGAGCTATTCCATACCATGTGACATCATGCTCAGTATATAAAGGGGGAGCGGGCCGGGGGGTGGGCTCTTCTTTTCGGTGGGGGAAGTGGCAGAGCGTCGGGTCCCGGGTGGTGAGCAGTTGCACTGTGCATCACTCTTTTTGTATACTTTTTCATTAGTACCGTTGTTGTTGTTGCAATTTCTTTGTGTTGTTCCAGTAAACTGCCTTTATCTCAACCCTCGAGGTTCCAGGTTTGGTTTTTTTTTTCCTCTCCTCCGTCTTCCCCCCATCCCACCGGAGGGGGGCGGGAGGAGTGAGCGAGCGGCCGCGTAGTCCTTTGTTACCGGCTGGGCTGAAACCACGACAACAGGGTATATCTCCCTCTTGAGCTTGTTATGAAGCTAGCTGGTTTGAGTGATGCAGGTCCGTTGAATGTTGTAAACCAGTAAGGCACAGCAAGTGGGAATGACAGGAAGAGTCAAATGCTAATGTAGACTTTCTGCAAGAAGTTAAATAAACATTCTGTATCCTTTCCATGGTACAGCTTGTATAGCTGTCAGTAAACCCCAAATCTGATGGTTTTGTACAAAGCTATTTTATGTCACATCTTGAAACTTATTCAAGCTCTACATTATGCTTGTATAGCAAACTAAGACTCCAAGAGGTTTGTGCATTATTAATGAGATAGTGGAAGTGCTCTAGAATCAGCTTTCATCTAAATAAAAGTGACGATGTTTATCTGTACCCGTTGTATTCATTGTTGTCTTGAGTGCACAGTGCTTCCTGTTGGTATGTATGTTATTGATTTGCTGACTAATCTCTTTATCTGATCAGTATTGATTGCAACTCTCAGTCTATAACCTTTGGACATAGTGATATTGTGGCTAAATAAAACACAGATGCAAAATAATTAACAAGTTCCAATACTGGTATTTCCTTTCCAGCAAATACTTTAAGCGAGTCTTATATTTGACAACTAGAAGCAGTATTTTTAGAGAAAAGTGTAAATAGAAGATGAATATACAATCTCTAGTTCCTTAATATAAATTACTCAAGAAGAAATAGTAAGTTACCTTAGGGAAATCAACAGCTTCTTCAATTGGATTGCTTCTGTCACTGCATGGACACAGTCTTGTTTGATGTCCTCCTACCATTTGTCTTGTATGGAGTCTTTTATCTAAATCCAAAGCAATGCAGTCATCACTGCTGCAATTCAATAATGGCTCCACAGGAGCTGTCATCCACAGTTTGCTATTCATCTTGTAAAGCCTTTGAGTTTTCAAAGTATCCACTAAAGTTGGTATTTCAATGCTGTGGACAGATCACTTAAGGTTCTTTTGTATTTTCAAAACAGGTCTAAATTGAGGATGAGCAGATATTGAAATGCCCAACTTATTGTACCTAGGTGCCAAAGGAGACGATGGAAGTGTCAAAAGGTAATTAGATGATCAGACCCACCTCCTAACTGAAAATGTGTGACTTTGTGGGCTTGAATGACACTTTGACTCAACACTGGCATTGCCTGTGGAGAATGAGCCCATTGACACAAAAAGAAAAAAGACAAAGAGATGGAAAAAAATTGGAATTAGCCACTAACAGCCCCAGGAAGTGAAAAATTATTATGTGATAACAACATGAAGTATAAGGCACAGAGAGAAGTCATATCGTTTCTACTCAAGTATAAGATGCCCTTTATTCCATTTCATATAGACTTAGAAAGCAGGGGTCATTTTGGACTTGAAGGTTGGTGGCAATCCTGAAGGAACTCACATTTGTCATGAGTCAAGAGCCTGGATGTAGGCAGCTGTTTAACAAGCTGCTGAGATTTGGGTGGGATTTTGTGAGGGGTGGTGGGTTTTGTTTCTTGTTTTTTTTGTTGGGCTTTTTTTTTTTCAGATGCCATTTTACCTGGCTCAGTCTGAACATGTATTTTAGCTGTTAGCCTTTTGATTTTTTGTTTGTTTTAAGCAAAAATGCAGTCATCTTTGGGCCCTAATCTGGGATAATTTAGTACAGAACAAGAGATGAAGTGTATTCTTTGAGAATGAGAGTTAGCTTGGGTAAGAAAGCAGCATCCTTACCTGAGCTCAGCTTTAGCCAGGATGGTAAATTTATATATAGCCTTTTCTTACGAGAAGTATTATGGTTTGCTTAGTTCACTCTACACAGATTGGAGTTTTACCTGAAGAAAATAGTCTCTGTGGGAATACTTCACATTGAAAGTATTGAAGGAAGAAAGCTTCCTCTGTCAGAACCAATGCCACTTCCATCAACATCAAACCAGTCTTTACTGAAAAGCAAAGAAAAATATTTCACTTTTTAAAATTTCCTAAATCCAACCCTATGAATTTATGAGATGGCCTTAGATTCAGGGCTCTTTGGCACAACTACTGTATGTGCCTTTCCCTGTTGTCTTTTTGAGGACAAGTAACATAAATCGCTTACTGTGTGGTTTTTCAGAGTACGTACTAGCGTTAAGTGGTCTGCATGAGTATGGGAACATGGTCGTACAGAGCAGTTTACCTTGTCCGTATCCTCTGGTGCAGAAGAGGTGCAGATGGATGACCTGGAGGCAGCGTCCTGAGCTACTGACCAGTTCTGCCCTTGACAGTCCTCGAGTGCTGCCACGGACACCTGCACGCTGGTGCCCGCGTCCTGTATTGATCTGCAGAAGTCCTGGGAGGCTCTGTAGATGCAGCTCAGAGAGGGGAGGATTTCTTCACACAATCGAAATACAGCCCTGCTCTGCCTCTGTATTTTGCTGTCTCCCTTCCCTGAGCTAAATCGTGCCGATTTCCCTGGCCAAAGCTCATTGCAGTGGCAGAGCTATGACTCACCTGGTAGTTTCTGAGACTGTCAGGCATTCCCCTCTAAATCTCTTCATCCCCTTCAGCCTATTTTTAAATGCTTGGCCTCTGTTCTTAAGTGCTGGTATTGAACAAAATGTAAATATAGTGCAACCTCTGATTTTAACCTTGGCCTTGATCCTCCTTTTATTCTAGTTAAATGTAATAAAAAGAAAGGTAACATAAAGATGTATATTCTTTTTTTTAAAGATGTTTATAATTCTTTAAAATACATGAGTCAGCTAAGCATTTAAAAGTAAAATATAGATATAAAATTATTCAGACTGGGTGATATAATATAGAATTTAAATTGAGCATATTTTAGCAGCACTGGGAAACCTTACCCCAGAGCTAATAATGTAATAGATCTATCTCACCAACAACTTGGAACTTGCAACAGAGTTTTATCCACAAAGGAGAGTTCTCTGGCCTACTTTATTAAATACCTTAGAGGACTTTGCCTGTAAGATTACATTTGAACAATGCAATTTATTAAAATCTCTGTTCTTATTTTTCCTGCTGAAATTTTAGCCTTTTTCTATGGTAAAAAAAAAAGTATAAACAAATCCAACAGGCTAAATAAACATAATTCAACAAATGTTTCATCAAACAGGTATATAGGGAAAACATCCTATAGTTTATTTTTTACCGTCACTTGTTTTGCTATGGTGCGTCAGGCAAGCTGTGTTCCTGATTAAGAGTATTTTTTCAAATCTGAAGCAGAGCTGGGAATATAATTGAAAAATTACCCATTATAAACAGTTCTAATAAATAAAGAAAGCAAATTGAAACACTTTTGTTATTTCTTATAAATGGAAATAATCTCAATTTTGTTTAACAGATCTTAATGTGCTGAGTGCAATTACAAATCATTGCAAAAGGATACAAAGGTTGAAGCTACATCATATAATTCACTTGGGATGGACATGCATATTTTGGTGACTTTTATTTAGCAATAGTTTACATTAACATGCCATTGTTGGAGGTGCAAGTATTTAAATCTGTTCACTAAATAGGATTTTGCATGAAGTAAAAATAACAGAACTCAGTATAGTGATGCTAATTAATAGATATATCTGAGATTTCTGCTTAGATTCAGTTATATATTCTAGCATTTACCTTGGAGTTTTTATGTAATTCTGTTTGATCTGAGAATTTAAGTTCATTCCATTTAGTGGGAGATGTTAGATTTTCAACAATAATTATTACTATTTTTAAATTAGGCCATTTATGTAAGTAGTAGGGTGCAGAGCTGGCAGGTGACTCAAAGCAGCCATTTTTGCAAAGGGGTGTAAAGAATATCACAAAACCACTTTATTTTTGGACACTTGCCCTTCTCAGGTGCTGCCTACCTGCCAAGTTCATGAAAAACAAATTGACACAGATGAAAAATGTAGAAGTCTGGAGAAGGAAAGGAGGATATTCATACCAGTTATTAGGTGATGCCAAAGCCCAGATTCAGACAACTAAACTGTCACAACAAAAATATCTAATTAACCTGTAACTCATTCCCTGTATATGGAGAGGTGCTAATGTGATAAAGGACTCTACCATGAAAAAGAAATGAAACAGATGAAATTTCCATGAGCCTATTGTCATAGCCAATCCAATTTAGAAACAGAGAGGAAGGTATTTGATCTGACATTAATAACATTCATTTACCAGTAGCTGATGGGAAAAAAAACAAAGCAAAATAAACCACCTAGGAACTCAAGACATGAAGAAATGATCGAAGGTAAGGGGGTGTGTTTGTGTGCATGTGTGTGGGCAGTGGGTTCAGAGAGATGGGATTAATTACTAAGTGGGAAGACATATAGTCAAAAAGTGAGCGTAGTTTAGAACCCCACATAAATGGATATGCCAAAGAAAACCAGGGAATACTTAACTTAGAAATAATTAAAAAATGCTGGAATTCCTTGTATGTATTAGATGGCAAACATAATTTTTAAGAATATAAGATTACAAAACTACATAGACAAATACAATCAAATGAGAAGCTCTAGGGGAGGTAGAGAATTAAAGACAAAACGTAAGGACTTTTTACTCTGATTGGGAAACTCTTCCTAGTCTGGCCAGCGCTAGACAAATAAAAAAAAGGTCAGCAAGGACAGGCAGGGGTGTGTGTAAGTGTTTTAGAGGTCTTTGACTAAAACCTTGCAGGGAGCTGTTGATGCGACCCCTCCCGGGACCAAGGGCTGTCGAGAGGTGCCCGCAGGAGGAACCTGCCCTCCGGGGTGGAAGGGACTGCCAAGGAAATGTTATGGGCAGCTGCTTCTGCTGAGGAAAGAATGAAACTACTGTCTGGGGGCTTTGGAAGGAAAAAATGGGAAATTCCTGAGAGGTAATTTGGAATATTTCACAAGCATAACCTCAAAACAGAAGGAAGCTATTTATGAAATATTATGTCCAATAATTTGGACACCTTACATTAAGTTTGGAATAATTTTTTTTTTTTCACACAGTTTTACAGAGGAAAAGCTTTAGCACTATTGGGACACTTAAGAGTTTCAAGGCATTTTGCTCAAGAATATAATGAAAAATATTTAAAAAATTATGTGATTTACATTTTATCTTACTGAGAATGCAGTTTTAGCATGGAAGGAAATGACAAAGATCTAAAGCAGTCTGTATAAAAAAACCAAACCAAACCAAACCAGCAACAAAACCACCCACTCTGCAGCTTGGCTACAATGGTTTAATCTTTGGTAAACTTAAATACAAAGCAAATATCCAAAACTACAGTTTTGGTGGGGTTTTTTTTGTGACCTGTTAATGCATTTGTACGTTAAAAGGTTTGAAATGGGTCCTCTGTTTTGTCACAAGGTGCTTTGCACTGGAATAATCCCTGTTTAGCTGCAGTACTGATCTGTAGGACAGTTCCCATACTAATCACTTTGGGGATCTCTTTGGGGGACTGTCAAAGAAACAACCCCCCCAGCTGAGAGGGTGCAGGACTGAAGCAGGAGACGACGAACTGTGGTGGCAGCTCTGAGGCCAGACACAGTGTCCCACATGTCTTTTCCTGCACAGTAATGGAAAACCCCCACGTAAATAGGAGGGAAAGGATCAGTAACAACCACCCCCTCAGCAATACTGTACCTGCAGATCGTGGGTTAAATAAGTAAATATGCTTCCTCCTTATATTTATGCTTTCTACAGTTAATGCCTTCCTTGTCTTTATTTGGTTGGTAGAGTTATACAATTTAAAATTGGAGCAAGACAGTGTTTTAAAATAATATCCCAATGTAATGAAATGGGGTGATTTAATAGCCTACAGTAGAACACGGAAGCTTGTACAAATGCTCACACACGTACAAAATCAATGTACATGCAATCATAATTATTTTGTAACTATGTTTTACTCTGTCTCTCTCCTCTCTATATTGTCAGTGTCACGTTGTCCAGACTAGGGACATCCTTGCCTCCTTCAGAAATGAAAGTCGGGTTTCATATTCTCATAGGTCCCAAAGCTAGAATGTGCTTTTTGCTTTTGGCACTAGCTCTGTGCGCAGGGGCCTATTGAGATAACTGGGACTCCTCAAGTCAACAGCAGCATCAGGCCCTGGGGTGACCCATTCAACAGCTCCTTTCTCTGTATCTTTCTCTGTGTCACTGGGAGTACAACACAACTGTCCCTCTTGCTTTCAGTGCCATATGCAAAATGTCAGATACACTTAATATTTTGGGTCTTAGAGCAGAAGCAGTCTGCCTCTGGACTGCACCTAGGAAGAGTATCTCTTAACAAGGAAAGCAGTCTCTTTACAAAGTATATTCCCCTGCCACAGTGTTTTTGCTGTTTGACTTCTTGTTCCTGGACCATTTTTTCCCGCAACGTAGGGCTGCCTGCAAGGAGGGTCTATCTGGAAAGCAGGTGACAGGACTTTGCCATTGCTTTCTGGAACTACACAGAAGCCAAGCAAAATATTCACAAAATATTAATGAATTGTATTGTTTGGATAAATGATACTCATCTCATTGTCTGACACTGGCCATTACCAGAGGTTGGAAAAAAGAGACGTGAAATAAAGACAACTTTACTGGGATGGTTAATTTCCTGATGTTATGTCTCTAAATACTGATAAGACATGGGAGTGCAAAAATGCTTCGTTTGAGAAACAGCACTAGATTCATAAAAATTAAGTATAATCTAGATGTTTTGTGATGCACAATGCCACAGAAGCAGAAAAGCCCCCAAAGTTACTGATTTTTCTAATGAATGCCACAGAGGCATGATTTCAATTCACTTCCTCATGCCCTAAAATGCCCGTGACATCAGTGGTGACAAGGCTTCCATTGCATGAACAGCTGCGCACATCCAGGCTGACGCTCTGGCTTTATCATTGCGTACAATACACACACATCTCCTCCCAGCCCCAGCTGTAATATTTACACAACAGATTGGATTAGAACATTTGCAGGGAGCCTGTTATGAATACCTCTTCAGATAATTTTTGTGGAAAAACTTCTGTTTGATGATTAGCTAGATAATAGCCTTCAGTTCACTATTTTTGGGTGAGTTTATTCAGAGACTGAAAAGACTGGGAAAATTCATATACCTACAGGAGATGTCTGAGTGGTGGAATATTCCTTCTACTCTCTGAAGTGCCAAGGCAGAAGCCAGCTCCAGGGCAGGAGCTACGTAACTGTGCTAGCACAGTGCTGAGCTTGAGACAAAAGGTCCTACTAAGGATGTTGTACGGTAATGAATGCAGACTTTATCCTTCTGGATTTAAAACATCACTTTTTAAATAATACAAGCCAAAGTAGAAAGTGAAAATGATAGACCTGCCCTTCAGTCGTGTTGTAAATTTTATACATGACTGAACTTGGAGCGCTCCTTGCAGTTCCTTCTATTTCTCGCCAGTGCTGTTTCTTGCCTCTTAAAGGTCTGCTCCTAGTCTCAGGTCTCACATTTAATTGTTTGTAATTATAATTAAAATGTAAGAAAGATCCTCATCTTTCTGTGTGTTCATGAACCCAGGAACACATCTCATCACAGCAAACTCCTACAAAAGGATAATTACGTTTTTAAGGAAATGGATAAAGGAAAAAACCTACTCCCAGGATGAAACCTTGTGCAGTCTTGAGTAAATGACAAATTGGGGGTTAATATCAGGGGAAATAATGTCAGATTTTAACAAGAATGGTGAAGCACAAACAGTTTAATCCAGGAAAGCTACATGTAAAAAGAAAAAAATAAAAATAAAAATCCTGTGTTTGAGACAAGGGTCCTGATTTGTTGCCAGGGTGAAATTCATCTCTGTACAGAGGGTCCTGCCCAAAACCTCTACAAATCCCTTCTTTCAAAAGCTTACGCAAGATCCAAGCGCGCCTAGCCTTTATGTTTTCCCTATGCACATTTCTGTGAGAAAACTGTGGAGGTTTGCAATTGGCTTCAGTGGCAGCAGAACAGTGACATTTTTTAAACATCTCCACTCCCACCCCCAGCCCCTGCTCCCCGCAAACTCTTTCTGTAAAATGTAGCAAATCATCTTCCTTTTTCTGCCCTCATACAGATTGTGCAGGGGAACCATACTGAGAATCATGTTTCCAGCACACAGAAAATTAAAAAATACTTGAGGTGCTTTCTGGGAATTTATTTTAGTTATCAGGCAGCTTTAGGTTATTTGATCAACTACACCTGAATCTTTTCTTGATGTGAAAATTTAAACAAATATTTTTGTCAGCAGAGAAGAATGCCTCCGGTAACAAAAGGCATGTTTGATGCATGCTTCTGACTCTTTTCCTCTATGCTCCAATTTTTTGTGTCAGATCCACACAGCCAGAAGATCTGGATATCCTTTCTTCAGATTTTCAGCTAGCTGCAGTGTGTAAAATAATGCCATGCCAAGATTATCTGTACTGAAGATATGGTATGATGAAAGCTGGTTCTGTAAAAAGATTTCTTAGGAAATGGCGCTCTGCAAACTTTAACAGATCTCTAGAGCAGCCTGTGTCAAACACAGTGTGCTGAGTTTTTGTCCCCCCTCCCATAATGTGGCTAATGTTAACTGCCTGAGTGTTAATTTTAGTTTCTTTTCTTCTCTTTCATCAACTGAATGTCAAGATGATGTCTATATTTCATGCACATAAAGCAAATGGAGAAAGTTTCTCTGTGGATACCTCTTCTGCTTTTTAATAAATTCTTTCTTTTGCCTGAAGAGAATTAGAAGCTGGCTTTTGACCTCCATTAATTTTTTTAATTTAATAGTTCTCTGCATGCATTAATAAATATTATTAACCATACTTTGTACTGCAGCATTTCCATTTCCTCTTCCTCCAATGCTTTCTCATTTGCTGCAGCAGGTGCCCAGTTAAGAACAGATTAGGAAAAGCAGAGGGAATAAATAAAGGAAATCTGGGCATATATCCCACCTCTTCCCCAAATACAAAGACAGGGAGTCTTTGCATGGCTCTGTCTACCAGGCTGCTTTATAACTGACTGCTTCTCAAAGCAAAGCTATAGCTATAAACTAAGGGTTATTTGATAGCTTTGTGAAGGCAAATAACACCACTTAAAATCCTGTAAGTTAAAAATGATCAGAAGTGTTTTCCAACTGTGATATCCTGGGTAGCTATTGCACGTGCAGATTTTCAGCCAGACTGCGCTCACTTCATTCACCTTGATTTCTGCAGGGCTGTTTCTAGAGCCAGGTAAATCCCCTTGAGAGTAGCATCCTCCAAAGCCTGCCTTTAATATCACAGTTCTTTCAGCAGATCTTTCAATTTATCCCAATAATGAGTAATTTGGCTCCAAAGGAGGAAGAGACTCTAACCTTATGGAATATCCTGAAGTCAAGCTGTAGTTGCCACCTCCGAACGGTAGCACAAGCCATCAGCCTTAGAACCTTCCTATGGGCTTTGTAAAACAAGCAGTGTATGCAAGTCCAGTAGCTGTCTTTTCATTTGCTACTAAGGCAAATAAATTTTTGTTTGTTTGTTAGAGATAGGAAAAGTGGCACCTATCAGGTAATACTAAGAGGCTATCCACTTTCCAGTCCTCTGGCTAAGCATTTATCATGCAGGAACAATTGACCCCTCTAGTGGAACCAACAATGTACTGCAATTGTGTGTTTATGGTTACTTATAATTAGCAATGCAAATTGTCACCGTTTTTTTGCAAGATCCATAACATGATGCCTCGCTTGCACAGTGTCACAACATGAAGCAATCTTTTTAAAATACCCTATTGTAAATCTTCAAAATGAAGGCCTCCTTTTTTGATAATGTCCAGAAATGATAAAAGAAGAGAAAAAATGTCAACCCTCCTACTTATAACTTCCTTTGTGCTTCTCAAGGCACAGTGTCTATTTTGCAACTGTCTCCTTTTCAATGCATGTTCTTTTCTCTAGAGGCTGTATGAATATTGTACAATGCCAAGTACAGCTATTGGCACTTCACAAAGAACCTGGAATAATAAGTGAAAAGGATATGCCCCTAACCATGCAAAAAGACTAATGCTTCTTCTGGTATCATTTACATCAATGATTTTCATCTTTTCTTCTTCACGCGGATCCCTAAATATTTTCAGGTGGATGTTGCTGTATGACAAATTTGAACCCTTTGGCAACAAGCTTGCCTTTTTCAGTTAGCTTTTCTGAGCCCCTTAGAAGCAGTCTGTGGGTTGAAAGTCCCTTATTTACACTTTACCACATAGATTGTTTGGATTCAGATAGTTAATTACTGGGAAATAATTTAAAAGTTTTTAATGGAATTTAACAATAATAAAGGATAATTTTGCATGAAAGTTTTTACAAAGGTTATTGTCTGAGGCAATGGGTTTGGAGTACTTTTCCATAGAAGAAATGGAAAATATAAAAATGAATAGAATGAAGTAAGGAAGTGCAAATCACGTGCAGAGCGCACACACGCCCTTGCCTAGTTTTCAAAAAGCTCTTTCATTCGGTTCCTTCCTGGAACTCCTCCTTTGTTTATCTGTCACCGCTGGCTTTGCCCACATCCTTCAGCATTTGAACTGCTGCCTCATGCTTTTCATTCTGTCTTCTTGCAACATCTTCTTTGGCATTTAGTAAAGCTGGAGACAGTAACAGACTAGCTAAAAAAGGTAAAAAAAAGAGAGATAACTTCACTCACACCAGAGAAACTTGCATCAACACAGGCACACAGATCCTTCTTCAAAATGCAAAGCCTTGTTTTAACTAACCAGTAAAAGAGTCCATAGGTTTCCAAGGCAGTTTTGTTGGCTGGCTGAAGAATACATCTCGATCAGGCCTTCATGCTTTTTTGGTCCTATTGGTACTCCTTAAGACTGTAACATTTTTTAATGAGATACGTCAAAAAGGTGCAGTGAATCTACTCTTATGACAAAGCTTAGGTGTAACAAATGATTCCCTAAGAGTTGGTACTAAAGCCAGTTTAGTGCTCCAGAAAACACAAAATGAAGGCAGTCAATGCTCATTAAAGTGGCTGTCTCAGCATTGTAACACACAGTCTGTGAACAACATTTTGTGCTTCCCTCCACTGAACTCAGAGCAGGACATGGGAAGCTGGAAGCATCAGACGCCCACAGAATTCTTCATTTTTATAGACTTCTATAAACATAAAATGATCAATTAATTCATTATTTACCCCCAAATGCCTACAATCCTGTTAGGATGCATACTAGTGGAGCACCTCTACAGGAGTAAAAGCACATGTCATAGCTGGCTCTATACACAGGAGCCTTTTTAAGGGGGAAAACCTGGAAAAGGGAATACTAAAGTCAGTTACTTGTCAAATTACCCTTAGAAAACTTTTGGGTTGCAGGACAATGAATGTGAAATAAGAATAAAGAGAATTTCCAAGTGACTTGAATGTAGAAAGGGATGTGGTTTGATGAACAGATGAGTAAACATCTTGACAGGGGAATGGCACAAGTTCAGTGATCCAATAGGTCTGGTTCAACCCAGACTTCAGTGATCCATTTAGTTGTGTCTATCCCAGATGTTTGAGAAAACACACACACATACACGCACGTAAACGAATCCTCTAATAAGAAGGCTGTTATGAAAAAATTCAAATCTGAATGCAGGTTTATAACTTAGTCCACTTAACTATTTATATTTCCCCATCTTGTTTTGTCCTTAAGTTTTGTTTAAGCCAGAGAATATACACATGAAAGGTCTGTGATTTTCCCATTGACACTAAGGTCATTATGATCTCCATAGAAATGTCTGTCACATACTATTTTTCTACAAATCACAACATGATAAACTGTAATGATGCCTTTTAAGATGTCATGGTATGAGATGTTAACAAGTATCTTGGGAAATCTAAATGGCAGTGTCATTGACAGGATACTCCAGAACAGCAACCCTATACTGTCAGAGGACCATGTCTTTATGTCTTTCTCTTTTTCTTTCTTTCTTCCTTCCTTCCTTTCTTCCTTTCCTTTCCTACCTTCCTTTTTTTCTTCCTTCCTTCCTTCCTTCCTTCCTTTCCTTTCCTTTGTCTCTTTCCTCCTTACCTTCTTCATTAAGTCATAAACCTAGGACTGCAGTTATTCCCATATAACTTTCATTCCTGCAGTAACACCTGCCAAACCAGAGCATTAATACTCACAAAAAATTTCAGTGCAGGGTGACTTCCCAGTACAGGTGCAGGTGTCTGATAGGGAACTCTTTAAATGAAGATCTGTAAGTCTGGGGCAAACCATGCTATTTGGAAGAAAAATAGAAATAAATAGAAAAAGAGAGGGTTTAAAATATGTTTGTCTGATACCGGCTATATTGTGGATTCCAGCCAGATGGTTCATTGTCTCCATTTTTGCTTCTGTAATTCCCACAACTGCACCAAATATCTGAACACCACTGTATTCTGGTTTTATACGCATAAAAGGCATTGCCTCTCTAAGGAATGATTTTTGTTTCAAGAAATCACACTAAAGCTTAATATTAGTAGTTATTGAAACACTCCTGGGTCTAGTCAAATCACAGACCTAAAGAATTCAATGTCTTATCTATTAAAGATAGTTCTGAACTGTAACGACTGTATATATATTCTACAGCTGTTCGGAAAAGATCCAACATCAGTCCAAGATCAAATTAGAGATAACATCAAATTTGTATCAGGAAATAAAAAAATACAAATCCCTGAAGGGCAGATGTAAATTGGATAAGCCCAAATCCTATAAGACTAAGAGAATGCAAGTGGTATTCAAAGGCAAGAGCCAAAATTTAGGGTTCTGTATACCAGAAAAGTATTATATTATATATCATAACCACGTGAGACAACATTAGGCAGAAAGATTCACTTCAGTGTGTAGTCAAAGAGCTGATGTATTTAAAAAAGAAAAGCAAGAAGAATTCAAGCATAACACTAAATCAAACTTACAATAGTAGGAATATAGAAATTATAGGTAGGGCAAGGTACTATTGTAAATTTTGTATGTGAAAATGAAACTAGAAGATCCATCTGTTGTGGACAAATCAAAGCTAATGTTTGACATCATATGTAGCTGTAAATTTTAGTCATATGTGTCTACAATAGTGTTGCTTGTGTGTTTAGAAGCAGCAAATTCATCTATAAATTGGAACAGTAAGGTAGAGAAGCCAGTAAGATAGAAGCTTGAAACTGAGAATAAAAATAAATCAGTTTTGTTAGCTTCTAACAGATTGAAATCCTGGCAGGGTAGAAGAAATGCAAGGGCCCTGCTGTGAGACTGAGGCAGGCTCCATAGATATCTGATGAAGGTAAATGCTAGTATACTAATGAACCATTTGTGCCTGAAGGACTGATGTTGGAAAAGTTAAAGTTGTTTATTATGTTTAGCAGAACTCTACAAAGCCTGTAAGGATTCTGCTGGCAGAAGAAGAGGAACTCAGCATCTTTCCTCCATTCATGTATTCATAAATCCATGACTAAAACTAAAACAAATTACACACCTGAAAAAGACTTCATGAGCCTATTTTGCCACTGGGTGGGAGGATCGGTGGTACCTATCTGTTGTTTTGGGCAGATCATTAAAAGTTTCAGATTTATCTAGAACATTATATTTATTAGAACAATTTATTTTAGAACATTTCTAGTCTAGTCTAGTCTAGTCTAGTCTATTTTGATTTCTAAACAGGTCATCAGCATGCTGGAAGTCCTTCCCCACTTGGTGTCATATAAATATAATAATCATTTTTCTAGACTTCCAGTCACTAGTAGTAGAAATACTGACTAGTACTACACTGAGGACAAACCCTTGCGGAAGTGTAACACAAATATGGCAATAAGCTATTGAGATTTCCTTGAAAATATCTATCTTACCTAGATTCTGTGAATACCTTTATCACTGGAAATAAGTAGAAGAACCACCTAAGAAGGCTGAAAAACTGTGTTCAGTCTTCTTGGCATCTCCAAGTAGCTTTTCTGTTATGCTCAGTGGGATACCAGTTTTTTTCCTGGTTTGCCTTTGAATACTCAGGTCCTTAAAGAATTCTATCCTCTTAAACCACATGTCCCTTATTAAGTGCATTTCAGCTTGTTTCCATGCTTTTCTCATTTTTGGCCCTAAACTTGTGCTGCACTTTTATACTCATGCTTACTTTCTAAGTGAATTCTATTTCTGTAGATTAGGTTTGAAATCTCATGTTCAAATTCATGTTTCAGTCAAATTGGTGTCCTAGTGTGCTTGCTAGCTTTCCTTTGTGCTTGTGCTGTAATATTATGTCTGACGCATCTGCTGGTTCTCCTTGAGCATCGTTCCCTGAGACTAGCATCACTGGACACCTCACTGTGTCTTTTCTGAAATCTATTAATTTTATTTGTGCTATCCCACCCCAAGATTTTAAACTCTATTATTCCCTGCTAATGCTTATCTTTTAATTCTCTGTTGGTTAGAGGCATTTTCAGAAAGCTCATGCCTCCCATTATTTTCCTATTCTTCCATGTAAAATATTGTCTCACCAATACATTCATGGACTTGCTGGACAGCTTGTATTCTGACACAGCACTTTTGCAATAGATACTTGGGTAGTTAAATCACCTACCACTTGCACGTTATGGTATAATAAAACAGAACTCTTCTGCCTACGGGCCTGTATGAGAAGCAGCAATCCCTGCACCTTGTTAGCATATGGTGATGGATTGACCTTGGCTGGATGCCAGGTGCCCACCAAGTCGCTCTATCACCCCCTCCTGAGCAGGATGGGGGGGAGAAAATAAGATGGAAAAAACCCTTGTGCATCAAGATAAATGTGGTTTAATAGAGCAAAAGGCCACACGTGGAAGCAAAGGAAAACAAAGGATTTATTCCCTACTTCCTATCAGCAGGCGATGTCCAGCCACTTCCTGGGAAATAAGGCTTCAGTACACATAGTGATTGCTCCAGAAGACAAATGTCATAATAATGAATGCTCCCCTTCTCCTTTCTCTTAGCTTTTATTGCTGAGCAGACATCATATGGTATGGAATATCCCTTTGGTCAGTCTGGGTCTGCTGTCCTGGCTGTCTCCTCCCAGGATCTTGCCCACCCCCAGCCTGCTGGTGAGGGCGGAATGTTGGACAGCCTTGATGCTGTACGAGCACTGCTCAGCAGTAGCCAAAACGCTGTTCTGTTATCTACACCTTTCTAGCGACCAATACAGAGCACAGCACTATGAGGGCTGCTACGGGGAATATTAACTCCATCTCAGCCAGGCCCAATATACATATACAGTCATTCAAAAGGAAAATAAAGGAAAATTATTTCTGATTGATGTAGTAGAGAAAAATCACTAAGTGTTTGCCTTTTATAATAAGTACAGTCTAATAATATCCATGTCCAATTTGGCTTGAATGTCTTAATTTTTTAACACTGGCTTAAAAATTATCATTGTGTCTTCTGTGTTCTTGGATAGTGATTAAGCTTGCAAGCAAAAGGAGCCTAAATTCTGTCAACGTTTGCCATTTATTAAAAGCCAAGGATATTACCGAAGTCCTGACATTTGCGATCCTTCAGTCCTTAAATTGCTAAAAATCACTCTAATAAGATTCATGACTGACTTACACCAGTATAATAATTATTGGTGCTAATTTTCCTCAGACCTGCTATTGACAAAGTATATGGACCAAATTAACCTCTGCAATCAGTTAAATTCTCTCAGTCTGTTTCTCTAAAGATGTATGTGAACCACTGTGCAATGTAACTCAAAAGGGCACTTGTTTAAGGTAGAGCTTACAATTTAAGCACCGGATGACAGTTTTAGACTTGGAAAAATTGCAGTACATCCATGGATTCGGTTTAACTTTTTAAAGTGACAGTAATTGAGGATTGTAATTGTAGCATTGAGTATACAGAGAAAAATAGAAGCATATGTGCACAGAAACAGAACAGTTGTTCTTGAAGGCTTAGATCTGTTAAAGCAGTTGCCTTGAACAAAAGTTAACAGCTAGAGCTAGTAAGGGATTTTACAACCTCTTCCTCCCTCACTTAGTCCTGACTCGAGACTGGGAGAAGATACTAACTGATGTTATATCTGGGTAGAAAAAACATCAGGTAGAATAGATGGCATAAAACCTTCTCTTATTTTGGCTCAATATGCAGCATATCCATATAAACAAAATATGTGGGTTTTTTTCCAAAGCAAAAAGAATATAAGGAAGGGTCCCAATGCATTTCCTCAAAGGAAAACATCTTTTTTAATCCTACACACTTCTTCCTACATTATCCTTAAGGAAGCCAATCACCCCGAAGAAGGGAGTGCCTGTATATAGGCACTTAAAATGTATCTTTTAATCTTTTCGTAGGCAGGTATATGCTTTGGTGATACAGCCACTCCTAGCAGAATCTATGACACTCATCCAACAGTTCTGTTGACTTTGTTAACCCATTATACACTGTTCAGCTATTTGGCAATAATTCTTCCCTCAGAGATTCTGCTCTAGTAATAGTAACAAGTTTACAAGGTTTAACTTCTTTATATGAAGGTTATGTGCAGGATTCTTTTGTTAGATTTCCCCAGGACTGTCCATATTCTAAATTCATTAAGAAATATTTTTTAAATAAAAACAGAACAAACACTATACACAACTTCTTTTGCACAGCTAGCAGCAATGAACTACTTAACTATAACTTCGATAAGTGCTTCTCCTGCAACTGTGCTTCAATCTACCTTTAAACTGTTAATGCAAGAATACATACATTTGCTTTTGGCGACAGTATGAGAAATTGAATATATAAAACTGCTTTTAGCAGAGAATTTGCCACAAGGTTCTTAAGCCTTCATTGGCTATTTTGTAAGTTCAAGCAGTTTGTGAACAGTGGCAGAAAAATCCCTTCAAAAGCATTTTCCTAACTCCAACCCAATTGTTTAATGCCAAAAGCAGTTCTAATCAACTTCCTTTTTTACCCCTTTTTTCATACCTGAAGTCCAAAGAAAATGAGGACAACAGTAGAAAGAATTCATTATATACATATTAGTGTTCTGAAGTCAGGAAACAGGATTAATCATACCCAAAATACCCAGAAGAAAGTGTGTTTATAATCCCTGTACATTCTCATTAGCCACTTGAAACCAGTCTGTGGAAATCTCTAATTGGGGAAGAAATTCTATACAAAATCTTTGCCCCAGAATTGACTGAATCAGGGCTCTAGGGGAAAAACAACATGATTAGCTTTGGCAGTTAGGCTCAGCTGAAAGTCTGAATAAGAAAACAGATTGCCTTAAAGAATGTTGCTGCTGTTGGCCTAACTCAGAGCACACCTCTAACTGTGGTATGGATGTCCTTACAGAAATCACTGAATCTTTTGCAGTGTAATTTTGAGTCCAGGGGAAAAGGCTCAGAGGTTATTTTTTGCCTTTCTGTTCCTATGAAGGTTACAATAATCACAGTCACTTATTAACAACTTTCTCCTTATTTTAGCATAGACTACATATGAGGTAGACTTCAGTGATATCTAAATCCTGACTTTTTTCTGAGTTTATTTTTAAGAAGGAACCTTTCCCTATTTTTTCCCCTTTAATACGCTAGTCCTGATGGTTGCTTCTCTTGAAGCAATCTCTTCATCTGACCAGACTGTAACTAGGAAATTTAGGAGATGAAAATTACACCAAATGTATTTGACTACATACATAGACTTGGAAGCTCTATCTCCATTCTCCAGCATCTCTGATAAGTTCTGTAGCTTTTGCGCTCAGCCCAGTAAACCTGGGATGGTAGCTGAATATCATTGAGCACACTGTCTGTGATAGCTGTGTTAGCCCAACAGAAAATGGAGAAGCTGCTGAAATTATCTAAATGGCACCAACCTAAGTTCAGGGAGTACAGCACCATTCTTCTCATCCTGCTCTTCTGTTCCGCTTCCACAGTGATGGTAAAACACATGAGGAACTGTGGAGGAAGAATGGGAGAGGACATCTAGGATGGTGAAGGACAAAGTTGCAGGACTCTATCACAAGTTAGTGGTGGAAATGCCTGAAATAGATGAATAATGACAAAGTAAGACATTTTTAAAGAATTCTTCTGGGATGAGAAAGTTGTGTACAGTGCGTAGAGTCAGACCAAGGACAAAAATTGAAAAAGTGTCATCTCTGAACATGGTTGAGCACAAGCAAAGCTGGGGCACAGGGACAACTTGGAAAGTTTGTAAGTAAAACAGATGCCTGAAAAAGAGGGGAAAAAAAAAAAGTGAAAGGCATACCAAAGGAACAGAGAATACTTCCATTAGCCCTCTTATGATGTGGAAATGTGAATTGCTATATTTTCTGGCCAAGCATATGTATGCAAATATATGTAAATTTTATGCAGATTGTATCTTCAGCTTTTTTGATGCCCAGTGTAGTCAGGTCTATAATATAGTTATCCAGAAGGAATCAGTGAATTCTTGCTGGCGAGGCAGAAGCATTTGGGTATGGATGGAGATCAAGTAGTTTTTCTTCCAGTTCTACTTTAATAACTGAAGCAGAGTGTATAACTCTCTGAATTAGGCCATGTGCTAACTGGAAGTCATCTGTAAAGAGGATCAGAGAAGCCATGTATCTATGCATTGGAATAAGGGGATATATGTCTTCTGCTGGGAATTCCAAACTATGAGACGGTTTTTATAAATCACACTTCAATTTTTGTGATTCGTATAAGGAGTTGCCAGGGATATACTTTGGGGAAAGTGCATCCAGAGTTAAATATCTATAGCTTGTAAAAGTTAGCTAGGAGATATTTCACATTCCTTTAAAATATTTTTTATAAGCAGATAGTATATGCAGGGCAATGTAAACCATTCTTCTGTACTCTACACTGGATGGTACTGGGGACAGGGACTCCTAAATTAAAAGTGTCTATTTAAATATTATAACCTGAGGTTTCACATTGAGTATGGCTTTTTGACAAGTCCTGAAAAGACAGCTGAATGCCAGCATCTGTCCTTCAACAGACAAAGAGGCTCAAAGACAGGAGAGGGAAGAAGATAACAGTAACTACCATTTGGTGGAACAGTCCCAAGCATTTTTTGCAAATAGTTGCTGAAATGAATGAGCTGTAATTAACTATTCACATCCTTTTTGTGTTTGCTTTCCACAAATATTCCAGCATATCAGTTTATTGGCAGGAATCATCAATGCAGCAATGACTTTGCATTTGTAATTATTATTATTTTTACTAGCAGGCAGATTCTGAGAGATATCCTCAACCAATTAGAAAAAACGCATGTGACTGATATGTCCAATTGAAGGACTCCCTTTTGAATTTCTAATATCAGATACTTTGATTAAACTGCCTTCCAATAACCTGCATATGAAAAATATTTATAGAAATTATTCAACAAAAAAAAATATTCAAATAATTGCCTGTGAAAGTGACAAATAGAAAATGAAGCAAAAGGCCCCTCATCACAAATGAATTGCCATTCATCTAGTTCTGTTGCTGATATATGACTTTCTCCAGTATTTCAGCTATATAATCAAGTTTTTTAGAAAGCTGAACTGCCCAGCAAGTGGGTGACTCAAGGTAATTCAATGACTGTATTTCATCACTACATCCAGAAAGTAAAGTGCAACCAACAGTCAAGTTCAGCCCTGATCATATCAGGGAAGTCTGAGTTAAGCTGTAACATGCTATTTCACCTTGGCTGAATCTTCATCATCTTATCTTTATCCAACAGGTCCACCACCAACTGACAGAAGAAGTTAAGATGCTGGACTGAGAAGCAGTCGCTCCATGTGTGAAACAAGCTTTGCATTGCAGAGTTTATAAGAACAGAAAACATTCGGTTTTCTGTTCTACTTACAGAGTAATGTCTCAGGGAGAAAGAAATGCAGTGCCCCATTCTGGGGTGTCCATTTTCCTAGCTAACATTTGCACATTGCAGTTTCCTTCTGGAGACACAGCGTATCCAGGAGCAGCTCCCTGTGCTAGTCCCATTTCAGACTCAATTCAACATCACACATGACGGAAGTTTCAGCTAAACTCTAAGTCCTGGATTTTTTAAAAGATTAGGCTCCCCCCGACTTATTAGCAAATCTGTAGCACTCTCAGGCAGTTTTGTCACGTATACCTTCTCTTTATTATGGAAAAGCAGTATTCTCCCTATTCTTAAGGTTGCAACCAGCTTTTAAAGTCCTATTTTTGCCCTTCTTTAACTTTGGCATGGAAATTGGTTTGGCCTAAAAATTTCCATACTTTGAAGGAAAAGAAGGGTAATTAATTTTCTTCAAACAGTGTATAATCAAACTATTTTTGATGTAGAGGTCATTTAAAAATTACCCTGATTGGAAATTTACTCATTTAATGTTTTGCTACCTCTAACTCAAAAGCTGCTTATTATAACCTCTTCAAACTTTTTCTGTACTTAGATCCATTTGTTAATTCTCAGCCATCTTAACCAAAAAAGAAAAAAACCAAACCCCAAACCTGCAATTTTGAAAGAGTATTAAATGTTTTTTCTGCAGATTGTCTTTGCCCATATTCTTATCCCTTTATTTCAGTAGATGCCTTTGATTTCTATTGGATTCAGTAGAAAAAGTGCAATAATAAGTATAGTTCTCAAGAAGAAATAATCAGCAAGATATTTCCACCACACATGCAATTAAAAAAAGAAGGAAAAAAAATCTCTAAATTTTTTTAAGGTTATTTGGTAAATGAGAATCAGGCAGATCCTGTAAAAATCCAGTCAGGATTTTATTTATGATAAGGTGCGTCTGCATTAGTAGATCAGCTCAGGTCAGTAATGTGCTCCTGAAGTGAATCTTTTGGTGGTCCCCATTCACTAAACCCAGATGTGTCCCATTTGGCACAGAAGTCCTGACTGGAGCTAGTCCTAAGGAAAGACCCCTGAGAAACATGGTGCAAATAATGGACGTTCAGTGCCTGCCGCTTCTCTTCATAGGTCTGCTCCAATTGCATCGCTCTACTTGTTACCCTTGACGTAGCCAGAAGAACTCTTTGTGAATATAATGAAGAAAAGTATTTCATTACAGGAAAGGTGAAAGCAGCTGCTACAAGAACAGTAACACATGCAGAAGAAAGACAACACAGGGAAGCTCCTCACAGTAAGCCCAAGCCAGCAGTCAGAAAAAGCAGACAATTAACAAGGAAAGCTAAAAGGCATGTAAGAAGAATTTCTGACTGATAGGGTTGAGACGGAATGTCTTAACTAAATCAGAAACAAATGAAATCCTTCAGATGGCATAGATCCAGAACTTGACCAAGATTGCAAAATTGTCAATCACTATGCAGGAAAAACAGAAGTATTCATCATTAGCATGATGTATTCATCTCTTACAGTCATTAATTAAATACTTTCTATTCCACTAGTAAATGGGGAGGATGTGAAACAAAAACTATTAAGGATTTTAGAATCTACTGTGCCCAATAACTTGCACCCAGTAGTATTAAAGAATTGGCTTAGGAGGTCTCTGAATATTAATGTTGATTTTGAACAAATCTTGATTTGTCGGGAAAAAAGTTCCAGAGGACTAGTAAAGAATGTTACTATTTTAAAAAGAGTGAAATGAGATGATATGAGGAGCTACAGGCCACTTAGTCTGATATCAGCTTCTCTTAAAACCATGGAAGGGCTTGTATGGGACACAATCAGTAAAAAAAAAAAATTAAGCTTTTAGCATAAATCATGCCAGTTAATATGGTTTTATGGAAAACAGTTCTTATCAAGAAAATTTGTTATCATTATTTCATAAGATCTTCTAAGTCTTGGTGATAAAGATTAAAGTGTTGACATTATATACTTAGATTTCTGTGATGAATTGTACCACTTCTATGTTACAATTTTAAAAAATAGCAGGGTGCAGACTCAGTGCAGACCAGTGTAAAAATTAATGAAATAGGTTAAAAATCTGCGAATGAATAAAGTACAATTAGTAATTGCAGGTGGAATCCAATATAAAATGAAAGCATTTGTAACTGAGCCATAGGAACTGTAGGAATCCTCTCAAATCAGTCTTATTTAATATGTTGTCTTCTACAGCACTTAGGATGATTCAGAGGGAGATGCTCAGAGAAACCTAAGCATGGGGATGTGGGATAATCTGTGACACAGTAGCCCTCCCTAACTCAGTTTGGCTCAAATAAGAGCTGTTTCTATCAGTTGTTACCCCCGAAAATTCTGGGTACCCCATGTCTGTTTAGCAGTCTCTTTGTGAATCCTTTTCAATTCTTGGCCCCAATGATTTCCTCAGTTTCAGAATCTAACTGCAAATTATATGAAAAAGTACTTCTTTTTCCATTTTACTCTTTCTAATTGCTTTGCCTCTCCCTTTGCATGTGTGTGTGTAAGACATACCTTCACTTTAGCCTTCATTACAGTTTGTAAACTTGACATCCCTTTTTTCATGGTCAACAGCCCCAGTGTCTTCGATCTTCTTCATAAGAGAACTTTTTAATGCTCTTGATCATTCCCATTGTCCTTCACTGAACCCTCTCTAAATCAGCATTATTGTTTATAAGATGGAGCCACTGGTACTGCACACAGTATTTCAGATCAGACTGTAGCATTGGCAGTTTAATCCTTTCTCTATTAGTTCCCATTCTTTATGCATCTTAATATGTTTGCTTATCTGGTACAGCTGCACATTAAGCAGAAGTCTTTACTGAAGTAATTTACAAGGATAACTAGGTCCCTTTCTAAAGTTGGTACGCTAATTTAGAGCTCTGTGAGGTGTTGAGTAATTCATATTTTTTCCACCCGGTGTACCTTACTTTGCTTTTGTTGATAATTCATTTGTCAGAGTGAGCAGGTCACAGAGTTTTGTTTGTTTCAGAAGTTGCACACAATCATCTCTGAACTTAGGCTGAACTATTTTTTATCCCTGGCAAATTTTGCTGCCTCACAGCAATTCCCGTTTCCTAGATGATTAATAAATAAGTAGACGAGCAGGAACCTTGGGGCCCACCGCTGTTATCCTTTGACATGATGAAATTGACCATTTAATCCTGCCCTTCACCTCCTTTCCCTCCACCACTCCTTGATCCATCACTACTTAGCTTCCTTCGTAGCTTCGCGCAAAGAATTTTGTCAGTGGCCCAGAGAGGTTAGAATAAATTACGCCAGCTGCTCTTCTTTATTAACATATTCAAGGAGTTCTAGGAGATTAACACAACAATATTTCCCTCTGCAGGAACTGTGCTGATTTGCCCCTATTTGGCCATGGTCCCCTAAGTGTTTTGCTACTTTGTTTTAAATTACTATTTCAACTAATTAATTTCCTTTACGCATAAGGCTTCCCTGTCTATTATTCTCCCAAACACCCAGAACCTCTTTAAATATATAGATATTTAAAGACACATATATTTAAAGACCATTCCCATATTCATTCTAGTGCTCTTCTCTATATTTATCAATTACCTGCAGCTAGTACTATATCTTTAATGGTGCAATTTCCAGGCGGTGGTTTGGTGGTGAAAGTAAAACTGATGAGGTGAGTTGCAAGCACCTAAGAATGTGGGGTTTGGGTAGATGAGCAGGGTGAAGGCAGCTCATAACATGAAGTGCTCTTGCTACTGAATGTATCATTCCTTACTCATCCCGTTACTATGAATACTTTGGTACCTGAGCCCAGACTTCAGAGAGAACAAAGAGGCTGAGGCAGAGGCTGATCCATTACATAAGGTTCAAAAAAAAGCACTCCAAGATCTGAAATGCAAAATATCTAGCAGGGCATTAAGGAAGTTTGGTCCGTTTTCTACATTCAGATGAACAGGTGACTTAATTGTGTTCCACAAATATTGAAGAGGAGAAGAGATTTTTTTGCTCTTTTGAAATGTAGCAGAAAATGTCGTGCAAAGAGGCACTGATTATGGCTGGCAGCAAAAGGGATTCAAAGTAGAGTTACTGCATGCTTTTTTAACCACAAGGCTTATTGTGCTGTGAAATAATTTGGCAATTGGTGGAACTTCAGTCACTTGAAGTCTTAAAGCCAAGAGTAAATTTCCTGCTAAAAGATATGTTGAAAAAGAAGTTACAGGTTCCACACAGAAGTTACCAAGAAAAATTGTTTGCATGTAAATCTATTTATTATCACTAATGATTGTTAGTTACTATTTATTGTATGCAGCATATAGCTGATTGGTTCTGCCAGTGGCCTAAGCTGTCACTGGCTTGCTTTTTCTAAGCAGCTCAGCAACTCATTTTGGTTCCTTTAAATAGCTCAGCAAATCACCTAATTGCATTTAGGTAAACCAGCATGACTAACTCTGCTTTTAGGTGGAAGTATAATGTTCTGAGTAACCTTAAGCAATGCCTTTCCCATTCCATGTTTCTTCATGAGGCATGGCTTAATAGGATAGTTCCCATTACCTTCCTAGCATGGTAAGAAAATGTGGTTGAGTCAAGCGGGAACTTCTGGCTACAGACTGAAAGGTGATGAAAGAGAGCTGGTTTGTTAAGGTGCCTGGGAACAATGTAGCTTGTATACTCACTTGGTTTGCCAAGGAGCTGAAGAGATGAGTTATGCTGGGAAAGTGGAACCTGTCCGTGAGGCTTAACTTGATCTATGTCAAGGCATCAGGAGTCGGAGAAAGTCCCTGGACATGCAGCTGGGAAGAGGAGAGGCTTTCAAGTGCTGAGAGGAGATAGTGGGATCAGGCGTCCTGCTCTGAAGGTGTGGTCCTCACCAAACCTGTGCGGGGACAATCATGAGCAGCTTTGGATGTGGCTGTGTATCTGCTACCGTTGTTCATTCTACTTGACCTATACATATTCCCATCCCATACCCTCATCACCTCTGAAGGAGGAATATATTACAATGAGGAGGAAAGAGCTGCTGAGCCCAGGACAGGGTGTCCCACTCCTAAAATATCATTTCACTATTAAGGTATGCCTCCCCAGTCAAGAATACCTGTACTAGATACTCACAATGGTCTCCAAAGACCTTCAGGTTGGCTCAGCAGAGACTACACAGTGCACTTAACTCCCCACACCTCCAAGTGTTCTAAGGATCTAAACCTTGAGAACTTGCCAAAAATTACAATACAATTACAAGTTTGTTGAAATGTTGAAAATTGGGTCCTGATTTCTGAGGCAGCATTTGGGAAGGTGTTGGTTAGCTGCAAGAGCAGCACAGATATCAGGAAAGACAAGGTGGCGAATTCCAAAAATTTGCTGACCTTAAAAAGAAGCTTGTCTCAACTCAGCCACAGCTTCTCATTTTCACAAATATTCTAATAAAGAAGTTGACTGGCATGAAGCAGAGAAATTGTGAATTCTTACCCTTACTGTTGTACTGAAGAACAGAAACACAGCATATGATTAAGGTTGCCAGTGATGCAAGACTACTTGGATAATTGACACAAACTGTTAACCTAAGAGCTACAGATTAATAAGCATTCTCAGTTTATAAATGGATTTTGGTTTTAGATTTACTGAGTGAAATCTGAATTATTTATCCAGATCTCAGCTGCGTGATTCAAAATAGTCTGCAGAACTAATTATGACTAATTTTATTCTTTGTTTGCACCTGCCATTTGTTTCTAAAACCATAAGGAAAAGAAAAATTTGTTTCAATAAATAATGATATCCTGAGGCCAGCCCACTTATGTTTAGTTTTTCAGTTACGCGTGTACTTTTTCTGGCACTTTTTATTGATTTAGGATATGCTTAAAATACAGATTTGTTAGCTTCCACTCTGTCCATAGCTGGGTAAAATACTCCAACACTTTGTGACCATAATTCAAGCACATGTGTTGATGATATATTCCTGGAGTGAGTAACAGGCAAAGTAAGACTAGACTGGAAGTTTCTTTTCCCCTCTACTGCCCTTTAAAGTCAGGAGCTCTAATGGTAGCTTGGGGCACACCAAGTCTTAGCTCCATTGCAGGCTCCCTGTTTCAACTGAAGAAAAATTGTTTTTTGAGAATATTTCTTTCAGAGAATGAACTTAAAGCCTATCTTGGTGTGGGACTAAGCATCACAAGTGGAAGGTCTAAAATGATCTTCCTCATGGTATGTCAGTCTGGGAAGGTGGCAAGCAGTACTCCAGTGTTAACCTGCTTGCTTTGTCCTGGTCTGTCTCCACTTCAGATAGACAGAATAAGAAGAGAAAAAGAGGAAGGGCAAAGAGTAAGCTCCTTGCAAGCACTTATTGTCCATGAGAAATGGAAGTGAGACTGTTATTTTCAGTCTTTCATATGAGTACAGTGTGCTCAGATGATGTTTTGGCTCAAGCCTCAAGTTCTAGCTAGCTTTAAGATTGCAAAACACCATGCGAAACACCGGGACTCTGATCTTGAGCTTTGACCCAGTATTTCCAATGAAATAGAGTACAAGCATAAAACTGATTATCAGCTAGCTAGTGACTTTAAGTCATATTTTGCAGACTGAGAGTAGGTTAACTTGTCCACTGCTTCAGACAAGGTAGACCAATATCCTTATGGGGATTTAGGTCTCCACTGAGAATGATAGAAATAAAGTGTCTTAATACCTGCAGTGCAGCTACACTTTCAAATAACTTGGCTTTCCAGTTCACTCGCAGGTCCTGGTCCACTGATCATCAACGCTGCATGTGTGTTGTTTTGCCCTTGGATTACTCCTTGGGACTAATTCAATTTGCTCTCTCCAAGATCTAATTTGGGTGAAATGTGGGGGAGCTTCCCTCAAGTGGCAGTTCACTGCAGGCATTTTAGACAAGACTACCAGGTTTGCTCATCCTTTTTTATAAAATCCTTCAAATATATCTGTGTAAAATATCCAAGGCAATAAATCTAAGGCCATATTAAGCTTTTATTTCATACCTGAGAACAGAACCCTTGGGGGCATGCCAGAAACATCACTCTAGTGAGGTGTGGCAGTTCTCAGGTTTAGGCACTTTTAAGTGTAAAACACACACAAAAAAGACACATGCATTAAGGCTACCAGTTGGAACCAAAAGCATACACAGGGTCATTGGCAAGTCAGTGTGGATGCATCCAGTCTCTTCTAGAGGGAGCAATGTGAAATGTACAATCAGTCTGCCGCTTAGCCTATGGCCAAGGGACCACTGGCCAAGAGAGATAACTTTAGCAGGGTAGGTGCAGTCTCTGACAAGGTGCACCATCGCCTTGGATCATTGTCTTTGAAATGGGAGCATCGCAGTTTCTGAACTCACAGGAAGGTAGGAATGCTAACGCTGTGAAGTACTCATGTGAAAGCAAGTAAGTCCTCCAGACAAAGGTGGAGTAAGAGATGGGAGATTTGTCTCTTTAGGGACAATCATCTCCAATTTACCCACTGAACTTTTGGAGCCAGCTCTATTGTTATAGTGCAGAAAGCCCTTGGGTCAGGTTGTGCCTTTCCTAGCAAGCATGACATTTACACTGGCAGAGACGCTCCGGTAGTCCTGCCGCAGCCTGGGAAGCCACTCAGCAGCACCGGCCGATACCTGAAAGGGGGGACTTTGCCTGAAGGGGAACTGCACAGAGTTAGAGATCAGATGTGGCAGCAAGGTGGGAGGGTGCCACAGGGCAGCAGGAGCAGTGCTCTTCTGAGCCCCGGGGGTCGTGACTGCTGGGGTGGGCATGGAGTGAGAGCCAAAGGTTGCCAACCTGGAGTGTCAGAGGGCTTCTGCAATCGCAAGTGGTAAGGGAGTCACTCCTTCCCCTGAAAATGCTGGCTGCCTAAATCACAGCTCGTGGAGTAAAGGGTGCTGTTATAGATGAGTTGCCCAGTGGAAACTACACAAAACTACTCTGGAGATCTTAGGAGTGGAAGATTTAATTTCCTAGAAAAACTGATTTAAAACTGCTTATCCTACCTATCTGTCCATCTATCATAGGTGATTCCAGGTGCCTATCACTGTCACTACCAATCCTGTACTGGAAATCTCTTTATATCAACTCATCTCACATGATATTATCAAAGGGTTCATCTAAACCAGATCCTAGGAGCAAAAAAAGCTCCTTCAGCTCTGCAATTACCTCTGATTTTAGCCAGACTAAAATTATAGGGAAGAGCTGAATTTTAATTCTCTTGGAATTCTGATATAAAGGCCTAATTATGATGTTTTTGTTTTGAATGCATTTCATAAACAGGTGATACGAATAAATTCCTGAACAGAGGGTTCTGTAGAGGGGTACACAATGGTAGTTGTGGCACTCTAAACGTACTGATCGAACGAGGCTTCACAGATGCATGATTTGTATTTTACTGTTGTCTCGTTGGGCACTTTTTGAATACATATAATATTATTTCCAAGTATATTCCCATAAGCAATAAGAAAAAGACAATTCATAAGAGATATACAAAGGAAAATTTTCTTTTTGATGAAAATTCAGTAATTTTAAAAATTTTTTACTAAGGATTACTATCAGGTGTTTTGTTAGCTGCTACTGTCTTAATGTTGAAGGCATCTGAATGCACAATTCAGTGATAAAGTACTTCATTTTCTTGTGTTTTTCCTCAAATATTTGCATTTAGATAGTGCTCCTGTAATATGAGAAATCTTATGGAAAACTAGAATTTCATAAATTGCAAGGAAAAGGAAGATAGAAAGGTAATGTGTCAGAGACAAGCAAAGAAGGGAGGAAGAAAAGGGAAAGAAGGACTTATGAAACAAAATTAGGAAGCAAAGGGGACACTAATAGGAGGGCACAGATATGGCAAAGGGAAAGTTTGAAGAAAATGAGATAAAAAATGCAAATATTTTAATACTGTGACATTGCAATGCTTCTATTTTTTTCTATTCTTAAAAAAAAAAGGGTGAGAGACACAGAGAGAATGAAAGACCTTATATTTCCTTTAATTCAGTCTTTAAAGAAGATGAAATCTCAAACACTGGTACTCTGTAGCTAGCCTCCTGGCATTGCAATACCTTGTTCACGATGCAAGAATATTGTGACTCAACCAGGGAATCATCTCACAGACTCCACCTGCCTGGGATTAGACCCAGGCAAAGGCCTGCAATATGTTTGCTCACCTTTTGGCACTAGGAAACACAGAAAACTGAAATACAACTTCTCTGAGCAAATGTTTTCATTTCACATCTCCCTCTACAAAAGCATATTTTGCATGACATTGGCAAATCTGCCAGCATCCCAGTTGCCTTCCAATTCTTTCTAGAAAGAGTCTACTTTGAAGTGCAGCAGTAAAAGCCCTAAAGATCAGTTCGGCTTTTGTCTGCACCAAAGAGCTGATCTCTTTGTAACTGCATCAGTGGCAGGGAAGCAGTTTAGAAATAAATGGGTCAAGCTTTAGTCAGCTGCTCGCTGAAAAAAAAAACCAGCCAGGGCATTTAAAATGTCACCTCCTGTTATTACATCCCTACAGGAGAACACAAGCCCCATAACAGAGACAGCAGACGTGGCTGCATGACCATTTCTTATGTGCTTCAGTGCAAAGTCAACCAATTTGGCTTAAACGTCCTTTTTTGGCAAAGTGTAACAGTAATATGCATAAACGCCCTTCCCTCCGGTGTATTGTGAGTGTAGTGGACTTTCTGCCAGCATACCAAGAGCGGGCAACTGAGGAAACAGGACAGTGAAGAGAGCAGCTAAATCCGCCTCGCCTTGCTCCACAGCAGGCACCGCCTGCTCTCACAGCGTGGTCTTACAGCCATGTTGAAGCATAATTCAGGACCTTTCCTGAATTACCTGGCATCAAAACTAGGGATGTTGTTAATCGTTTTGGTACCCCCTGGTACCTATTCTACATCTTTTGCCTCAGCCCCCAGCACAGTGGCCTCTGAGGGCTGGATGGCTGTTGCTGTCCAGCTCCAGCTGTGCCAGTGCAACCTGTTCCGTTCCCCAGTGTGTCCACAGCTGCTTGCTACTGACCTTCTCCCAGAGATTATTCCACCTCCTTCCTTCCCTCCAACTCAGCCTTGTGCCTCCTGACTCCATTGCTCATATAATCACTCCCTGACATGTTTCTGCGAAGATGAGCCAGGTTGGCTCACACTATTTAAATCACAGGGCTCACTTATCTGACTTGCTGTAACTGAAATGGGTGAGGAAGAATGCCATAAGCAGTGGATCCAAGGGGAATATTTTCTGGCAGAAGATTTATGATGGACAAGCTGGGATCACTAAAAGCCTTCCCCTAGCAGATATTTTACAGAGTATGCCTCTATCTACACCTTTTAGACACATCATCAGGTACAGACTGAAGAGCCAGAAACCTAGAATGAATCTGAAGAATGAGCTATTCTGCATTCCCTGAACCTGGATTTAGTGAGGTTGAGGTATGTAGCCCCGCTGATGGACAGGCTACTCCAAAGAGCACTTAGAATCCTATAAACAACCTGGAACACTTACATGGAATTGAGCTATTGTACAGTAATTTGAAGGCTAGAGTGCAGGAAGAAGGAGATTTTATATTTCTTTTCAAATTGTAGACATTTGGTCTAAAACTGGTTTTGGACAGCGAAAGACCTTTTGAGAGCTGCTGTCCTCAATGATTAGAAACTGAGATTTTTGTATTTGTTTAAAAAATTAGATTGTTTCTGGGTAGGAGAAGGAGCTAGAGAAGCCCTAAGGTATAGTTGTCCCTCCCCTTTTTTCCTGTAATTCTGAAAGAGCAAACTGATTATCATATATTCACTCTTCCTAAAGGCAGAGAGCAAGATGCAGCACTGGGAGTAAAAAATAACACTAGAGCCTAAGGTAAGCCCCAGAAGCTCTGACTAGCCATGGTGCTGTATATTTTGATGGGGAAAATGCACACCGGTCAGAACTGGCAGATTGGAGAATAAGTACGTATTTACTGGAGCCTGCCTGACCTAAAACTTAAATCAGCATCAAAATCTCTCAGTCAGAAATTTCACCCCACCCATGCACCTTATTACCATTATTTGCCCCTATCTAGGGCATTTCAGTGCATTAGAGTATCATAATTTAGTCTTGAAATACAGCTATGCATCAGAGGGATACTCTCATCCCAGTTTTCATATTGGATATGCAGGCTTATATGACACAATATAGATGACATGCAGGTAAACAACCGTAATACTCTAAACTCTACCCCAACCCCTTACAACTGAGGACATGTTATTTTCTTCACACCCACCACCGAGGAGAATAATAGCAAAAGGCAGCCTGAAGATTTTCAGTCTTCATAAATTTAGTAGCCTATATTCCAATTCATTGCTGCATGGTCTTAGTTTGACCATGATCTCTCACCAAAACAGAAAAAGCATTTAAAAAATTGCTGTGTCATTCTCAAGCATCAAAATGGGACTGTTCAAGAGAGACAAACTACATCAAAAGTATCTTCTACCTCCACAGAAGCCATTTTTTACCCTGGTTTACAACCACTTAGCTAGTCACCTGCCAATAGCCCTAGAAGAGTTTAAGATGAATGCTCTTTTTTTAGAAGATCCATAGACTCATCAGTTTTTCAAGCAATACTTTTGTCACAAAGCCTTTCCATTTGCTGTAATCTATACAAGATCTAGCTTTCTCATATGATGTTCATGGATGTCATTTGTGTAGGCAATAAAGTCCAGCAACCAGATTACTATTTTGCTTTTGCAAATATGTGCTTGTTTCTCCTTCAGCTTGGGAAAGACAATGAAATATGGCTGGCACTGTTTTGGTTTCTCTTTAACCAAGGAAATTCTGTTCTCATGGCTCAGTGGGATTCCCCTATGGACTTGAAAAGAGGAGATTTAAGCCAACACTAGTACCCCTGCTAGTCAAGGATCAAAAAAACTATATGGTGAAGCAGTTTCAGACTTTAACTTGCAAACACACTTCAGTTAAATGAAAGGAGATGGAGATACAGTACAGAGAAAAACAAGAAGCAATCATAGTAATCAAGCCTACTTGAGCCATTATCTCAAATAACACTGTAAGACCGGTAATATCGTGTGAGAGTTATTGCAAAACATTTCCCAGTATTCTGGAATGAGTGATATAATACAAAATCACAGCTGTAAAAAGCATTAACTTGTGAGCCCACATATATTCTCCTGTTTTGTAACAGCAGGGTATAAACTAGGAATGTTTGCTATCATCTTTTCAGATTTTGTAATTTTTTTTTGCACACAGTTTGAAAGGTAGTGGACACAGAGAGTATGATGAAACAGTTTGTCCTGGTTTCAGCTGGGATAGAGTTAATTTTCTTCCTAGTAGCTGGTACAGTGTTATGTTTTGGGTTCAGTATGAGAAGAATGTTGATAACACACTGATGTTTTCAGTTGTTGCTAAGTAATGTTCAGTCTAAAGTCAAGGATTTTTGAGCTTCTGATGCCCAGCCAGCAGGAAGACTGGAGGGACACAAGAAGTTGGGAGGGGATGCAGCCAGGGCAGCTGACCCAAAATAGCCAATGGAGTATTCCATACCGTGTGATGTCATGCCCACTATATAAACTGGGGGACGTTCGGAGTGATGGCGTTTGTCTTCCCAAGTCACCATTACATGCGATGGAGCCCTGCTTTCCTGGAGATGGCTGAACACCTGCCTGCTGATGGGAAGTAGTAAATGAATTCCATGTTTTGCTTTGCTTACATGTGTGGATTTTGCTTTATCTATTAAACTGTCTTTATCTCATCTCATGAGTTTTCTCACTTTTACCCTTCTGATTTTCTGTCCCATCCCACTGTGAGGGAGGTGAGTGAGTGGCTGCGTGGGCCTTAGTTGCCAGCTGGGGTTAAACCATGACACAGTTGTTAGATCAGTTCCAAGACGATACAGAGCCAGGTTATGAACCCTACACATGCCCTTGATGAGCAATGACTCATTCCCGTCAATGGGAATACTCACACAAATGCTAACTGTTCACCAATGTCAGTACTACTACTCTACTTGCTTCACTGATGTAAAAGGCATTAGATTTTTTTACTCCTTTTCCCACCTCTTTATTATAAAAAATACATCAGAGTTCCTCAGGTGAAAATATTCAGGATAACAGAATGTGGATCGGTTTGGTTTTACAGGTCCCCTTTGATCCTGTAAGTTTCCTCCAGAGCTGATCTGTTGCTGTCAAGGTTGGAGTGCCACAGTAGAGAACTTTGTAATGATCTGAGGCGTATTGCCAAATAGTTCCTTTTTGATTTCCATCCAACAACAAAAAAAAATAGTATGAAATTTACCAACTCTTGTATCACACTGCTGACATATCTAGAGGGTGATTAATTGTGCCCCTGGGGTCTATGTAATGTTCTATTCTGGACAAAAAGAGCTTTTAAAATCTATCTAATAACTATAATTATGAGTAAGGACAGAGACCCATAACTGTAAACGGGTTGTCTGTGTTTCTTATTTAAGCACCTGCCAACAACTGAAAGATGGAAAGCTGAAGAGCATTTTGTACCAGCAAGCAGAATGCAGCAACGTTTCAGGATAAATTCTATCTGCTGTGAACAGTTTTGTCTAGTAAGAACCAATGAATCTATTAATCTGTTCTGCAAGACAATGGATAGCAACGACCTGTCAGCTTTATGAGATCCATCAACGTCCTTCCATATCTTTCTGAAGAAGGCCTATATGCCCTTTGCAGGCTCTGGATGATGCAGTAGCACCATTAACACTGTCATTGCTGCTGTTATGGAGCCTTCTTTCTCTGGATTTCTAACACAGTTGTTTCATTAAGACACATCACATGGGGTTAAAATTTTGCAGACAGATTCTTTTTCTCTCAGTGCGTGATTTTGAATTTGTATTTTTTTTAAAGCTATAATTGAAATAAAACCAGAGAAATAATTCTGAATTTGAATTTATATAGTTATAAAAAATGAACAATGTAGAGATATTTGTATTCCTAGCTTTAAAGGGAAAAGCATATAAAACAAAAGACAACAGTGGCAGAGCTATTGATAGCTTGACACTGATACATTCCTTGTGTTGCATCTATATTGATTTAAAGAATGAGAAAAGAGAGTTATAAATTTATAGGGACATTTTGGATCAAATTTTGCATTCATTTATTAAACGAAATTTATAGAGTACTAAACCATTGACCCTATCATTTGGTTTTACAGATTTATGGCTGAATCCCAAGCCTACTGAAGTCAATAAGGGTCTTTTCAACAGTAGACTTCAAATCAGGACCTTGCTGCCTGACTCTTTTCTTACATTAAGCAATGCTATAGAAAATAGTGACATTACATCAGTGTAAAGCTACGAAGAAGGTAAATCTATTCTCAGTCTTCAGGAAAAAAAGGTGCATTTAGCAATTTAAAATGTATGTAGCTGTGTGTACGTATGTTCCAGACTTCACTTTGGTTGTAGCACAAAGGGTTCAGAAAGCAGAAAATGAAGGGAGGGTTAAAAGATTATAGGAGGAGTAATAAAGAAGCTGGCTAACTGCCCATGAGATTTAACATGGGAAAAATGAAATCTAATACACCTCAGGAAAAAATGATCTGCAGCTCAAATATTTAACTAGGAGGGAAAACTTGGAAGTTTTTAGGGTTGAAAAAGTCTGAGTGATTAGAGGAACCAAAGAAGCTCATCTTAAGCAGCAAGGTCTCCTACTTTAACTATAAGATATATATTTAAAGTTGTACAATCTTCTTGGAGTGCTCATGATCATACAGATATAAAGGTACTATATAATGGTATAGATATTCCACACAGGAATGGAGTTTAGCAACCTTTATCTAAAGCACATCTATACTTATATCTTTGCATTAAGGTGCACATTATTTTTAAATAACAAGATCATAATCCAAATTGTAGCAATATAACTTTCAAGTATAGACCTGACCTGTAGATACAAGCCTACAGTATATGTCAGTGAAAAGGCAAATGTAACTGTAGTCTTTGTGAGTTGGATTCTGATGCAATAGTCCCTGAAATATGATATTTATTTGTAAGCACTGCATTATAAAAATGATGTCATTAAGTTGCTGGCAGTTCAGAGATAAGTAACAAGATACCAGTAACACGGATGGGCTGATCTGTGAAGAAAGAAGTAGGTATGGTAATGGTGCTTTACTCCCCAGCTAATGGGGTTTGGAAGTTGGTATACTGGTGTGGTTTGAAAGAGGTAGGTTGAATGGAAACTGAAACAAAGAAATTTCTTCTTTTTGCCATTTATGTGGGAAGAAGGTAAAAATGTATGCAGTACTATAACCACCAAGTTTGCTAAGTACTGTTTGTATACTCAGATAACAGCAGTAGAGAGGAGAAGGTGTGTTGACATTCTGCCAATATTTGAAGAACGTTGGTAGAAGAAAAGGGTGGAAGATTTATTTTAAGTGGTAGACTCCATAGTTATAACTGTTCACAAGATAATTCAGGCAAATGTTTCATCTCAGTATCGGGCAATATTCCTGACACTGAGCCTCCACAAGAAATGATATTAAGACCCATGATTTGCCTTTAAAACTAAGCCTAAACTGGAACTCGAATGCAAGCCTGTGTTGTAAGGATGAGGAAAACATGACAAACTCCACTTTTCTCATTGCATATCTCAGTCAAGAGTATGAGAGTGCTGAGTAACTGGTGTTTCCTATCCTCATACCAGATTTGTTGCATCTATACTGACAAAGAGGCTTTACAAATGGCAATGGGCACTAGCTATAGGAAGGAAATTTTGATACTGGCTCGATGCAAGTATTTGTCTATACCGAGACACCAAGTTGTGTCAAGTCCAAGCATAAACTTCCAGGATTTCTGGGTCTTCTGAGGGACAGAAGTAAGGTGTCAAGTCACGTTGGCAATAGAAGCCTAGTGCTGAGGCTGCTAGCTCCCACAGTGCTTCATTCCAGCTGTCTTTCCCTGTAGACTCTACAGAGTCTTGGAGTAACTAGGCTTAACTGAATGTCCTAGATAGGTGTTGAAAATTAATATGAGTTTAGGCCAAAGTGTATCTGCTGCTCTGGAGTGGTATCCTTCACTCTCCTTATCTTGTTCTTTGTTGTGATCCTTTGTTGCATCTTTTCTTAAATTAAATGTGCAACCAAAACCATAACTTTGTGTCCTGCAGACCTCTGGCAATGACTGTGTTTGTACAGCACTCAGGATAATAGGAACTCACCTGACTGGGTCCCACAGGCTTTACCTTCATACAAATAATTATTGGTACTATTAGGATAAATGATCTTTTAGGCATCTGAGAAAATTATTTCCAAATAAAAAAAAAAAAAAGAAAAATAGAAAACAAGTGCCATAATATTAAACTCATTTGACAAGGGTATGTAAGATAAAGGAAATTAAGATGGCATGGAGCGTGGGGAAAATAATGAGAAAACAAAGAGTAAAATATAAAAATCACTTTCAAAGAGGGAGAGGTATGAGAGGAGTAGGAACATGCTTTCAAAATTTAGTGGTCACAGAAGAAGGAACACCACAATGTGTCACATTAATAAGCATTATAAGTAGGGATGTTGATTAACTCAGGAATGACTTATTATAATATAAATGACAGGACATAATGGAACTGAAGTGACAAGGTATGCAATGTGTATTAGAGAAAGTAAAATGAAAGCTAAATTCCTGTGGGACAAGTAAACCTTTAGGAAAGTTTGTTACAGGTGGGTTTGGAAGTTTGTAGCTTAGGGGAGACAAAGAAATGGAGCAGAATCTGGGCAGAAAGGAAGATGGTTGGTATGCTGCAACTGGGCCTAGAAATAGCACCTCAAAAAAGCTATTAAAACAAAAAGAAACAATAACATGGAAGAATGCATATATTAATTGAAGGAAGAGAGAAAAAAAACCCCATTTCTTCTGTATGTAACACTTAACCATACCTTAGTCAAATGGCAGTGCTCAGCTAATAATTGAGCCTCTTCAAGTCTAAATCACACTAGCAGGATTAAAGGACTCACATTCTTAAGATTAAGAAAATGCACACACCTTCCTGTCACTGACAAAAAAATAGGTGATTTTTATCCAAATGTACTGAAATATGTATATTTTCACAGATGTTTAAAAAAGGTTTACTACAAATACTCTCTGTGGCATTAGGAAAGTCTTTGTATGCCAAAATAATCACAACTGCAAAATATATCCTAGTGAGAAATGACTGCCTCTGTTAAGGAAATAAAAGGGAGTTTGTGTTAGTGTGGATACACATCACTTGCCTTTTTCTGTAAAATTACTAGTTTTGATTAAATTGCAAAATAAGAAGAAGTTTTGGATTATTTAACACTTTAATTTCTGCAAATATAAAATGACTAGGATTACAATGATAACTTCAGAAAAGATAGCAAGAAGGCTGACCAAAACCAGTGTATTTGCATGCTTACCACAAAACAGGTCAGGGAAGAAGAATATATACTGCATTACGAGATATGCTACGCCTGATGAAATGAACACAAATGAAGTGGGACAGGGAGAAGAAAATGATGAAATGGTGGAACTGAGGAGATGTGTTCAGACAGAAGAGTGACTGCAAATGAAGCTGCAAACCCAGGGCTCAGCAGTGTGAAATGAATGTGTAGGTTAAATTATTTTGTTGGCAGGACCCTGAAAACTAAGAGCAGACATTTTGAATCTGGCGTATTCAAGACTTTGGGTATTATAAGAACTGGATATCATTGAGGTGGACTATAAAGAAATGCATAGAAGGCAATAAAGAAGAACATATGCCATGCATAACAGCTAGAAAGATTAAGAACATAATGGAACCAATGAGAAAATAGTATTATGCTAGATATCATAGTATTATTATTTTCTTTAGCCTTATGCTTTTGGACTATGTATGCCAGGTATTTGAAATGCTTGCTTTACATACCATGTTATGTGAGCAGATTACAGAATGCCTGGATAGGCATTTGTGACACATGGCTCACCATTTTTAGACAGTGAAAATTAGAAGACATTTGTACTGAGTCAAATTCGTAAGTATTTTTAGTAAAATTAGAGACTCTGTTAGAACACTCTGATACATTTTTGAGACGACTAAAATGCTGCCATGGCTAGCCTGGCAGTCAAGCGAAATTTCTGAGAGAGAGCATACCATTTATACAGTTAATATAAGCCACTCAGTGTGTGGTACTAAAACATGACATCCAAAAGGTGATCAATTTAGTATATTATAAAAGTGTGCTACCTCTGCAGCAGGAGCTGACCCAGCTAAGTAATTGTTTTTTTAAGAAGCATGATTAGGACAAAAGTGCAAAAAAATTAAGACCAACAGAGATGATTCAGAAATCAGAGAGAGCATGTCAGAGAGGAGGTTGCAGCTCAAAAGAGAGAACATGAAAATCCTGAGCTATGACTAATGAGGGAAAACATAAATGCAGCAAAAATAAATTTAAAACCAATTTTTGAAAGTAGTCAGTACCTGGCAGTTCAGAGAAGTCTTTCAGCTGACAATAGAGTTCTCCATAAAGCCTGTAAGAAGTTCATTCGATGCCAAGGGTGTTGAGGGTAAAAAGGACTGAAAAAATCTAAAATTCAAGATAGCAAGAGTAGGATTAAAGAGAGTGATATGATGGAAATTGTACAAGCTCGATGAAAAATGATAGCAAAAAATTATCCAAAGTCACAAGAATTTTAAAATGTTGCACACTGCAAGTGCTGAAAAGTTGTAGGCATATAGTTTGTGCTTGAGGAAACTAGAGTTAGCATCAAAATTACTCAACAAAGTATTCACTTGTTATGCTTGGGAGAAGAATTAATTTCAAAAAAACATAGCAGTTCTCAAAGAATTTCAGTTGTCAACATAAGCAAATGTGTGTGGTCTAAAAGGAAGGAGAAAAATACCATGTATTCTTGTTTTGTATTAGTGTCCCGTTACAGGAGGAACTATTGATTAGTCCACATAGCTGATGTCTGCTCTGTGATACTAGAAATGGGAAGCTGAATGTTAAAAGGTTAATGAAGGATTAATAAAGGTAAGTTGACACACAGACCATTCATGAATTTTATCTGAGTGGAGTTATTCTGTAGCTGATACTTAATGATTCATACATCCTATAGACAAAGTGGGGCATTACACTAACTAAATATTCCTCTACTTATATAAGGAAAGAGAATTTTTAAAGTTTAATTAATTAGAAACAGTATTTGCCTGACAACCAGAAGTATCTTTCACAGTGAGTTTAAAGATAAGTCAGGATACAGACCGAAAGCTGAGAGTAAAATTTGAAATGGTTTTCCAAGGACTCAGATAGCAAATTTCAATTAACATTAACAAGACCTATGTCATTAAACCAAGATGCAGTTTTAAAAGGTGAATTTTAAATCCTGACACAGGCTTCTGCAACTGGACAAACTAGGAGTGTAAAGAATAATCAGTTTAAGTGAGTAACTAAGGTGTTAATTTTGGAGGGAATGGGCTCTCATAAGGGTCCAGCTCTCATTTTGTTAGGGCCACAGACAGATGGGGAATTTCAGCCCCCATCCCCAAAACATGCTTAACAGAATTACCTTTACTAAACTTAGAATACATCCACAATAAATATTTTCCAAACATGGCATATGATTGCTGGACAAGTACCTACCCCCTCTCCATGCACCCCATGTTGACACTTTACTGAGAATCCACATCCTTACAGCTGAACTGATCTCCTCACTGAAACCAATGGGTAATTTTCTGTTTATTTGAATAGAAAAGAAACATTTATGTAGTCTGTGATATCTGAAGAGACAAGATTTATCAACCCTATCAACACCTTTCTTCACTCACTTATGCCTTACCCTTTTGCCCTGGAGATTTCCACTCTCAGAAGTCCCTCATGCATCACTCTTTCTCTTTTCCATACATTCAACATTCTTTTCTTCCTCAGAATTTTCTCTGTCTATTTGGGCCCCCTCTGGCCTCCAATGCTATTCTCTCATCCTTCCTCCCAAAAGGCAGACAATCTTTTCTTCCTATTCAGATATCTTAGCTTGGTCCTAGAAAGTTGTCATCAACCCCAGCCTCACTCAGGTTATACTCCCATCCTGCTATTCAGCATTTCTGGCTTTCATTTTAATCCTTCTGATGCCCCTGTGTGCCATGTACCCTACTGTCCTGAGAAATTGCTTCTCATCTCTTCCTCTGCCCTCCCAGCCCAGTGCCATCTGTCCATTTCTGTAGCTTTGTCTTCCAGGACTCTGAACTTCTTCCTCTCTCCTCTTTGGGAAGTCCCCTCTTTCTCTTTCTGCTTCCCGGCCCCACTGCGTCCCCTGCAATGGGATTTCCCTGCCTGTCACCTCCTGCTTGGAGTTGTCTTCCAAATTAGGTCTGCCTCATCCTGACGACAGGACGCATCAGCCACCCCTCTGCTCGCTTCGGTGTTTCCACTGTCAGGAGGTGCTTCATCTGTGCTGTTTGTCGCTGCCTCTCACACTCACTGGGACTCCCAGGAGCTGTCACGTATCATGGAGAACCAGGAGCTCTTTCTGTGTGCCAGCATCTTTCTGCTCCCCAACAAATCTGCACCCTACCTCCTAGGCCAGGCTGCTTCCTGGGAAAACTATTCATCCTGGGTCAGTTAAGGTTTTCACAGTGAAATATCAAACTGCAGAGGGGAAAATAGTGACTCCTAAGCATAGATAGCATAAAATATATGTTTTACCAAACTATTACTTTCTCTGATACTATATGTGTTTTGACAGAACAGAAAACATTATGGGTAATAACTCACTATATTTGGAATTTTTGAAGTTCTGCATATCTTTGATTACAAGAATGCACCTTTTTTTCCCTAGTTTGAAGTAGCACAGAGCAAAATATTTGTTTCTGGTCTGTGCAGTTTTAAAAGTGACCCCAACTCATTGATTAATCAGTTAAATTGAAAGGTTGATTTGTCCTACTAACTTCACCATAATGCAAAAGGTCTTCTTGAAAGACAGTCCACTGAACTCAACCACAATGGGATGTCTTCATCCCTCTTGGGCTTATAAGGCTCGTAAAACATCTTGAGTTCCTTAAAGAGATCAGATGTGTGGACACTTAATAATGAAGTTGAATGGAATTATTAATGATACTGTTACGGTAATAATTTCTGTGTATGTCTCTTCCCAACAGGAGTACTTAAGAAACTACACTCACATCTTCCCTCTCAAAACAGTTTAGTGGGTTGACTCTTTTAGTAAGCTGCTCCCTGTTTCACCAGCTGTCTGATGGCATGCTTGTTGTGGCAGATACTTGACACTTGCCAGACATATTTCTATCTTCCATTTTGCACAGCCTCTGCGAATCTCGGCATTTGTTATGACTTTGTTTTATTGAATGAATTGTTCATATCTTCGTTCTAGTTCTCCTCTAGTTTTCCCCAGTCATGTCTTTTATTCTGCTCAATGTGACACTACAGAAGACTTTGCCTGTCATTGAAAGACATGTAATATTTCAGCAGCCACTGTGGCCAGGCATTCACCTTGTTCTGAGTTTTCTTCTGGTTCCTTTCTTTACTGAAAATTTGGGGAATTTTATTTGAAGTCTTATCATAACTAGTTTTCAACATTTCCTTGGCGAGTCAGTCTTTGTCTGCTGCTTTCCCAGGGTTTAACTGGAAGATAAAATGTCTAGTTCTGAGCATCTAATTTCTTTGTCAATGTCAATCGTTTCTTGAAGTGACGGTCCATTTAACATCTCTAAAAAGTACTCTGCCCGTCAATGCCTTGAGTCTTTTTCCATTTTAAAAACTTTGAATATTAGTGCTTAAAAAAATGCATAACAAGATAAATGTCCCCAAGTAGGAATGACCGTCTCTTGGTTCCGTATTCAAAATCTAAACAGAGAAGTTACATGTGGGGTTTTTATTTGTCATGCTCTTAATCTACATATGCATTTTCATTTGTCATACTTAAATCCTCCACAAGTTGTGAAATTATTTATGAAAAACACCTGTTGTCCACAAGAAGTGGTGAAGTTTTATTTCTGGAAGAATTAGAGTCTACTCCCAGCTCTGCCATACTTGTGCAAGTTCTGGCAGGTCATTTTGTGCTCCTCAGTTAATCCTGAGGAAAAATGAACCTGTATCCATCTCCTCAGCCAATAATAAGGACAAACCAATATTTCCTAAGCAAAGTTGAAGAACAGCTGTAGCAGAGCTTTAGAATGAGAGCTACTTGTACCAGATAAAGGTCATCACTGTAATTTACTGTGTCAGATACCTAGACATGTATGTATAAATGTGATAGAGATCATGGTGCATATCTGTATGGCACTAAAATTGGACTGCAGTAAGAGAAAATTAACTTCACTTGCCTGTGTACATGAAGAGAGGACAATTTTCAGTGCTGTCAGCACTATCAGTATGAAACTTATTATGGGTAATAACATTACTGTAAAATAGATGTTTAAAAATAAAGATGATGTAATATTTGTATACACTATAGAATAAAACATGCTTTAAATGAAATAGACTAATTTTATTGATGGTGTCAAAGAAATGGATGTCTTTCTTGATGAAAAATCTGAATAGAGCCCAGGCAATGGTCAGTAGTGTATCCTGAAATTTAATATGTCATGCAAAAATCTGTGCTACTCTTTTTAGGAATTTGAATGTATCAGCTAGATCCCTTGACACAGTATGTGCATAAATCACAACTGTTCAGTTGGTTTTAATAAAATGCAGCCAGTGATTGACATCAGCATTATAAAACGTAGACATATAGATGTAAACCTGAGACTGTGTTTCTAAGTCATGCTATCAAGTCTCTTTCTCTCCTGCATGTGTGTACAAAGGACTGCTCCAAACTTGATTTAGAATTTTTTTCTGTTTCTTGGCCCAGAACAGATCCTTAATGTTACTTAAACTCACTTCTATATTTACTGGATCTAAGTAACCTAGTAAGTATGATCTGAAGGACAATAAACCATCTTAGCACACATACAATTTGCTGACCTAAAATAGTTGGAAGGTAAAGGCTCCTGACACTTGAATAATGCTGGTTCAGGTTAGACTGGACTTTCAGCAGAATGTGTAAGATCTGGTCTATACTAATTTCTTTACCTATATAATGACAATATACTCTGTTGTTCACATACCAAGTTAAAATACAATTTGATCTTTACTGGAGACAAAACCTGTGTTAAAAAAATTCACCTTAGGTACACAGGTTGTTCAAATGGAAAACCCAGACATCTCACTGGTATAGTACAATTAAAGCACATTTGTCTTTACAAAAACAATATCTACTGTGTTCTAGTAGAAAAATGAATGTCAGCTAACAATCTAAAAGCAATAAACAATAAACTTAAATTATAGTAAAAGTCAATTAGTATGCCAATTAGTCTATATTGCAAGCAACTTACATGAAAAATCTTATTTTTCACTGTCATACAAGGTGTCAAGGAATGAACTCTGTCATTTAGGATTCACTAATAATTATAAAGGGGAGTTTGACAGATTATGATGTGACTCCATAAAGCAGTAATGCAAAATAGCTACTCACCAAATGGTAAAAGCTTTTATACTTCAGCAGCTTTTAAAAGGGTACACATGGTAATAGAAACTCACTTTGCAAAAAGACAAATAAATCTGGGGATGCATATGCTTTGTGTCAGTTTCATGTGGTTCCTAAACAAGATTTTTACTGAAAATGTTCTCAGTGCAGAGAGATAATAACGTGGAGAAAAACACATTCATCAAGTACAACGCACAAAACCAAGACCTCATGTTAGTCTTCTGGGAAAGACACAAAAAAAGTTAATAATCTGTTCATAGCCATGGAGTTCACTATCCAAGAATGAAAAAGGTACTGTAAAGGCAAAGACTACATTATGCAAATATCACAAACATGAGGAGGCCATACAATTCACTTCACAGCAGAAGATAATCGGCTTTCTCATTTGAGTTTAACTTCAGAAGCATCCTGCTTCTAAAAGATCTGGACATCCGAATGCTCAGCCTACATGTTTGTTTCCATTTGTTTCTTCCAGTCCTTGGCTGTGATTTTGTAAGGAAGGCTTCCATATGGGTAAATTGAAATCTACTGCTTATTTTTGGCTGAATTCTTCATTTGGCTTTTGTCCTGTAAAAAGCACAAGCAGTCTTTGTAGAAGGCTCATGAAAGCATCTAATTATTTTTCTCCATGTAATGGTAGTATGAATTTATATTACATACAAACTACTTTGGCTTAGATGAGTAGTAGGAAATTCTATGGTCCCCAAAAAGCAGTTTTACCAAACAAACCTTGGGAAGCCCACTTCTAGCTGAAAAGATTAGGGCTACGCTATGTTTCTGTGTCTGGAAGTTGATTTTACTCAAAGCAAACGTCACATCTGACTCACACAAACTAGTAGTCTATCTTCCTTGAGTCCAGCACAAGGTCTGATCTTTCTTCCTACTCTGAGATTTGGTACATCTACCTTCTTTAGTTTAATCCCTCCATGAATTTATACCCTTTTTCTGCAATCATATTAATGATTTTTTAAACTTTATTTGTAGTAAAGAACTCTTTGCTTTTCATCATAGAATCTGATAAGGGAAAATACAAATACAATAGGGAAAAAGAAAGCAGAAAGAAGCATGATAGACAAAACTAAGGACATTCATCTGTGGTAAAGAAGTCTAGCCAACTAAAGAATACCAGAAAAAAAGTCATGAGTTCTAGAAAATGTCCAGCCTTAGAAGACTTAATAATGTCTGATGCTTTTGGAAAAATACACCCTTTCTCCATATATTTCTTTAAATTGTTTCATTGGAAATAATTACCACCTGGTTCCATGATGCATTCATGATCATGGATTACTCTGAAGATGCAGTGAGTATGTAAGTTTTGAATGCTTTGTTTGAAGTACATGAGTCTTTGAACCACATTTATGAGAACTGGCTTTCAAAACATGTGAAGTGGCTGAGAGACCTCAAATACAATCCATGCCCCCAGGACTTGTTCCTGTCACAACCCCACTGGCTGAGAGAGCAGAAAGCCAGGGTGGTGCTTGGTCATGACATCCTTTGGGTTTGTGGTATAGTCAGTATTTCATTTGGATGAATAATGGGTTTAAACTAGACAAACAAGTTATCATATAAGCTACTGGTCCACTGTGTTTCTGTCGTATGTAAGTATGTGAAGGGAAAAAGCCCACACCTCTCACAGTTAATTCAGTGGTTTGGATGTAAAGAAGGCATCTTTAAGAAGAAGTTATGTGAATACTTGTTGCTGTTTTCGCCTTCCAAAGCCTTCAGGAGTGTTTGAGAACAGTGAAGCTAAAAAAAAAACTCCAAACAACCCCCACATGTGAGTGTTCAATTCTTTATTACACGAAAGCATGGTAGTAGGGGAGCCCTCATTTTTTGCATTCAGCACCTGCCCACTGCTGGCACAGGAGTTTCTTCAGACATGTGAATATAAACTTGAGTTTGCCCTCAAGTTCATCTGATTGAAGTGCTTGGGAACACCTCAAGGACTGCCTTATAGTCATTATATACAAGGACTCAGGGAAGAATCTGGAAAGGATATCTTCAAGAAAAGATGCCTCAGGATGATAATACTGACTTTGGGAGTCAAATATAACCTAGTGGTACTGTAGGTACAACTATAGTCGTAATTTGAGATGGAGTAGATGTTTCCAGCTTCGCAACAGAAATATGCTCTGATTGTATTACTATATTGTCATGTTTAGTTGCGTGAAGATAATATTTGCTTCCAAATGTTGTTGAATTATTTTCCTGGTGTACGTTTTGCAGTGCATTTCTAATGCGATCACTTATTATTTAGTTCTCTCTCTGTTTGATGAAAGCATAAATTAAGATAAGGTGCATCAAGGTTACTGATGCTTTCTGATAATAAACTGAAACTGTTGATTAAGCAGATGATGAGTTTAAGTCAACATCCTTTGTATTAAAATGCTTCATGTGGATTTATGGACTAACCTCACAAAAGTTTCACAAGTATAAAATAAATGTTAAATAATGATAAGAATATTTTACTTTAGCATAATTTAATATCTACAGTTTTAATACACAAAGTCATTTAAGTAAGAAAGGACGTAATTAAGCCCTATCAATATACTGAACTGTTTATTTTTGAGATTAAAACATCAGACGTATTCTTGTTCTTTCATCTTGATTAGGCAATGTATTTGTTTTGGATTTCCATGGATATTTAATGAATGTTATCTGTGTGAATGAATCTCTCTCTTTTTTTTTTTTTTTTTAAGGACAATCTAAGAAATAAGTTTTGCCGTTTCTATGGCACTTACTTACAGGTACAAACGCAACAATATCTGTAGTAGGCATAAATTCTCCTGTTCTCCGCTTCTTGGGACATGAAATAGGAGAATTTTTTATAATGCAGCAGTTACTTTATACTTCTTTTGGTAGTTCTTATCTTCCTTCATCAAGAATTTTTCTACTAACTTTTTTCCAGACTGCTCCTTAGGCCAGATGAGATACTTGTCCATGCTGCTTACTTACTTAAAGAAATTACTTTGGGGCCAGTTTTGGAAGGATTCATGTGATTTTCCTGGGACTTCTTCAAGTGAATGCTCTCCATTTTGGATCATCTCCATTTCAGAGCAGAGAACATTTATGGACAGCCATGGCTACAGGTTGCCATTGTGTGTCACCTCCAGCTGTGCCACTGCCTTTTCTGGTGACAGGGCCTGAAGAGTCCTTTCTAGATTGTCCTTGACGTGGCCTGGTACAAAAGCCCCCACCCCTCTGTTCAGAACTCAGACTGAATTCAGGTGCTTACGTGGCACCATGTAGGTAAGACATGTTGGCCTTGGGTTTCACCACAGAGTCTTTTCAGGATGGGCTTATCCTGCTGGTCAAGGATCCTTTTAATTTCAGTTTCTTTCTGAGAAGCACATTTAATTTAACATTCTTTAAAAGGTACTTTCAAGTTATGGATTTCATTCAACTCCAAATTAGCAAATATCAACAATGGATATTGGTCCTTTTCTTTCCATGGACCTTCCTGCTCATACTTTGTATTCAGCCCTTAGTGTAGGTAGATTAGCTCATTACAGCCAAGAGAAAGAGAAAAGGAAAAAGAAATGGTTTGAATGTATCCGATAACTGTTAGCTATTCTCAGCAGCCCCCAAAAATGACATTAAAAACAATAGCATGATTTTCATCATAACAAAATCTAGGGTTATTCAGTATTGTTTGAAATACAAATAATATAGAATTATTTTACTATTAAACTGAAAAGCTTGCAGCCAACAGCAGTTCTTTTTTTTGGAGTTATTGTGTTAAGATCCTGTAAATCTACTTGTAATGCTGAATAAGAATGATCCATGGATTAAAAATCAGTGAGGAGCTTTACAGAACACAGCAAATAAAATACAATAGTAACCTTACACTTCAGATACTGGATGAGTATAATCTGCACAGCAGACAAGATGCGCAAGATCTACATGGGCAAAGAGAAATTAATCAAACTGTACTGCAAAGTTGGCCTGAAATCTGGAAATGCTTTGAAAAGTCAGTAAAGGAGGCCTTATCCCCAGCAGGAGTAAATCCATCAGATAAAGTCATTGCAGCTACATCCACTTACATCAGTTGAAGATCTGCCCCAATGTTTGTAAAATTAATGGACTACACTATATTGCTTTCATTTTTGTGCTGGTAAGCTGGAAAGGTAATTAGAACACAGCTGCATCCCCAAAAGTATTGTCTAATAGAACTGGGTTTTGCCTTGCAGTGATGTGTAAAAACTTATATAGAGAAGCTAAGAGCCTGAGGGCTTGATTCTCTGCAGACTCACACGTTATATTCATGTACACCAGGGCCAAATAAGTACAAACTACTACTTTCCCAGTTTGGTACACACTGTTGAGTGAAACAACCCAGAAAACTAATATGAAAGCAAACATGGAAGGTGGGAGAGGAAAGACCTAGTTCTCCTTTATACAAGAATTGATATTTCTTAAAATTTTTAACTAACACAAATAAAACTACTTGCTTGATAAATCAGAAAAGTGAAGGAGTCAAAGAGGAAAATACAGCAAATACTACACTAAACAAATAAATAGATTTCAGGGATTGAAAAAAATCATGGACATGCTACCTAACACTGGAGATTTTTGGTTTTAGTTTAGTTTAGTATAGTTAATTTTAGTTTATTTCATTGTATTTTATTTCATTTTAGTTTCTCCAATGCACTGAAATGCACTAAAACAAAGAACTAATAATGGAAATTTATTTAATGTGAAAAAAGAGAAAAATACTGTTAACTCCAACTTGCTTGAGAGGTGAGCAATTCCTGTCAAAGCAGGAAACAGTAAGTCCTTATCTCATAATTAAAGTGCTTGAGTAGGAAACACCAGGGGAATAGTCTAAATACTGTAATATAGCTGTTAGTTAAGAAAAGCAAAATGAAAAATAGTATGGGTATTCACTGTATAAATCAGTACAGAAAGCAACCCCACACTTCGAGTCTAATTTTGACTCACTGACCAGTTGGATTTGGTATGTTTACAATGCTGAAAATCAATCCTTTTGAAATGAAAAGTGTGGAAAATAGACTGGTGTCTTCTTAGGGAAATTGATATTATGTAGAATGTTCTACCTTAAGAAATTACGAACGGGATTTTCAAAGGAGCCTAAGGGAATCAAGGTTTCCAACTACTGTTGAATTTTATTAGGATTTAGGAGTCTAATTCCCTCATGCTTCTTTGACAATCTCAGACTAAATATTTACCTCCTCTCTGCATCTTATGCCCTTTCTGCATTATTTACAATATTCAGAGATACCATTGCTCTCTGGAGCATAATGTGATTGTGCAGTATGTTCTCAACCATTTTATCAGCTTGTGCCTGGAATAGTTAGCCAAAATTTGGAAGTGTATGAACTGTTTGTAGTAGAAGAAATGAAATTGGATTGAAGAATCAGGACTTTTAAAAAATTGATCCTGTTATTTACAAGCAAGGTATGTTCCCTCTGATTTACCTAAAGACAGCAAGAATGAAGCAAAGCCAGTTCCTTCCTCAGGATTCTCCAGCTCACTTTCCATCAGGACCCTGCCAGATGGGTCACCTCAAGCTTCATGGCTCCTAACGCTCCTGTCTCTAGAGCTTTCTTCTGATATCTACAGCTGCAGCCAAGTGCTGCCACTCATTGGCTACAAAATACAAAATAAAACTCTGCTTTTTTGTGTGTTTAGTCCACTGAAAATTTCATCCCACCTCATTCTTCAGCTTCTAGTTTTGCATAAGATCTGTGCTCTGGGTTTTGGCTCCTTCACAAATGATATTAACTGCTTTTTGAATTTATCCTGAATAAATAGTGTCTTCTACAATCTTCAGCTTCAGTTACAATCCATCCAACTAACAGCACAACAAGGCAATCTTCACCTATGATCTGTTTTTCAGATAATGCCTTCTACTGAGTAATTTAACATAAACTTTCCAGAGAATGGAGTTGCATCTAGATCAAATGATTTATTATTCCCCCAAATGTATCTTCTTATTAACTGATCAACCATTTTATATCTTGTCTTCTTTCTTAGGTTTTTACTCCACTTTTCAGGATTTTCTGGCTCCAGTGATTTCTTGGGATCACACTTAGCAAAAGCATGGACAGCAAAATCCTATGTGCTCATATCCTCTGCACACTATGGGTGCGAGAGGAAGGCTTCATCTAAGTGATTCTAGGCAAAAGGAATTAATATACTCTACAACCTGCATTAGGAAAGCAAAATTATATAGCCCTCTAGACTGAACACATTTGGCCCTGGCTATTGGAGCACATTATGTCAGTAATAATTATATCAGATTTTCTACAAAATGCTAGGTGCCTACCTTTAAAACAGCTTAAGGAGATGTGGTCCTTAAATACTACTGGGACCTGGTTACTTATCTTCTGTACACTTTTTTGAAAATGAAAATTCCTTTCCTATGTGTTACTGTCCAAGCATACAGCTGGCATCATTACAAAAAAATAGTAATGCATGCTATTAGTAAAACCTTAAAATAGTGGAATGAGTCTTTTCCCAAATAACAAGTGATAGAACAAGAAGAAAGAGCCTCATGTTGCACCAGGGGAGGTTTAGATTGGATATGAGGAAAAAATTCTTCACTGAAAGGGTTATCAAGCATTGCAACAGGCTGCCCAGGGAAGTGGTTGAGTCACCATCCCTCCAGGTATTTAAAAGACCTGTAGATGTGACACTCAGGTACATGGCTTAGTGGTGGACTTGGCGGTGTTAGGTTCACGGTTAGACTTGATGCTCTTAAAGGTCTTTTCCAACCTAGATGATTCTATGATTCTATGATTCTATGACTGTCTATAGCACACCCAGATAATTTCTAAACCCCTTGATTTCAATTCATAAACAAACAAGTTCAGTAAGTGTATTGGCATTTTAAATTCTGCATCATAGCACATCTCTGCCTGTTGTGATCTCATATTAGCTATCAACAGATATGGGAATAAAACTACAAAATGCAAAGTTGAGTTAAATCAGCTTTTTAGAATATCCCATTAAAACTCCACATAATCCTTTTCCTTCTTTCCTTCTTAATAATCCTTTTTACTATATGGCATGGAATTTATATCAACAGCTGATATCTAGAACTGTAATAGGTTTCTATCCTGTTAATTCCCTTTGGATAGAGGTCAGCTTTTCTGTGGCACTGTCTTCCTCCAAGGAGCAGCTGGGAACTGATATCAAATGATCTAACTTGTCATTTTTCCTGTAAAGAGCTGGAGCTCCGGTCATTTTACAAGCAAAATCCACATTTGTTTCAATGGGCCCTAGATGAAATCTGATTTGAATCTCTTTCTTTAAAGAGACATCATACACTTAGCTAACTGTTATAGTTCACAAAATTTAATGTTGCGTGTTTTGTATCTGATACACTAGAGGCAACTTTTCAAGTTCCTGCAGCTGCGCAGCCTAAATCTTGGCACAATCTACTAATATATCTTAGACAGAAATATGACCCCATAAAAGTAGAGTATTATGAGCACTAAAGCTCTGCTATGTCTCAGTCAAAATATCAGGGTTTTTTACTGTAGTAGTCTACTCAGTATTCATGGAATAGAGTGTGATTAAAGAACCACTCTTGCTCTTGGTGTGCCGATTCAATAATTATTGTCTTTGTTTCTTTTAATATATGCACAAAGTCTCATTCCACACAAAACATGATATCATAAAGCTAAGATAATAGTAGAGTGAGACATCTTTCACAATGGCAGTAACAAACTCTGGGTGGTTTTTCAATGTTTATAAACATCAACACTGTATTCACAAACTTATTTCAACATCCCAGAAATGTATCGCTTCTACACTAAAAAAGAAAAAAGAAATCTCTTGGAATGACTAAGGTAGAGCAGGATAAAGAGAAGGCAAATGTGGTTTTTAATTACTTTTATGCATGGAGACCTCAAGGGATAGAGTAACACAAAATGTCTTCTGTAATTTTTGAAGACAAAAGAGAGCTTCTAAATTGCTTTAGCACTGCTTGGGCTCCTTGCAGAGCACCCAGATTTGCTTCATTGCTCAGGTTCTGCCACTATCTCATCGCTAACTTCTTTTTTTGTCATCCATAGTACTTATTTGTTCCCTGTCCTGGGGCTTTCTAGTACTCACATATGACAGCTTATCCAGGGCCCACATCAAGGTTCCTCCCAGTCAATGGGAGAGTTCTCCCTCTGTGACACAAATCCCATGTGCAGGCACTTCAGCAGAGGGACACTTTTACCTCAGTCCTGCCTTGGGCTATGTAACAGCCAGGGCAGCATTTTGAAACAGTGCACTACGGTAGCAATGGAGATTGATGCCAAAAGGACTTAAAATGGCAAGTGACTAAAATGCTTATCTGTTTAATTTAATTTTTAAAAGGCTATTTTAAAAGAATAAAAACCCAGAATGTTTTATGAGAAGAAATACTTTGTGTAACACTATTTCATAAACATGGAAATTTAAAATCTAATCTTATGACTGTCTTCTTGGTTGATTAGCGGCAACTTTTTGGCTAAAATAATTGATCGTGGTGCATAAGAAAAAGTGCACCCTGATTCCTGTGCACTGAGGTTCTGTTCCGGGAAGTCCAACAGCGTCTAAATGGATGGTCCCTCCAGCTGCTTACCTTTTCTTCCTTCTTTCCCAGTGTGTAGTTTATGAGATTGGGAGATCCCTGCAATGATCTGACTCTTCTGGGGTCTTTTATTAATTGCTGTTCTCAGTACAGACTCTTTTCTGCTCCAGATGTTCATGAAGTCTGATGCACACTAGGAATATCTAGTTACAATTAAACCATACTATTCAGTACACACATCAGTGACTTGGTATGGGAGCTCCACACTATCTAACTATAGAAAAGGTAAAGGAAGCCTTTTCTTTTGGTTTGTTTTTTTGTTTTTGTTGTTGTTGTTGTTGTTGTTTGTTTGTTTGTTTTTCTAAAAATCATGTTAGGCTAAGATTTCATGCGATATGATGTACACAATGTGAAAAGTTTTTATAACATATATATTTGTCACACATACTGCATTCTCTTTCATTACTAATTTTCTTTTATTAAAAAAGCAATTGACTGTGTCTGGCAAGACTATTTGTATTGATTTACAACTAATAATGAAATACAAATTACAGCAGCTTCTGAGTTAATTGCACCTTTGGACTAATTTTTGACTGCAGTAAGGGTTTTCCAATCAGTCTTAGATGCCCAGCCATCAATCTTCTGGGACCCTCTCTCTTGCCCTAGACATCTCTGGTCTCCTCTCTGCAGACTAGTGACAAAAATTGCTAAGTATTTGGGATCTTTCTATTCAGCTTGACAACTTGGCAAGTCCAGTGTCAGGTAAGCACCTACACTTTTTCTTCCAGGAAATGACAGCATAAAATAATGATCTCTGAAACAGTCTGATTTAGAAGAGAAACCTTACAGAGAAAACAGATATTAAGAGAATAAGCACATCTAAACATGTCTTCTTTGTCTGGGAGCTGACAAAAAAACAAGATGCAGAACTTGACAAGGTTAAGGACAAACCCATAAAAGGATTTATGTGTCTGGATCCTCTTCAGTAGACTCCAGTACACAGGGGAGAGAGTCAGCTCTTGACACAAAATGCTTGCTTAGAGCCACAGAGAATCACATCCCCCCAGTGGGATTCAAAGCCTGGTGCTCTTTTCTGAATGAAAACACAAGAATTGGTGTTGACAGAGAAATATTCTTCCCATTCCCTCTCCACATTCTAATAGATCAAGAAGATTTTAAAAAAGGGGAGGTGGGGGTGGGGAGAAGGAAACAGGATCTACAGGTTTAAATCTCTCTTGTATTCATCACTTCAGTAATTTTTCATTATTTTTTCCTTGTTTTCTTTTGCCTGAAGTGGCAAAATTGTTGCTAACGAGTCCTAAGAAGTCCTTAATACCTCCATTCCTTCATCCCCAATGGATACTGTACAATATGATACAATGCCATTTAAGATCGCTGCATTTGCATCCATTTAGTAGCTAGCCAATACACCTCTTAATACTTGTAAAGTTGTGTGTCTCACAAAACTAGGAAAATCAGGAGTGTGTGTCTGCCCTTTGCTGCAACTCTGCTTGAAGGCCCAAGCTCATCCTAAGCCCCACTGCAGGAGATACTTGGTCACACTGCTTCACACTGGGGCTTCATTTTTGTCTGAGAAGACTACCTGTTCCCAAGAAGAGAGTTTTTTTCCAGTCACCATGCAGAGGTTGTATAAAGAGACTCCTATGTCCATGAATCCTAAGCAAAAAGAAAAAGAGGGTAAGATATGCAGGATGGTAGCAAGCTCAAAACTCTTCCATTCTTGACTGATATGTTTCTTTCCTCTTTTCTGTTTTCCCTCTGCATTTCCCGCATAAAGATTTTAGAAGGCAAATGCCTTGCTGGAGCACTGGCGGTAATACTTGCCTCCTCAGATAACATCTGCAACAGAAGCCTGTCCTGTATGACTGCTTAGAAAAGGTATAGCTGAAAACACCTTACTCTAGCATATATAAATAATAGGGATATTCTCATGAGGACTACAGAGGCTGCACAATCTCAGTTTGAAAGAAGTTTCACACTTGCAGGATTTGGAGTGCTGGAGGTTATAATAGAGATGGACATTAACTAATAACCCTTCTGGGAACTCTTGGCTGGAAACTATGACACCTTTAATCTCCTGGGCTAGGAAGCAAGCAATCAAGCGTTTTGCTTGAAAGGTTTTGCTTTGTGTCAAAAAAAGGACTAAGATTCATGTAAAATCTGAGGAGTGAGAGGCTGTCAATAATGCCTGGAGTTAGGATATGGTGTGTGGAAAATACTGTTGAGGTGGTAACAGCAAGGAGCCTGACAGAGTTTCTAGTTTCTTGTGCCTTCCTCATATTCATTGCATAGCTCTGATGAAAGCTGTTGACCGCCAGATCAGGTAGTATCTGACTGAAAAACTAGTTACTTTTGCTAGGTTTATCACTAACCATTTAATTCTAAAAAGTGAAAAGCAGTCAGCCACTGACCTCAGCTTACGGTTACCGTTCTTTATTATTAAAATCTTTCATTAAAGCACAGTGGGACACAAGGCCTACTTCAGCTAGTTATCTGTGTTTATACTAAAAATTTTGTTTATGCCTTTATTACTACCACGAAGAATAAAGTAGCCTAGTGGTAGTAACAAAAATAAGAAGACTCCAAAGAAATACTCTTTTAAGTATACCCTTTTACTCTATCTTATTTGCTTTAGATACTAATTTTTTCCCAAGCAATCCTAACTCAGATTTAGTTAACTTCAGTATTTCTAATTTTGATTGCTTACAAAAAACAGTCGTTAAATATACATCAGATATATCAGCATTCGTCATCTACATTGGTATTACAATTAAATCTTAGCCTTGTAGAAGGCTTATTAAACATAGGTAATATTCTTATGCAACCCTTTTCATAGTTCTATTTTCCTTTCTATCCAGTTGATAATGCCATTAGCTTTTCTAAATAATGGGGTCATTCCTATACATGTCCACAATTCAGTGATGTACTAAGAAAACTTCTTACACCTACATTTTCCATTTTTAGCTTTCTAAAAATTAGGCTAAGAATAAGGCCAGAAAGCAAGGAGGTTTCATGAGATATATAAACACTAAAATAAGATTGCATGATGGTATTGAATTTCTTACACTTAAGATAAGTGATTTGAAGAATTTGTTAGTGGATGGAGAAGAAGATTCCAGATAGGCTTTCCAGCTAAGGACAGGAACCTTTTGTGTTCCAATAGCTCTTAGAAAGACCTTGAGATTTCAAAGACACAATCTATTTCCACATATCTTGTAGTACTGACAGATAGAAAGGAAGGAGATGGATGACCATTGCACCATGACTGACAGATTTTTCTTTTAGAAGTACATCTTCCCTTTCAGTATCCTTCCCACCACTAGCTGAAGTGCACTGGATGTGCAGTGAGCATGCAAATCCCAATACCCATTCCAATGCTTCACTGTCACATGTAAGGGAGAGAATTTGTGACATTGTGCTGATTCAAAAGATGTGGCATGAGAAGTAAATATAGAAGTGGACTGACAAATAAGTGCAAAAGGCATAACTGCAGGCTCTATTCTCTCTGTCCTGTTTGATTCTCTTCGAGACTTTTAGTATTAGTGGTATGTAGCAAGCTCCCAAATTGCTCTGAATTAAGCTATTCCTAGAACAAAATCTGTGACATTTCCTCTCTGTTGTTTACAAGCAAGCCTAAGGATGGAGAATCTCTGTTCTGATAATTGATTCAAGGACTGAATAAGCATTTAAGGGACACTAGAGAGAATTTCAAGAATAGATTGAGGGCAGGATGCTCTCCTGTCCCAAATGGATATTGTCATCACTGACCTACAGAAACAGGTTGTCTCTTATGTTTAACATTTCCTTACGCTTAGTTCCTGAACTATTGACTAGACTGACTTGAACAAGAGGCACAGAAAGTGCCAGTCTTGACAGTAGCCTGAAGATTGTTGCTTTCTCCTAAGAAATTGTAGAAATTGTCTCAAAACTCCTCCAGCTGAGTGGGATACCAAATGCTAGACTAAGCGAAACTAAGGATGCCACACATAATATTTTTACTAATCTATACTGCATCTAGAAGTGGCAAGACTAATAATATCCAAATTAAGCTTTGAATATTTCCATAGGTAAATTAGATTAGCTTTGGACACAGGGACTCCTTCATAGAGGAGCAGCTGTAGAAAAGAACTGAGTTAAGGTGATTTTCCCTTATACTTTTTAGCAGGGCTTTGTGCTGGAGTACAGCTAGGATACATGCACAACTGAACAGGCTGTCAAAACTTCAAAAACCAGGATAAAAATGTAAGCAGGCAAGAAACTCCATGGACAATGAGGATCCTAAGACTGGAACTGGTTGAAGGCTGCCTGGAGAATTACAAAGGAAAGACTCTGGCTGGATCATTCAGCTTAGTTTTCAACTAGTTTTTGAAAGAAGGGAATAGAATGGCTTCTTTAGATCTCAGAACTGCTGTTCAGTGTCATTAAATATGCTTAGTAATCAGTTGGTATATATGATTGCATCTTGCCCTCAGTTATGTGACAACAACTTCCCCTTTAATTAAATGGGATTGCACCTGTGTAGGTAATGATACAATTGGGCCTATAAAATATAATAAATACTTAATATCTTTGCCAAAAAATCATTTAGTTGCATAATTTAGTGAATGTTAAATAATTATTAGGAACATATTTACTGAAATTCAGTTGTTCAACATCTATCTTCATGCAAATTATTGTTACACTTCGATAAATATTCATAGTAATCAGTGTGTATTTAATTATCATACAATAACTTTCTCATTAAGTATGAGTTAAATCCTTTCAAGGGGGGAGCATTTCATTTAAAGTGTAACTGGGAATCTCTCTTTGGAAGATTACAAAATTAATGTTATTTTTGATTTCTGACCAAAAAAAGGGGGAGTTCATGGCTGTGAGGGATAGTCTATTCATAGTATATGATCCTGTGCTTTGATAAAAATCCAGCCAAAACATTTGAGCACAAAAAAAGAAAGAATTAACAAATGTTTTAACTTGCCCGTGATTTAAATTATTCCAAAATAATTTATTTGGAAGTCATAAAAGCTTTGAAATTAAATGACAGAACAGTGCAATTTACAGTGAGAAACAAAGTTACAAAAAAGTTTAAATTACATCAAATAGCAAATCAGGGTGAAGACAAAAATGGATGGCATCTTCAGAAAACACATAATTCAGTCATTCTCCACTTTTCATTCAGTTTTCACCTTGTTTTTCTCTTTAATGCTTTGCTTGATCAGACCTATTAGTATAATGGGTTACTTTCTTTTGGTTTATGCACAAAGTAGACCTTCAATGATTTAAAATTGTTTAGTTTTCACCTTTTAATCAAATTATGTAGGATTCCAACTTTCTGTTTTCCTTGTTGTTGTTTTGTTTTAGGCAGAACTCCATAAATTCTTTTGTGGAATAAACTGAAGGTTTTAGTACATGTGTGAAAGATAATAATTTTCATTTATACCAATAATTTGAGATGTACCAGATTTTTTTTTCTTCACCAAAAATCAACAAGAATTAAAAAGTAGTCAAATTCTTCATTCGGACAAGACAAAGACATTTTAAATGTCTGTCAAAATGTCAAAGACCAAGATGCCCTGGAATAACCTACTGGATCATTCATGGGACATTTAAGTTTGAGGTGATTCTCCAGTCCTCCTGATCTAATTTGCCACAGTCCCAGTGTTGTACACTCAAACCTAGAGTTAGTCCTTCCTTCACAATGAAAACTCAATCTCATATCAAGCAGAACAGCACCAACTGGAAGAAGCTGAAAATGCCAATATCAGAAGAATTACTAGCTTTGTGGTAAGGTACTTTCCTGGATATGGTAATGCAGAGATTCCAATCCATCCTGCAATTAATACAAATGAAGAGTTAATTATGTCTGGCCTATTCTAGATACAATATCTCGCACCAGAAATTGTGTCTGAGGAAATCTTTTGCAAAGAATGTTTCACTGAAACCGATACATTCATGCAAAAGTTGCTTTTTTGCTGAACTAGACTTTTCTGACACAAAATATTAATCAGAAGCTTCACAAAAAGGTGATAAAAGCACCTTTTAAAATGGCTTCTCCCTGTCCTGCTTTCTCGTCCTGGGGACATAGCCACTGTGCAAGTTGAAGCAGTTGGAGAGCTATATCTAGGGGAAGCAGAAACGCTGAAAGGAGCTGAAGCTCTATGGATGAGGCTTTTGCTCCTGGAACCATTTCTGTATTTTGCAGGTTTTGCACTGGCAGGAAGGACTCCACTTGACCCCCCTCAGCCACCCTCTCCCTGGTCTCCTACAACATAAAACTTTGAACCTCGAAGTTTCTGTGTGCAGAAGAGGAGGAAGCCTTGTGAGTCTCCTATCCTAAATATCTTATTGTTTGCCTCTGAGAAGGTCTCCTCTGAGAAGGACGAGGTGAATTTGAAATGTATCGTGTGGCAGGGGCAACTGGGCTTTCAAATTTCCTTGGTAAATATTGAAACCACTCAATCAGTCTACATAAAAGTGTTAGAAACAAGATCTTGCTCAATTAAAAAAAAAAAGATAGCGAATCCAGGTCAACTTGAACACTTTTGAAAAAAAGGTTTATTCTTTTAAATTAAATTAATTCAGAATTAGGGCCACAATCCATTTGTGCAAACATAGGCATACAGTGACATTTAAGATGGTTTTTAACTGCCAGTCTAGAAAGGTCTGCCGTGAGTCTGGGGTCACATCTGCCAGCTCCATGAACATATCGCAGGTAACCCAGGATGTGTCAAATAGTACTAGACACCTCTGTTCAGGCACTTGAATCACTTCCAAACACTATAGGCTTGGAATATAGCATCTAAGAATAAATAGCTGTTCTGCATTATATTTGTCTGCAGAGGAATTGTGACAGATCTTATATCAAATGAGCATATGCTCTGTAAGGTACAAAAATTTTGAAGGACCGTGGTGAAGGGGAAAGGGAGAGAAAGAAAATGAGAGAAAGAATAGCCCAGCCTTGGCACTGGTGAAACCTGTCTTACACCTAACGAGCACTGAGTGTTTCCACACAGAGAATTTATTGCCAGCTCACATCCTTCTTCAACGCAGATTAATTTTTCCATGTATATAACTCTTCTGTTTCATATATATGATTATTTAAGTACTACATCCCAATACATAAACCCAATCTAGGGCTTTTGCTTGGCTTTTTGTTTTGTTTTGTTTTGTGGGTTTTTTTGCACTACTCGCCACTCTTTCTTTCAAAGAGACTATCTTTGGGGACTTAGGTCTCAGATATGCCTTGTTTAATGTCAGTCCCCAGATTACCTATACTCCACAACTATACGGTATCCCCTCTTTTTAATGGGGCTATTTAAATTGGCAATAAGAACTCATGCATGTGAGGCCATAGACTTATTTACATTAAAAGAAGGCATCTCAAAGCATTTTAAATTTTCTGCATGAAGAATTTTTGTGGCTCTCATCTGAGTAGTGTAACACATCACTTCTTGTGTTTAGGTTTGGCAAAACTGCATCGTGTTCAAGCCGTTATCTGTAGTTCTTCTGATTTTCTTTTCTTTATTACTCACTTCCTTATTCCTGTAGCATGTGAACCTTCCACTGATTTTGAAATCAAAGTGAATGACCTCAGGTGAATAGGACAAGGCTTTTAAAATGCAGCTCACTACGTTATATATAATAAATTTCCCTCCCAGACCTCATCCCATGGATTACACAGAGCAAATAGGCTGTGTGCTTTACACTGTATTTTACAGATGAGATAACTGAAGAAAACTCAATAAGAACATAAAATAAGACTAATTTAAATTATATAACAAGTATAAAAGGAATGTTTAAAATGTCTGATACTTAGGAAATGAGCTTCATAACTCATCGGAGTCTCTTCTGTTTTTGAGTTACTTTCCTTCCTTATTGTTTAGCAACTGATTATGGTTTGTCCTCTATATTCACTATACTTATCTTTCTTTGTGTGGGAGAGTGTGTATATATGTAAAAGGACACACACTTACATGTGTGTTTCTATATTTACATATCAAAATAGCAAACACATGCTACCACTTCTTCCTCCTTCTTGAATCAGTGTGTTATCGCTTCACCAGACTAACAAATTAAAACCAATTTTCAATTTCTTTCACAAATACCTAGTGGCTAAGCATTATTAATGCATTTGTTGGACTGGCATAAATTCAAAAATTGCTCAGTTAGGGAAGAAGAATATAAAGCATCGATTGTTTACAATCAGTTTTTGTAATCTATATTTTCCTCATGGAGGTGAAAGTTTATCTCATTGTACAACAGCGGCTATAATTTCACCACAACTATTCATCAAAACCGATATTTTGGAGCTGCAAATCATCGCTTTCTGAGGCTACAAAGTAAGCAAGCTGTTGGCCTTTCCTTTAATACCCTCCTTTAAAAAAAATAGCTGCCAGCAAGTTATAGGTTTATCTCATATATGTGAGAGTACTCCAATAAATCACTTCTGCTTGCAGCAATCATAGATTATGAGGCTTTTATAATCATGAAATAAGCCCAATAGTCCACTGCTGTTCTCAGAAGATTGAAAATCACTGTGTCTTATTCTCTTTGTGTGGATGTATGAGCCTCTTGTTTCTCAGGGGCTAGTGTTACATTTAGCCATGCTGCCGGTATGTACCTTGTATGCCAGAAATGTTTCCAAGTTGGGAAACATCAGGGTGTTTTGTCAATTTCTGACACCTTTTCCTATGAAAGAATCAAGTGTACTTCAGGTGTTTTAACTCCCTAAAATCATTGGGTTTGTTCTTTCTTTTTCCCCAGGTACAAGATGATCTTCTACAAAACAGTGTTTTGAAATGCTTTGACACCGCAAGAAGTACATGAAAGCCATTGGAATGGTCTATGAAGGAGATTTATCTTAATTCTCTCTTGGAACAATTATGGCAATTAGATACACTGATACTTTTGTATCCTTAGAACCACAATATTTGTAGAGCAATGATTAGAAGGAGTTTCTTACTGGAAATAGATCTAAAACTATGGTTTTGATGACATTTGTAGCAAAACATTTGTGCTATAAGCAAGATAATGATGACAGATATCAAGGTCAGTGTAATTACTTTCTATATTTGGATTAGTATTACCCTGGGTGTTATATACAAACTACCTACAAACATCAATCTATTGCTGTCCTTCCTTAGGAACAGATTTTTCACTTTACATTATGAACTTTAATGCATGTGCCAAAATAAGAATTAAAAAGAGAAAAAGTTGTTGTATTTTTTTTTGGTTTTTAAACCCAGAAGGTGCAGTATAAAAAATAAATAAAAAGAAAAAAGCAGAGAAAAGTTGGCTTTAAATATGCAAACTCAGAAATGCAGATTGCAAAAATGTATTTTATCCAAGATGGTACTGGATGGCAGAAACTAGCTAGCATTCAAAAGGAATTGGTTTGTCAGGTTCTTATTTACATTTCTGATACTCCTGCAATTAATAGATAGCTATTTGCTTTAATCTTTTCATATCAGCCACAAACCACTTGTATACGTTGTATCATAATCATTTTGATAGGAATTTAATTTTGTTCTAGTAGCATTCGGTTTCTAATTTTCAAGCCCAAGTTGTTGGGTGGTAGCTGTGCTTGAGGGTGATATAAGAACCTTACGTAAATAGTGCTTCAGAACTATACATACATCTTGACTGGACTAAATCAACCGAGGTAGTAGTGTGCTGATTCAAAGGCACACATAAATGAAAAATATTTCAAAGCCAAACTAACACGATCCTCTGAGCTGTGAGTTAAACTTAATGTGATAACAAAAGACAAGGTCAGTAAAGTAAGCCTTACTCCTTCAGGTTCTTTGTTTTAATGCTGTTAAGTGCCCAGACACAGTAAACTCAGTGCCCCCACCCCCAACAGATCTCCTTCTGAATTATTTGTCTTTGAAATTACTCATTTTTTCCTCCAGCTGTGTTGCAATGTTCAGCTGAGGCTATAAATAAACAGCTCTTTCAAATGTCATTGGCTAACATCATCCTACGCTTTGATCATGGAATAACGCTTCCAACTTTATATTGCATTGTGAACTGGATGTTCCTAGCCTAAAATGCGTGTAGCTTGTGGTAATTTGGTATGAACACTCTTGAGTCCATCAAGTTTTACAGCTTCTGCATCATCAGTCACAAATTTAAATCTTCTGCCATTTTCATACAGTAAAGTCATGATAAAATGATTCTTAAGCTACAAAGTGAAGGAAAAAAAATACTCTTTTTCTCAGTGGTGACAGCTTGTCTCTCTCTATTTTTCATCCAAACAAGTAGAACGCTGTAAATCCTGTCCAGAAGACACAGACTGGAAGAATTAATCAAAGGTTTGTTTATGAGCTGTTTGGAGCAGATTAAATGTTGTGTTGACAACACAATTTACAAATTATCTATCAACATCAGCAGAAGTGTAACACCTGATCCTGATGTCAAGGAGAGCAGATCTGAGACCCGACCAAAGAGCTAAGCCAGTAAGGTAACCTCCAAAACAGAGCCTCTGAGGATAGCCCTTGAAATCTAGTACTTGCACCCAGGCATGTGCGCTATCACCCAAACATTTCACCATCGATGAGGAATGCTCACTGTGAAACTACTGAGCATGAATGTCCAAGTGGATCAGTTCAGTCAATGGGACAGTTTCTCACTGTCTAGAGAAAAACATATGCCCTGAAACCCTCCAGCTCCCTCTGTATAGTAGCTGGTTCTAGCGAACAGTTTTTATAGATAAACTTCTTATTACAACATTTGGGTTCCAGTTTTTGCAAGCACCTTCATGGATAGAGAACAAAAAAACCATCCAGAAACTTGAGCCAGCAAAATGCCCTTGTGGCAAGACGGCCAACAGCCTCCTGGGCTGCATTAGGCAGAGCATTGCTAGCAGGCCAAGGGAGATGATCCTTCCCCTCTGCTCAGCATTGGCGAGACACATCTGGAAGGCTGGGTCTACTTCTGGGATCCCCACTAAAATAAAGACAGGGGTTTACTGGAGCTAGTTCTGTGAAGGGTCACAGAGATGACTAAGGGATTGGAGAATCTGACGTACGTGGAGAGACTGAAAGAGATGGAATGGCTCAGCCTTGAGAAAAGATGGCGCAGGGGCATCTCATCAATACCTGATGCGGGGGAGAGTAAATAAGACAGAGAGAGAGCCTTAGTGGTGTGCAGTGAAGGATCAAAGGGAAATGGGCACAAACTGAAACACAGTTTAAACATAAAAACTTTTTTTACTGTGATGGTGGTCGGACACTGGAACAGGCTGCCAGAGAGATTGTGGAGTCTTTGTCCCTGGAGACATTTAAAACCCAACTGGACACGTCCTGAACAATTTTCTCTAGGTGACGGTGCTTGCAGCAGGAAAGTAGGACTAGATGATCTCCCGAGATGCCTGCCAACCTCAGCAGCTCTGTGATTCTGTAAATCTTACTTTGGCTTTCCTCTATATTCCATTAACTAAATGCAAACTCTTGGTTTTGCCATAGGAAATAGATTGCTAAGAATAACAGACATTTGTTGCTGATAACTGAGTACAGTACTGATCATGAACTTTTCCTGTTATCAGGTCTTCCCCCACATTTTACCTCTCCCTCCCCACTAGTTTCCTTCTGAATCTTTTGTTGCTTGATTACGTAGTTACAATGCAAAACAAATGGAAATTCAAGTCATAAACACAGACTATAGATTTTTACCACAATAGCAATGAAGAATGACAATGATAACTAAAAGAAGAGGTAAAACTGTGGGCAGGAAATTTTCTGTATCCTAAACAAAGTATATATCTATATTTCTGTTATTCATATTATAGCATTATAGCACCATTCCATAGCGGATCCAAGGGAATCTAGTACCACATGCCTCAATTCTGTGTTTACAGCACAGTCCTTGATGAAGTCAGTAACAAATAATTTCTAAGCAATTGCTGGGTCAAACAATCTGGGTGTCCACACTACAGGTAACTGTGAAACTAAAAAACCTTGAGGCCTGTGTTTCTCCATGGCCAGAATATGATCCCAGTCCTTTAAGGTTCTGTACTTGCAGTGCTCACCAAGCTACGCAGTTACAGCACTGGTGCCAGCTGTTGCTTTCAGAGACATTCCAGTGGAGTTACCGAAGACTTACTGCACTATTTCATTACAACAGAATCAAGCCATATCTTTTAAGAAATGGAACTATAGGCTTTCACAGGTTTTAAACGGACATCTATCTTATCAGATTTACTTACATATTATATATGTACATATATATATATATGCTTATATAGAAATCCTTAAGCTACCTCTGTATTTTGGGGGAGACAGAATCCTCCTTTTTCTGGCAGTACGTAGGATTTTACTCCATCAGTTAAGATTAAGACAGGACTTAATTTCTTTCAAAATCAAGACCTGTACTTGGAGTGACTGGTGGTGACTCACTAGCTGATGAGTACAACTGAGAGACACTGGATTTCCTGAGCAACAGTGAGATCAGATGGAAAGAAGCAGTAACATTTTTAAGAGTCTTGGACTATAGAAGAAGAAGCAAAAATATAACTGTGTGATTCTCAGTCAGACATCATTAACTGCTGAATATGGGGATCCAGGAACTGCCTTTCTGGAATAAACCCAAGGGCTGTACCTTCCAGTAACCCCAACAGTTGCGAAAGGTTTCATAAGATGGTTCCTGGAACCACAATTTCCACTTCTATTTTTTCCAGAAACACATTTTTAATTACTAGATGCGGTAATCTGAGAATCTATTGCTTTATAACATGTTGTTTTACTTCAACATCTGATCACAAACTGGTATTTCAATGTCTGATAGTTTCTCATAATATTTTTTCCAATACTGTTCTTTTTATTGTGATTAAATGATTGATTTAAAATGCTTTTAAATAGTTAAAGTAGCAGGACTTTAAGTGAAAGATTGGGGTGGCTGGACTGCAGCACAAGCACGTGCCTATGGTAAATTGGAGAGTAGCATACATCCATGAAAGTCTGTAGAAGAAGTCTGTGTAACCAGAACCACATCTGGTTAGTAAATGGCTGCGCTTGCCTCAGGTGGAAGTTTGGATTACAGGGACAGTGGACTGTTTATGGACAGAAGTGAGGACAGCAGTAAAGTCAGCATTAGAGTCAACATGAGTTTCTGGGTTTATCAAAACCATCGCATTTCTAAACCAGCCTTAAAGATGTTGGACTGGATTTTCATGATCTGAGAGTTTGGTTGACAATAAGTGTTGAGTATTTATTAAAGGGTGAGGAAAAAAAAAAGGAAAAGAATGCCATGAGGATTGGTTTGCCTCATCTTCTAGACATTCCTGTACAAACAATGTGAGACTCATTAAAAATACTAGCACTTGAGAATTTTGCAGTACTGTGCAAATTGATTCATTCAAGAAGTGCTGTATTTCTCATTGTTCGAATCAATTCATTTGCAGGAGGTACGGTATTCCTCATTGTTTAAAGCAATTCATTTGCATGTGCTGAATACTCCCATGCTACAAGATGCTTAAATTGTGAAAAATAAGCCCTTTCTTCATGTTACTGGCAATGTACTGCAAGCAGCAGCATACAAAATAAGCCATGATGCAAATGATTTCATTAGGTTATTAGATTTTTAGAGATTAATATTAACAACTGACAGCAACCCATGTAACAATAGGAGCTTTTCTTTGCAACTGCTAGTTTTAAAATGGAGTGTTGTTGTCCTTCTTATCATTTAGTACCAGATGAGAGTAATAAGAAAAGCATGTCCTCTATCCAACAGCTGGGAACCCCAGCTTCGTAGATAAGAGAGGTTGTGCTGGTTCCAACAAAAACTGAAATGTCCTGAAAAATTTTCTAGGAATAATGGGATCTATATAGAAATGCAAAGGACAATTTAACAGATTTGTACAGCCATTAATCTTATGTTTTAAGCTCATCTTGGAAAAAATGGACCGAATTCAGGCTTGCTGTAACTTACGCTTTCTTTTAGATTTCTGAATAATCATACGTAGATATTCTTTGGCATTAGGAAAAAATTAAATTCAGTGATCAAAACACCAAAAATAATTGGTTCGAACTGAAGTTTTCAGCGTAATATATTGGCATTTCAGGACGTGGAACTGAATGTGTGAAACTTAAATGCAAACCTTTCTAGCAGGGGTGAGTGGAAAAGGGTATTTAGTGTACATTTTAAGACCTCTTTTCAGCTTATTTTTGGAAGAGGTACAACATACTCATCCTTTACTGTAATTCGTAAAGTTTTAGAGAATAATTGCTAGGCACTGCAACCTAAAGTCCTTGAAAATGTAACTAGCTACACTGGGAATGAATATATCCTCAGCTGCCTCCACCACTTTCCTTTCCTGGCTGAGGGACCCTGAACAATGCCATAAAACATCTTAGTCCCCAGGCCACTTTAGTCCAGGGTCAGCAATGCATTTTGCCTCTCTCAGAAGCTTGTGAAGAGACGCTTGATTATAGCTTGGAAACAACAAGCCTTGGTAAGTTTAGGTACTAAACATTTCACAATTTCTACTTACACACAATTTCTTAATCGTCCTCAGTAATGTTTTGAGGAATTGTTAGTATAAAAACAAATGCAGGTAAATGCAGCTGACGATGTGGTTCCTAGAAACGGTTGCTGAAAAGGTGTCTATGCTGAATTTATTAAACGTCAGTCGCTCTGCACACTACTGCCTACAAGGTGTCCCTGAATTACTTGCAGTGCAGTGGTGAAGCAGCACTTTGTGACCAGTGGTCAGTCTGAATTAACTTTTTTTTTTTTTTCCCAAATATTAACTTGAAAATCTTGAATAGCTCCCACTTGAGGTCTTGTAGTAACTGAAATTTGCCAGGGGAACAAAAAAATGCTATGTGAAAGGGCAAGGCACTTTCCTAAAGAAATATTTATCTTCTTATTTTACAACTTAAAAAAAAATGGAAGCTGAAATGAGGCTATGGTCTGCTCGTGTCAGCAGTGTGGTGTGAGGATTGCTTGGTGCAGCTATGAGTAAGGAGAGGATGATGTGCACTAAAAAGTAGGAAACTGAAAATTGCATCAGGAAAATAGAGCATTCTCACCCATACAGTTCTCCATTATAGGGATCTGTAAAGCAAGGTTAGTATGTCACTTTGCATTTTGGAAAAAAATGAGGCTTAGAGAAAAGCAGCTAGAGCAAGCCCTGAATTATGATTGCAGCTGGAAATAAAACCAACTGGTTTTCTATTATTGTATAAATCAGTAAGCTTCTAGAATTCATGTGTAATAGACGGATGTTGTGAATATGTTGTAAAACACAAAACTAAAGGTTAAGTATCTTCAGATAGCTAAGAAACATGTGAATTGCCTACATTTTTACAAATCCTTATGTGACTGCTTATTAAGGTTACCACAAAACCTCTATATTGAGAAAAGTGTTACCTGAGTTGCAAAGTCCAGTAGCTTTGAAAGATAGTAGTAACTCATATTTATTTCTCAGCATTTTATTATAAAAGATTTTTGCTAAGAAAAAGAAGCTTTCTTAAGAAAGTTATCACCTGTGTTGTTTGTAGCAAGTATTTGAAATACAGCAATAAAAAAGTTCTTGAGCTATGGAATTGCCTTTTCTTTGTCTCTTAAAATTCCATTCATGTTTAGCTGAAGTATCAATTTCCATTTTTTCATCACTTGTTTTTTAAGGGAAAATTTAGCATTTTGCAAAAGTGCTATTTGAGAGTGAACGTTTTAAGGGTCTAGACCCAGACTGTTACCAACACAACAGTAGGTAAAACAGCAGGCGTGGTACTTAAAATGCTTAGGAATGAGTGGAATGCACAGGAAATTTGGCTAGGGTTTTTTTTTACTGATCACTTGCTTTATCTCACACCATTGTGCTAGAAGTCACTTTTTCCCATACTAGCTCCCATACTTCAAATCTTTGTTGCAATGGTTAAGGAGCTATGGGGAAGACATTGTAATTGTACCTAATGAAGATAAAAAACCCATCTTTTATCAGTTAAATGAAAAACCTATGTTAAAAGACGGTTATTTGTTTATAGAAGTGAAGCCCTAGAAGGGTTAGGAATGGCAAATTTATGGTTGCCAAGTGTCCTTGATGCAGGCCTTATATGTGTGTTACGATATGCAAAACCATATGCAGGGAACTGCCTCTTTCAGCCCTGTGAATGCACAGTGGTGAGCAGAATTAAGATCGTATGGATGATTACATGCCTGGCATTGTCTGACTGCTTCATTTTGCACCACAGATAACTTAGGTGGTTGTATTTTTATGCATTTATCAAATATTTGAAGATATTTATCATCTGTCTTGCATTTCATAGTGTAGTGATGAATTGTAGAGGATCACTGAATTATAAAATCTTTCTTATTTACGTTCCCTGCTTCCCCAGCCTTCTTCGTTTTTTTAAAAAAATGTCCTGGAGGGATGGTTCCTTATTCCTGGGATGTGTTTCAAAAGAGCTCCACTCAGGGACAAAAGTCCTCCCATGAAGAGCAGCTTGCAGGATAGATGCTTTTGATTGTGCATTTTATAGAGAGGGTATTTCCTCCATAGCACTTTGATAACAGCCTGGCTCACTTCAAATGCTATGGCAATATAAATGAGCAAAATAAATCAAAGGCATTTTGGGAAACTAAATTCTTTGGGTATAAATTTTGCCTTTGGATATTATAAACGCATGAAACTAAAATGGATGCCAGAAGAAGTGCGGGGTGAGTATCCACAGGAATTATTCAACCTTTAAATTATTCATTGCACGCAGCAATTAATTAAGCAACAAACGTTTTTTCACCAGTATTCACAGTGTAAAATAACCTTTAATAATCTCAAGGGAAATACAGAATGTCCAGCATGATACGTACCTTTTTAAGCATGTTCTCAAAAAATACTCATAGAGTGCATTACAACTCATTATTGAAGAGAAGAGCAAGTGCTTTGTACACTAAGGAGTTCGTTCAGTCTGTGTGTAAAGTATATTAACATAAATTGGAACTATGCAGATATATTGAGAGGAAAATAAAGACTGTTTATTCATTATTTCAAAATTCAGATGAGATCATCTCTCTTGTAATAATATCCATCAGTAGGGCTTTTCCCTTCTGCCACTAAACCTATGGTGCTTCATGCACAGCCAGTTACAAAAGAAAGAAAATTTCAGGTCTTCATGTCAGGATACACACTATCCATTTGGAGACAGGGTATTTCTCTTTGTTGGAGCATATTTAACATTCCTCAGAATAAGGGTGTGTTAGTGTGCTGTGTATAGCATACTAAACCCCAAACTATTTGTGGAAGCTTCTAGCTGAAAAGAGTAGCTTCCTTATGGTCTACTGGTGGCTCAAAGCAGAGTAGCAGCTTAAAGATGTGGGTAAGGTGATCTACCTGTCCAAAGTGCTTCACCTGAGCTGGCTCACCCTCCTGCAGGGCTATCTGCTCTCCCAGGCAGGCTATCTGCTCTCCCAGGAACTGCTTTGACTCCAGAAGCTGAGCTTCTCTGCGTCATTTTGACATCATCAGTCAAGCAACTCTGTTTAAGATTACATCACCATTTCGAATAAAAAGTAATTTTACTCAAGGTGTTAGCAAGGAGCAGCCTGTAAGTTATACATTTATATGAAGTGAAGCAAATCACCTACAGTGCCTGAGAAAAAAATATTTCCTAATTATTTTTACACAAGAGAAGGATGTGTGGGGATGGTTAGGAAGAGAAGCTGTTTCTCAAAGGAATCCAAAGTAAATTCATTGCATAATGTAGAATTGTATTAATATTTCCTCCACCTATCTTCTTTGACATCTTGATATCGTCGACAGAGGACGCAAGAGTTATAAATATGACAATACAAATCAAATTTGCTGTTTAGTTATCTAAAGCACTAACCAGTAGAGCACTAAAATGGCCCATTTTCCATTCTTTCAGCCTGGCTCTTTCTATTCCTGTCTGCTTTTTCTATTTCTTCATCTTCTGGTTAAATCCTCAGCTCTGTGTTATCACTAGTAACGATACAGCTCCTGTCCTGAAGAGCTTATATTCTAATTTAAATAAACTCCAACAAGAGAATAACAGACAGCATGAAGGAAACAAAGGCTAAGGTAAGCCCCTGTCTAAACACACATATGTATTACTATCTCTGTGCACAGTTTGATGGATACCACAGTTTGATGGATACGTCCGTCTCCCCTTTTAAAGAGTAAACGTACACAGGACCAAAATTGGGATCTCTTTCTTCAATGAGAGGAATGCAAAAGTAGATCAACCAGTAGCACAAGAAAAAGAATAGAGCCCTTCACTCTCTTCTTCTCATTCTTGGATTTGGAAATAAAGTTACAGGCTGATTTTATTTATGCTGCTCTTCAAATTGAGGCTGGACGGGTGTTCAAGCACTCACAACTCATACATGCCAGAGTAATTTTTCCTACAGGCTGTGCTTTCTTACTAACAGAAAGAGTAGGTGCTCTTTCTGCTGCATTTGTTCAATTAATTACGGATGTGTTTTCTCTGGGAGATATCCTAAGCACTATTTTCTGCAGACAGTTTGTAAATCACAAGCCTATAACCCACAGTGTTCAAGTCTCCTACTTAAAAAGGCTCAGATCTCTCAGGTTTTCCTGTAAAAATGAAGTTTAACAAGTACCTTAGTTTTCAATTATTGAACTATTAAACCTCATTTTTTTCTTTCATGTGCTGTATTGTCTCAGGTCCTTGAATGACATGCTGGGATTTACAAGAACATAGTAAGGTTTTGCTTATGAAAGGTCAATCATTCTGACATATTAAATGATTTTACTGACTACATAGGAGATCTTATTGATTATACCTTGGTATAATACTTATATTTTTTGCTCTGTATCTATTTATTCACTGCATTACAGATGCTTTAAAGCCAATTATCAGAGTTAATACCAAAAAGGTGAGCAATCTCATTGCTTACCTTCTATGTATAGGTTTTCTTTCACTTTTACAAATAATGATTTATGCAAAGTCACCAAGACAGCTATTGCTTCCATTGTGGAGTTTATTATCTCCAAGATGAGCAGACAAGTCATTAAGGTCTCATAGAAGGATTAACATACAGAAAGATCACTGCATTGTGATTTTCTGGTTACATGGTTCAATACAATGATGGTTTAAGGAAGTAAAAGACAATTTTAGCACTGTCATTATAGAACACTGAACATCATCAATAGGCAGTTATAAATACTATCTCCAATAAGAGTTACTTCTCCATAAAGGGATCTTTCTATCATGTACCAATGGGATCAGTAATACTTGAAAATGATTTGTGAAGAATGGTTTTAGGGCTTATCTTTCATATTACCTAAAAATATTTTTTCAATTATATTTTTTAATCTAAAAGTCCTGTAATGAGGCAAAACTTCTTTTGAAGGTTCTTTCCATGTCTGTGTATGTTTTCACTTAACAGATGAATTTTCAAAAATAACAGCCTAATTAACCTCTTCTTGAGAATGGAATGCTGGGTACTTTAGTCCAGCAGTAATTCAAGATACATCTTGCATTTTGCACTGAAAATGCCTTCTCTGGCATATTATGTGACAAATTATTTGTGTCCATTTCAAAACAGAAATACAATGTTTTGAATTTTCCCATTTCATAATGAGAGTAAAGAGGAGGAAATAAAACATCTTCAACCAAGTTTTATGCCTGACTTGGTATAAGAGCATTCAGAACACTGCTCTGTTCTGCAACACACTCAGGGTAGGGAGCTCATTTGATCATAGGTTTTGGCAATCAGAGAAATCTATATTATGCAGTGAAGAACCACTTTCTTCCCAATGGGAAAGATTTCACTAACTCCAGCACTGTCCACCACACCCTGGCAGCCAGGACATATCTAAGACATTCCAAAGAGGGGCCTGGTAAAGAGCACATGGCTGGGGAATTACAGCCTTTTGTAAGGGATGGGATCTGAGTATTACCACTCTCAAGTAGATCATGTATACTGGGCTGTCAAGGTTTAAAAGTTCTAACTGTTCCCAAGAAAATGAGTCAAATATTGCCTTTTATTATAATCCATATTAAAAAACATCCATGCTTCTGTTATAGGCCACATAGCTCATGTGATGTGTAAGATATGGTCTTCATGGACTAACATGTCACATGGTACTTCAATGACTCTGAAACGTGGGACTCAAACTGATCAAAGGGAAGAGATAAAATCAATACAGTGCACTTATCCCTGACATCAGGGGTAAAATAGGAAGGGAGAGTTAAAGCCTTCCATTAAAAAAAATGAACTCTAGAAGTACAACACAGCTTTCTGGAAAATAGTTAAGGTGGCAGAGCTTCACCTGGGACTTTTGTGAATTCTGACAGAGTATAACGAATTCAGATTTAGGATGTGAAACTGGGTGTATTCCTTGTAGTGAAGAGCTCACCTTCTCTGCAGACACAAGCATTAGCTGCTCAGGAAGGTAATGCTCTGAGAGAAAAGCCAAATTGCACAGGACAGTAGAGAAGTGCTTAGAAAAGATCCTTGGACATGACATGGAAAAGATTATGAGATTCATAACCTTCAAGAGAGTTTTTCTGTGTAAAAATGGAAAACAGTTCATCTCTCTTCAGCAGCTGAGGGAAAGTTATGGTAGAACACACGCACAGTAGCTCCTAAGGATGTAACCAGAGAGAATATATCAGCCAGGAGGGCTGAAAAAATCAAGCTACTAAGGAGTAGATGTGGACAGAAACTGGCAATAAACTAAAGGAACATGTCTTTGGAATACAGTGTATGACTGCTTTACCTGCAGTAGAAAGCTCTTGATGAACCAGGAGGTTGTGTCCAGTTTCGATTCCCCATTATTTCTAAAAGACCCAAAGATCCTCCTTATGCATCACTTTTTCAGATTTGTTTTTGAGCCAGACAGAGTTCTATTTTGATGTTTTCAAACAGATAGTTGTAAAGCTTTTCAAGGAGTAAAGCTATAGCAATGTCAGCCAAAATTTTGGAGACCACTGTATAAAACTGTGAGAATCTATTTCTCCTACTGAAAGTCCTAGTTTGAAAATGTGGTCATCATATTTATCTTTAAGCACGCACGTTTTGCAAAGATCAAGAACCTTTCTTTACCATCAGCTTGAACTGATGAGCATTTTAGCTAAAAGATTATTGTGTAATGAATGTGAAAGCAACATCTCCCTCAATTTACAGATTATATTTTGTTAGAGGAAAAAGCACAAGGAAGACTAGTTGTGTATAATTAAGAAAATGTTTCATGGAGCACTTTATTTCCTCCTTGATTCCCGTTCCATAGCTAGTGATGTAGCTTGTCTTCAAGCCTTAATTTAAACTCAATTCATATATCCAATAAGAAGCATAGCTAAAATTACTCTAAGCCCATAGAGAGAAAGGGAAGTTCATTCAAATCTTGTCTTCCACCACTGACTACAGAAATACACACTATATTAGGTTTCTCTGGCAAGGTTTGGGGGGGGGGGTTACAGGGGTGGCTTCAGTGACAAGCTGCCAGAAGCTTCCCCTGTGTCCAACAGAGCCAATGCCAGCCAGCTCTAAGATGGACCCGGCACTGGCCAAGGCCGAGCCCATCAGCGACAGTAGTAACGCCTCTGTGATAACATTTTAAGAAGGAAAAAAAGTTGCAGGGCTCACAGAAATGGCAGCTGGAGAGAGAGTGAGAACATGTAAGAGAAACAACCCTGCAGACCCCCAGGTCAGTGAAGCAGGAGGGGGAGGAGATGCTCCAGGTGCCAGAGCAGAGATTCCCCTGCAGCCCGTGGGGAAGACCATGGTGAGGCAGGCTGTCCCCCTGCAGCCCGGGGAGGTCCACGGTGGAGCAGATCTCCACCTGCAGCCTGCAGAGGACCCCATACTGAAGCAGGCGTGTGCCCAAAGGAGGCTGTGACCCTGTGGGAAGCCTGCACTGGAGCAGGCTCCTGGCAGGACCTGTGGCCCCATGGAGACAGGAGCCCACGCTGGAGCAGTTTTTCTGGCAGGACTTGTGACCCCATGGGGGACCCACGCCGGAGCGGTCTGTGCCTGAAGGACTGCATGCCATGGAAAGGACCCATGCTGGAGCAGTTCATGAAGAACTGCAGCCCGTGGGAAGGACCCACGTTGGAGAAGTTCATGGAGGACTGTCTCCCATGGGAAGGACCCCACGCTGGAGCAGGGGAAGAGTGTGATGAGTCCTGCCCCTAAGGAGGATGAAGCAGCAGAGATAATGTGTGATGAACTGACCGTAAACCCCATTCCCCATTCCCCTGCACTGCTGGGGGGGTTAGGTAGAGAATTTGGGAGTGAAGTTGTGCCCGGGAAGAAGGGAGGGGTGGAGGGAAGGTGTTTTGAGATTTGGTTTTATTTCTCATTACCCTAGTCTGGTTGATTGGCAATAAATTAAATTAATTTTCTCCAAGTTGAGTCTGTTTTGCCCATGACGGTAATTGGTTGAGTGATGTCTACCTGTCCTTATCTCGACCCACAAGCTCTTTGTTATATTTTTCTCTCCCCTGTCCAGCTGAGGAGGGGGGAGTGATAGAGTGGCTTTGGTGGGCACCTGGCATCCAGCCAGGGTCAACCCACCACAACACTTACAAATAATTTAGGTGCTACATGTAGGTACTCAGATAAAAGAATTCAAGTCCATTTGTTCTAGAACTGCACAAAGAAGTTAGACATGCTGCTGTTTTGTGAAAGGAGTCTTTGATGAGACATTTTTGACCCATGGTAAATTTATTGACTTCCAGAAGATTGTGCCACAGCTAACTTAGTCAGCAGGAAGTAACTTATCACTAGCCAGTTCACCGGTATCCAGTGGCCTAGAATCATGGAGTTCTAATTAAATATTAAAAATTAACAGAGAAAATCTTTATTTAATAAAACTTTCCTCTGCAGTAGGCCAAGATTCATGAATTATGAGATTCTAAGCCCAGGAGGGGCTATTATGATAATCTAGTCTGATTTTGTAGGTATCTTAGGTTAAAGAGCATCAAAATTCTTGCATTTAGTCAGCAATTGTTTTGACTACTGGAGTTCAGATATTCTATACTGATTTAAAGACTTGTAGAGTGGAGAATGTGCTACATCTCCTAGTAAGTTTTTGAGGTAGTTAATTATTCTCATTCCTAAGAAAGCGTGCCAGGCTTATTTTTGTCAAAATTCAGCTTCCAACCATTTGATTGTTTTATGCCTTTGTCTGCTAGATTAAAGTAGTCTGCTATCAAATAGGTCTGCTTCATGTAGGTACTTAAGTCACCTCTTAAACAACTGAAGAGATGAGTTTTAAACAGCTATTTTGAAGTGAATGAGTAATAAACTGAAAGTTTTATGCAAATATTTGCTCTTGATATTTTTATGTTGTTTCAAACTGGAAAAGTTAAACCTGCCATCAAATACAGCTATACATGTAATCACCCACATTAACTAAAAAGTGACCTGCACTTTGTTATAACTTTTTCTATTTAACATGCTTTTTTTCTTTCCTTCTTCTGTACCAAGCCTGTAACTGTTTTTAAACAGCATATCAAATGTTATAGAGCGAAGAATAAGCATTTAATGTCTTAAATTCATTTTTCTACACTCATTTAAAATCTTACTTTTTATATTTTCCATAAAATGATGCTCTTATGAGTCAGAACTTTAAGACCATATTATTACAAAGAATAAATTTTATGGGTATGTAGGTTGCATTGGATCTTTCAAGTGTTCAGCATGTGTTTACCATGAAGAGATACTGATTTTAAAAGTGGGGTTCATTATGATGTTGGAAATATTTGGAAGACTTGAGAAAAGGGTATTTACATAAAGGCTTGATTGTCTGTGGAAAGATGTCTAATATGTGCTAAAAATTAACAGAAGGTTATTTAAGGCCCAAATTATTTCTTCTGGGCTCTTAAGATATACTGAGCTTTGTAAGTGTTCATCACTAAATATTCTGCAGCAGTGCTTACAGTGTATAATGAATAACACTCAGGAGTGATAGCACGGCATCATCCTTATTCCTTCAGAGCAAGTTTTTCTCAGTTCATTCATCATTTCTTCCAGCTTTTTACAGTTACTCCATAAAATCAGCTACACTCCATATTCGACAAAAAGGTTATCAAAAATAGAAATGTCTTGAATGTTAAATTTGTTTAGGATGTATCACAGGTCTATGAATATGGAGTACAGGAGTTTATCATACAGAATGTAGAAATACCTAAAAGGGACCAAGATCTGTCAAGTCAAATGGAAAACCAAAATATCTGTCATATACTGATTCTTGTTTGGGTTTTTCACTTCTGGCATTTCAGTAGCCCATGTTGTCTAATATAAGTACTTTAGTTTGGGGGAGGTATTAGGTTTTTAATGCAGCCATTTAACACAAGTTCTGAAGATTGTTTTCCAGCAACGTTATTAGTCTGTTTCACTTTTTGATTATAGACATCTTGATTATCTTAATATTGTCTAAATATAAACCGAGCAGGAGACTAATAGAATCATGGATTGTGTCCCTTAGATATTTATATTGGCAAATGGCTTTTAAACCTTTCTCAAATTAAGGGGAATTTTAAGGTAAATGAGGTAAATTTGCTGTCTTAGGCACAGATGATAAACACAATAAAAATAGTAGAGAAAATTTCTTATTGAAAGCGTAAAGCAATGGTGCTGGGAAACAATAAAAAATATTAAATTAGTTATACACTAGAAGAGTAGCGAGCGAATTAAGATAAAGTGAAAGCATCTAACTGCTCAGAGACCAAGAAACATAAAAATCAAAGTTAATATAGTTTGTCTTGCAGCTGTAGAGTAGCCCTGTAGTCACTGAAAAAGATCATTAATTTTCATGCAATTAAATATAATTAATAAGACACCCCAGGAGTGTGTGTTCCTGAGAGATAATGTCAGCCCTTGGGTGTGACCTACCGTGTGATGTTATCTCAGCATGGCTCAAATTCCATATTCCTCCTGAGCTAATAAAATTAAGTTTTCCTTCTAAAGACCACTTTGGTAACTGGTTATTGACTTTCATCCCCATGGCCTGCAACATTAGTAACACAATCAGTACGAATATGAAAAAGAACACATAGAACAAACTGAGCACAAACTAAATTAGCAGTAGAGGAAGAAGACATAGCAGTCAAACCATGGACAGCATATGTCATGCACTAGCGGATCCCCAAAGAAACTTCTGAAAACAAAACATAAAAAAAAAGAGGCTTAGTAAGCTGGTTAGCAAAACTATATGATACATCTATCACAGTTAATCGAAGATTGGAGCAAGTATCACCTGAAACCATTGCGTCTTGACTATACAGGAGTGCCTAATTATACATTAACAAAATTCACATCCTCACTGAGAACTCCAGGCTTACAGATAGCATGCTGCTGAGGATGCCCTTCAGAGCCCTCTGCAGTTCAGGATCACTTATGTTCTGTCTTACAGATGCAAAGGAAACACAGAAATGGCTAGAGATTGTGAAGGATGAGCTGGTTGCTGCTTTGAGTGCTAAGAAAAGGGTGGAGGAAAGGGGAGAATGATGCTAGGAACCGCTAAGATGACAAAGGAAGGTCTTCTGGGCATCTGGGTGTATATGCTGCAGTCCTGCAAGGGATGTAGAAGGTGGCAAAGGAGGCAAGGTAGCATGGATACTATTGCTGTTTCACTGACAAGTTGCAAAATGGTGTTGGTTTCTCTGGAGCAACAAACTGATCAAGGAACCATAAGGCTGGCCATTCAAGAAGTTCGGTAACATCTATAGTAGACTGAATCTGAGGTGACCTCACTAAAACAGAACTTCAGAAGGAATAAAGGTTGGGGCTCCGACCCAACATTATGGAGCTTGTTAAGCAGTTGTGACACATAGTGTTGAAGCTGTGAAACAACGTTATGTGGACCATTCCCCTAGCAGTCAAGCATTTGGTGATGCAGGGATGAGGGCTTACATTACTTCTGATGTCACAGTGAAAATGCTTAAAGACCACCTAAATTTGGAATCTTCCCCAACAGTAATAAACTCAGCTCAAAAGAACATGATTTTAAATACACATGTTCCAAAATTTTTCAATGGATAGAATGCAGAAGAATCTTCTCTTCCTATACACTGAAAATCAGAGTTCAGATTTGAGCTTTATCTTTCAAGCATCTGTAGTACTTGTGAATCTTGTTCACTGACATATTTGATTGTAATGACAATCTCCATCAGAGTTTATACATTTCATGTTCTCATCACTAACATATCTCTGCCTTATTATGTATGGCCTATCCAAAGGATTTCCTCTCTGCCTGTGAAACACTCCATGCTAGCAGACTACAAAATAAACCTCTTATGTAGGTTTTTGAACAGGTTTGAACAAGGTACATAGTTAGCTGGGAAACAGATCATGTTAATGTTGGAGAGACTCAGTCTGACTGTATTTATTATGATGTTATTTATACGAATGTGTTTACAGCCTTAGGCATAGGAATCTCTTATTACTGTAAATTTAATAAATAAAATCATTGTTTCTGGTTTAAAAATTCAAAATTCTTAACTGTAACAAGGGATTTAGATCAACTTTTAACTAACAGAATCTCTGTTTTCCTCTCATTGTAAAGAAATCGTTGGAAAGAATCAAATCCCCTGTATCTATAGATATCATACTCTGAAGGTATTCTTTTGGTAATAGATGAGGTGACCAGATGTCCCAGTTTTTCTAGCAGAAATGCAGTGTCCCTATTTTCTTTCATTTTATATGGGTCACTTTAGTCCAGGTTTCAAATCCCCATCAAACATCACAGAAATGGCAACTCAATCATCTTATCCTTCAAAACTCTGCAAGAAAAGAAATTTTCCTTAAAGAGGCAGGTCTGGGTTTCCAAATCTTTACAACAGCTTTTCAGCTTCATACAAACTAAATCTGTTGGGATAAAAACAACAACAAGCCAAAAAAACAAAGCAAGGTTTAAAAAAGCAAATTAAATTAGATCTCTGCTACAGCCTCCACTGCATATGTCTGCTCAGGCGGTCTGCCAAAAGTATTTTAATATAATAGTCATTCATCCATAGACCCATAACTGGTATATGCAATTACATAATGCTTCTAATGACTCTGTTTGTTGCTTATCTAATCCCTGTAGCTTACAGTGGTGAAAAGAAGGTGTTCCCTATCGACACCTGGTGTAAGCAAGGAGAAGACTGGTCCAGAGCTGCTTTAAAACTCCAGATAAACAAAGGTGAGGAAGATTTCTGACAGTACCAAAATGAAATGGGGGATCATATTAATGGGGAACAAGAGAAAAGACCAAGTAGGCCAGGTCTTATTTGCATTTCTAATATTTGAAAATTTTGTCTTTCCATTAAAAGTTAGGCTTGTAGTTAAACAAATGTTGTCTCTTTTGCTGCAATAAAGCAACTGCAGCTGACATGCTTACAAGAAAAGTGGCTGACTGAGAGCCAGTAATATCACAAGCTGGTTGAGTGGGAAAGTGGCCTATGCAGTAAAAGTTTGTTAGAGGTCTACTTCCAAAACACAGTGGGGTTGGGAGACTAAAATATGCACATGAGGTGATTACTCACTCATTATTATTATTTTGCCAAGTCTAAGCTATATCATCTCCTTTGACGTCCATCCTGAGTTTTCAAATTTATTTGGGGTAAGGGCTGTTTATAACCTTTTGGAGGGCAGGGGGGCAGGGATAATCTACTCACTCCTTGTGAGGGGAAGTATTACTCGCGTGGATACCCACAGTTTTATTTCATTTCATTTCTACAGGGTTCTATGTGGGAGCTCAAGGTAGTGTTTATGAAACATCAGATAAACCCTAGGCTTTTAAACTCTGTTCTTTTAAAGGTTAAATTTATATGTTCCAGCCCTTATCCTCAGATCACAATGTATGCACAGCTCAAGTAACCCTTCTAGCAGCAGAAGCTGAATGTCCTATTTCAATTAGTAATACAGTTTTAGAAGTTTTATGGCCTCTTTTTGATTTTTCTAGAGCTAAATAAAATGTGAATGTATAGCCATTAATGTGACATTGGCACATTTTTATACCACAACTATAGGAAGCCTTTTTGCTGAGGCAAAGTGTGAAAGCAAAAATCAGTATCTGACTTGTTTGTTTGCTTGTCTCTTCAACACAGTTCATTCATCTTCTATAAAACAAAATGACTATTTCATGAAGAAGTAGTATGCTGAAAAAAAGAGATCTTGGAAAGGTAAGATTGATGTATATGTTACATCTGATAGATAAACACTCAAAGAAAATGCAAACACAAGGCTGGCTGCCTGAGTCTTGACTGTCCACCAGCTGTCAGGGATGAAGAATACCAGCTTCCACCACTGAAGAGAAGGTGGCACCTCACATTCTCTCTCCACTTCCCAAATGACCAGGTATCTCCTTATGGCTGAACAGCTAGGTAATGCTCTGTGGCCGGGTGAACTGGGAAGCAAGGGTAAAATTTACTTTGGTTTTAAATGGACTGCCATTGCTCCTCCTCAGGGAGATGTACAAAAAGATGAGAGAGATGCTTTGTCCGTTCCAATAGGGATTTGTATATCATGAAAAAAATGCCAATTGCTGGTACATGCCTTTGCCTCTGTCTGTCAGGGTGTTGGTTTTTTTAAGTTTTCCAGAATTACAGGTTTTAGCTCAATCCAAGCAGCACAATGTTTCTTAAAACCAAGAGATGTTTCAGAAAGTAACACTTCTGACTGAATCTCTCTCACATCAGGTAACACACTAGAGTGACTCCTCTAGCATAAAGGAGTTACTCTAAGCTTTGTCCAGGACCAACCACCCATTTCTGCTTACAGTTATTTACAATACCACATAGATCTCTCCTTTAAGCTGTTTCTAGGACAGCACTGTATTTTCAGGAATAAAAGAGTGCCAGGTTCTTGCTGTACCTCCTGAAAACTAATCAAAGTCTCTTCCTCAGTGACCACAGCCCCTGGCACTCACAGTATGCTTCCACTGTTATCAGTCGGCAAGATGAAACCACTGCCTGGTGAGCGAACTGTGGCTGTCTCAGGATTTACCTGTCCTCCGTCTGTCCCTGTTCACCAGCTGTGCTTCAGCCCCTCAGGCAGGGACAGAAGAACTGGATGCAGGTAAAGTATCTCTTCAGTGTGACCAATGCAAATCATTGTGTTTGGGTTCTCCAGGAGACAGAGAAGGAAGATGGATACGCTATTCGGCTATCCCCCATCAAGGCCCCTGTGAATGGGAAGAGTGGAAATGCTCCTCAGATGTAGAAGAAGGAAAAGCCAGAAAGTCCATACCCTGGGCCCCTCCTTGGCTCCCACAAAACTGTATCAGGAGCCAAAGGGGTCTGACAACTACAATTCCCTCTTCTGGGTTCTTGCCAAGCTCTATAGAACTGTATTTCACAGTCTTTGGCACGGACAGACTGACAAACACCAGGACTGCTATTTATTACATCAGCTACCAAATGGGTTTGAATGCACATTTCCTTCAGCATGCCTTCCTCTCAGCCTCAGATATGGAGCTGCTGCAAAGTTCAGTACATTTAAGATGAGTATAGATAGTGAGGAAGGGTAGAATTTGTCACAGATGATCACATTCATTTTGCGAAAATAAGTTTATTGTACATGGCATAGCAATAAGAAAGCTTGGCTAGCTGGCCAGTCAGCCCTAAGAAAAAGTGAGCAGCATCTGTTTAAGTCTCTGAAGTAACACAATCCATGCATGGCATTAGGTTATGTTGCATCATTTAACACAACATAAACCTCACTCACCTTTTCCTCCCTTCTATTGCTACTTTCTTCCAGTTTCTTCTCACTTTAACTGGCTGCAAAAATGCTTAAGTGTCTTTGCTGCTTTAAAATTCCTGCTTTTTTCCCCTCTAACTTCTTCAGCTTATGTCATTTTTCTCCTATGCTGCCTTTCTGGGAGCTGAACCCGCATCCAAGAAGCGTTCTCTCTCCCTTCTGCATCTCGTTGTAAGACTTTTTGTGGGTTTTGTATTGTTATGCCTGAGACATTCTCATACAGAAAGAAGCACAAATCATATTTAATCAAATTTAATGAAAGATTGCCATCAGGTGTCTAAATGTCTCACTTGCCTGTTTAGTTGAGTTATGGCAAACAACGGTACCCAGAAACTTAACGTATGTAATAATTCAACATTTTTTTATTATGCGGAACTACTTTGTGCCAGCTCTGTTGAACTAATTTACAGTAATGGGACTGAAAACACCCTAATTCAAATACAAAATAGAAAGAAATATTTCTCTATTTTTGTTGTATTAGAACGATTGTTTCATTTAGAAATATTAATAAGCTGATAACTGAGTCTCTTCATTATAATATAATGCTCAGCTGCATAGGGAGCTGTTCTTTATTCAGTGGGTTACACTCTAGTGTATCATGGGGAGAGGAGATGTATTAGCCTGTATTCAGAGTTTGTATAAAAAAATGAAACTGCAGGGTAATAGAATTGCATCTTTTATACTAGTGCTGCTATTTGAAAACAGAAGGACAAGTTTTAAATGGGAAATTCTAAGCAGCATCTGCTAGAAAAGTCACATCTACATTTGTCCATGTGCCTGTCTGCCTGGCCATATAGTTGGGGTATGTCAGCTAAGCAGTTCCTAGAACCATTGATTCAAAACAGAAGGGCCATTAAAAATTGTGCTTGTCTGTGTAGTTATACGGCTTCTGCCACCCCAAATATTTTTTATTTCTTTTACAGCAAGAAACTGTGCTGCTAAACAATTTTCAGTAGTATAGCATGTATGATGAACAAAGGCAGAGATAAAATGGTGAAAGGGATGAACGAAACAAAGACCAACCACAAGATTACTGGAGTTAAGCCCATCCACATACTGTGTTTTCAGAGCGTAGGGGAGGTCTGCACTGAGGAATGCTGCATCCAGAGGTCTACACAGCAGAGTCAGAGCTACACAAGTATTGCAGAGGTGTATGGCAGGAATAGTAGCTGCACATGAGAAGCAGCCACTCACTGCTCTTCCAGCGTTAATTAGCTCTTCTCTTCAAATGAGCTAATTAGCCCGAGCACAGCCCTGCACTGACACAACCATACCAGTCCTGGAGCTGACTCATTACCTGGCTTGATATCCTCTTCATTCACTAACATGGATACTTGCACAGCTCTGAAGAAAAGTGTGTCCTGGTAGTGAGATACTAGCTTCTGCACTAATTAATATCTGAACATTTTATAAAATGCGGAACAATTTCAAGAGGAAAAAAAATCAATGTCCCAAAGCTTAGTGGTTAGAGCACTCATCTAGAAAGAGGGAGGAAAGCAGGTCAAATTCTTGTTTTCAGAAACAGGTGTAGGTAACACTCCCTTCTGAGTCTAAGTTCGTTTTTCCACACTTAACAAGAATGCTCTCAAAGGATATCTTTTATAGAACCAAAAATAAAGACAGTTGTGGGGGGGAGTTTTGTTCTTTAAAATTCTTGGTTCTTCCACTAAACCAAAATTCAATTACCAGCAGAGGCTTAATAGCAAATACAGATTATTGACTGCACTTGAGGCCAACCGCAATGAACTACTGCCTGAGGGTTAAAGCCATTCCTAGGATTAGGTAATATTGCCTGAAGCCAATTGAAAGGAGTGCTCTAATACCTTTGGGCAATAGTTTACTGCAATTTCCCTCAGACCCAGTCAGTGATTAATTAACCTTTTAGAATCTTCTGGGTTAATGGAAAGTTTGCACTGGAAAGCTCCACAGATTGAAACATGAACTGAGATCATCATTAGCAATAGCAGAATATACATGATATTGGTAGATGAACCACTGTTTTCAATGGTTATTAGGCTGTTGCTTCAGCCTGAGGGCAGTAATATGCCCTATTTATAGTCGAATGAGCTTATGTGAAGTTATCTCAACTACTAAGAAAGGTTTTTGCATGTATAAAATAACCATTGTTTATCTTATAACTGATAATTATCTAAAACTGCCTCAGCTCAAATTCTACATTTTCAATCAACATGGGTATAAAAGGGTTGGGAAATTGCTACATGAGAGATAGCTAGAGTGACAAAAAGGAGCCCAAATGAAGAAATGGTGATCCATATTTCTACTCACCTCAACCCTTGTGGATATTTGGGTGTGGGTGTCAGCTGTGTACAAGATAAACAAAGATGTTTGTGAGTTGTATTTGATTAATTGCATGCCTACCAAATCCTGGGTTTGTCTGGGTAAATAAGGTTTTGGGGTAATACCAAACTCCAAACATGTATTGGGAAAGTAATGGCACTACTTAATAAAAGCATCTTTAAAAGATTATCAGCTCAACAAGTGTCAAGAATAAGTAAAATAACACAATCCTACCAGATGCCTACTGACTGTCAGTAGCATGCTTATTGAAGATCTCAGCATCCCTGAGTTCCAAAACTGCTGTAAGTTAAGAGAGTCTATTAAATGCAGGTCACTTCCGAATCCCTAAAGCCGGCACTGCAGCAAGACATTTAAATGATGACACTATGAGTTACAGTCTGCCAGCTTGGCACAGATTCAAAGTAGCAGCAGCTAAGGTGTGCTTTAAAAATAAGGATTTTTTAAATTGGATTCAAAATCAATTAAAATCCCATTAGAAACATAATTGTAGTGATACAAATCATAAAATAATATCTTTTACAATAAACTATAAAACTGAGGAAGCTTACATAATTAATACTATCTATTGCAGATAGACCCATACCTTTCAATCACGTACAAGCTACATGTCAAGAGAATGCCTTTGAAAAGTAGAGAGTGCAATTTCAACAGGAGATCAACATGTATGGCATAGGATTCAGAGTGTGTTTCTTTAGATAGCTTTGATTTTCCTCCCCTCCTCAAAGCCCCAGATCATACACTGCTTTTGAAGATTAAATGCCAGCAAATCTAGATTGTAAAACAATGAGACATGCAACATGATGGTGGCAGTCAATTCAGTAAAGCGGCTAGTGGCCATCCATCACATTTTTGATCCCTGGATGAGAAAATCATCACCAATTATCTGCTGGTGTAAAGTCAGTGCATGTCTTAGGCAATGAAATTGTGGCCCTTTATGTTGAGAATGAATGTGCTTTAATTGTTTTTTGATGGGAAAATAAGGGTGCAGGTAAAAAAAAAAAGCCAACTTCACTTGTGCCAAATAGCAAGATTAAATTTTTAGATTATTTTGTCATTAATTCCAGTTTTCCTGAGCTGTCAGCCTTGCTTGGCCTCTTCTAGCAAAGCCACCCCCACAGTTTCACTGCTGGCACTCAGTTCTTACACAGCGTGCTCTAGGCAAGGTTGGATTATTATCTGTTTATTCTTGTGGGCCTGTAGTGCTTTGTGCTGGCATTTGTACTATGGTGAGTAAATTAATGACCCGACCATTTTCCAAAGAGGTAAAATGAGAAAGACACCTTTAAAAACAACTCTTCAGATTTATAGTAAACTTAGCTTTTCAGTTTCCTCCTCACTAAACTTATTTTATGCAGCATTTTTTAAACAATATTGCATTAGTAAAACTGCCAGTAACAATAAATTATCAATTTTTCTTTTTCATTATTTTGCAATGATGCTTTAAATACATATTCCTGTAAAGATTAAGTGTATAATTTAATTGTCCTTGTATCAGATGAAAAAACCATGATTCCCCACAGCAGCCTATTGACTCCTTCAACCTTGCCTCTTGAAACCTTACTGAACGCAGAAGCTGATACTGCAGGTTTTATATTTATAATGATTAATTAATTCTGCACTAAGCAATGTTCCTGACTGCAAGAACAAAATCCACTTTAGAAAACATAAATGACAGCTTGCCTAAAATAATTAACACCAGTGCTGATAGAATTGGGATGTTCTCCCTCTGCTTTACACTAGCGTATTTGAGAGAATTTAATTACTAATATTTCTGACTAACAGAAGAATTGCATTAAAGGAGCACTTGATGTGGCAGGATTGAAAACTCATATAAAATATGTTACAGAAATATAATGTGGATGGAATAAACCCTGGTTAAAAATGAAGATATAATTAACCCACAGTTAAGCATACAAGAGTTTTTCCATTTTTTCAAGGAAACCAGATCATGTTAAAAATAACCTCCATGAAAGTATCGTCTCATTCCTCTGCCAGTCAAATAGCCAGGTAGGGTTTGGCTATGCAGCACAGCAACCCTGAACTCTTCCACCTCTGTGCAGAACAAGTCTGATAAGGTCTGTCCTGATAACAGGAAGGTCTCACCAGTGAGGGAAGCACGGGTGTTTCATAGCCTGGAAAGGACCATCCTTCCTCCATAGCTGCAGCAGGAGCTCTCTGCTCGCTGTTCATTAGGGATGGAATTTGGCCCTTAGCGTGCTGAATAATGCAAACCTACATGTTAATTTACACAAGGCCTTGAAACAGGACAACTCTTCCCTGGAAGGGGACAGCGGGTTTTTTCTGTGGCTGAGATGGCCTTATCTGCCAATTCTAGCATCGTGTAACTGCTTACAGAATTTATTAACTTCAAATTGAAAGCTTAAGTGACTGGTTCCTGTGATATAAATAAATGTGGCAGGAGCACATAAGAGTCTGCTATATTTTCCTTTGAATTCTTGGGAAGATTATATAAAATTATGGTAAAAAGGCAGACTCTCAGCCAGGGAAAACAACATGGAGTTATTGTCACACAGTCTTACCCAAAGTGAGGACTTCTGTGGGTAAAATGATACAATAGTACCATCACGGCTTTCTCCTTGTTAATCCTTATCACCCTACAACCTCCCTATTTCACATGTGTACAGTTTAAAAATCTGAGTATTGGCAATGAAATTCCTGTCAGTTCATCTTTATCGTTTCATGCGAATCCATACGGGTGGCTGTTAAACAGGACTGACATACATCTCCATGTTACCTGCAATGGGTACTAGTTTTTCCCTGGGTGGAGTTCAGGAACCTCACCATCACTCAGAGGTGCAAGTTTATGAGCACGTAAATACCTAGAGCACATCCAATTCTTTTTTCTTAGATGTTTTTCTTTCACATTACATGAAGAACCCCAGAGATGGGTAGGTCAGGTATTACGAGTGTCCTTCCCGTCACTGGCAGATTTTCAGCACAAATGTCATCCTTTCTTCTTTTATTGGCTGGGGCTATCACAGAAAATCTCAACATTATCAAGGCCCCAATTCTGGAAGGAATAAAGTCCATAAAGATAAAAGGAACAGCTATCTGGCCTATTTTCCAACATATTCCATCTCCTCTAGTGGCTTATAGGCATATGTTTTGCCTATGCACAGCCTTGCTTAAAGGTGCAATTTTGCATTGCCTGTAAACCCGTCCTTCTCACTTGTGAGTGGAAAAAGGGAGAGCCAGAAGGCTTGATTTACTGAAACAAATGGAGGCAGATGTAAATTGTCTTCCTAAGGCAGTGCATTCTCTGCACCCTAGGTGGGATTCCTCCTAATAAGTAGCAGGGATTGGAAAGGCATGAGAAAGCAATCCGTAACCTCTGTTTAGGTATTCCTGCTTAATAGTAATTATTACTTAATAATGCGTAGCAGTTATATTTCCTTGTAAACGTTAAAAGTGCTGTAAAAGCATTAACTGGTTAATTCTCAGGACACCCTTAAGAGGTGGGCATACAAGTATTATCTTCATTCCATACTTCTTTCCATAATAAGGGAACAATTAAAATGAAATTGATCAGCTAACTTTATAGAGACCCTAATTCCTACAAATAGGAAATAATAGGTCTAAATGAGTATACTTCTGGGTGTTTAAAAGCAGTATTCATCAGCTGGATTACAGCTGATTTTTCAATGTAATTAACTTTGTATCCAAAAATCAACTTTATTGGTTCACTTCTAGTATATTAAACACAATAGGAGGGATGCCCCATTTTCTCTGGCAATAATCAGGTTCCCTTCAGCCTTGTAATTGATTCAAGCAAGAACCATATTATTGTCTAGTAAAACAGAACATTCCTCCTATTATCCCTTAAGTAGCAGTCAGTCTGGGAAGAAAACAGTTACAATGATATATGAAGTTAAGACAGATGCCAACTAAATAGATATCTGAGTAAGCTAGAAAGAAAGAATTAGATAGTTTGAAGAATCAATAAAGGTACTACTTCAGCTAACCATTGTGCAACTCATCAACTAATCTCTCATTATTATTGTTCATATCCTGAGTGCCCCAATACTATTAGACACTGCACAGACACATAGCAAGTCCAAGAGGCCTCACAATCTAATTTGTCAGCTTTCATTTCTTTCCCACTGTTTTTGTATCCTCTCTCCTGTAGCATTCCAGTTCCCTGTATTTTGATGTCTCCACATTATTACTCTAGTGCACCCCACTGCCAGAGGATCAGAGGGCTGAGAGGGACTGATCCCACTGCACTCTTTGTTACAGAGGGTCAGGCACAGAGTTCTGGGGCAAAACCAGCTTGGTCAGTATCATTTACATTTATTTGGGTTTTATTCAAATTTTAAGTGCAGTGTGATGATGAAAAAAAATACTGTAGTTCTGATGGGAACTAAGCGTAAGGAAAGCAGTACATTTCTCCCAGGTGAAGGGATCTCTGAAGGGAGGTGGATGTTATGGCTAGCTAATGGAGCTTGGACACAGCAAGAAGAATGAGGGAAATATGTCTCTCCTGGTAAAGAAGCAGGAGTCTGAGAAGCGGTTCACTTGCAGTGTCTGAAATGGAGTCTGAGAGAACTGGATCCACAGCAGTGAGATTCCTGCAAGGACTGCCGGGACTGCTCTGGGCTAGCACTGACAGTGGAAAGCAGGAATCTGACAAGTACCACTTTAGCCACAAAATGAGGATGCCTGTTCTTTAATACTGGAATGAGCTTCTCTGAAGTAAGAAGAGGCAGTGCATGTTTATATTTTTGGATTCCTACCTGATCAGCTTTGGATAACTGACTGTATTAGGTTTGTATGGCAAGGTTTTGGTAGCGGGGGGGTTACAGGGGTGGCTTCTGTGAGGAGCTGCCAGAAGCTTCCTCTGTGTCCAACAGAGCCAATGCCAGCCAGCTCTAAGATGGACCTGGCACTGGCCAAGGCCGAGCCCATCAGCGACAGTAGTAACGCCTCTGTGATAACATTTTAAGAAGGAAAAAAAGTTGCAGGGCTCACAGAAATGGCAGCTGGAGAGAGAGTGAGAACATGTAAGAGAAACAACCCTGCAGACCCCCAGGTCAGTGAAGCAGGAGGGGGAGGAGATGCTCCAGGCGCCGGAGCAGAGATTCCCCTGCAGCCCGTGGGGAAGACCATGGTGAGGCAGGCTGTCCCCCTGCAGCCCAGGGACGTCCACGGTGGAGCAGATCTCCACCTGCAGCCTGCAGAGGACCCCATGCTGAAGCAGGCATGTGCCCAAAGGAGGCTGTGACCCCGTGGGAACCCCACACTGGAGCAGGCTCCTGGCAGGACCTGTGGCCCCATGGAGACAGGAGCCCACGCTAGAGCAGGTTTTCTGGCAGGACTTGTGAACCCACGGGGGACCCGTGCCGGAGCGGTCTGTGCCTGAAGGACTGCATGCCATGGAAAGGACCCATGCTGGAGCAGTTCATGAAGAACTGCAGCCCGTGGGAAGGACCCACGTTGGAGAAGTTCATGGAGGACTGTCTCCCATGGGAAGGACCCCACGCTGGAGCAGGGGAAGAGTGTGATGAGTCCTGCCCCTAAGGAGGATGAAGCAGCAGAGATAATGTGTGATGAACTGACCGTAAACCCCATTCCCCATTCCCCTGCACTGCTGGGGGGGTTAGGTAGAGAATTTGGGAGTGAAGTTGTGCCCGGGAAGAAGGGAGGGGTGGAGGGAAGGTGTTTTGAGATTTGGTTTTATTTCTCATTACCCTAGTCTGGTTGATTGGCAATAAATTAAGTTAATTTTCTCCAAGTTGAGTCTGTTTTGCCCATGACAGTAATTGGTTGAGTGATGTCTACCTGTCCTTATCTCGACCCACAAGCTCTTTGTTATATTTTTCTCTCCCCTGTCCAGCTGAGGAGGGGGGAGTGATAGAGTGGCTTTGGTGGGCACCTGGCATCCAGCCAGGGTCAACCTACCACACCAACTCAGAGAAGAGGTAGGTGACCTGGATGAGTGGCTCTGAGCAGAAATGTACCACTGGTCAGCAAAGAAATCTGTGCTGCATATCCTGGGGCTGAGCTTGTGCTTGAATTTGTCACATCTTCACACAATAGAAGTCATAAGCCTAAGTTATGTCTTGCCATATGTATTGTCTAATTAGGCCCCTGTGGCTCATAGGTTAAAGAAATTCCAGCTTTCTGGAGAAAGTAGAGGCTAAGGTCTTTATTTGTGAACACATCTCTATAGGATATGGCTACAAGATGCCACATCCCAGGTGAGATAGTGCTGTCTGCAAAAGTAATTCTCTTATGCTGTGCTCTAGTGAGAAATAAAGCATACGATCCCACCCCGGCCAACTCATGCAACTGAACGTGAACAGAGGGCATCCCACTGAGACCACTACTTGCATGACTGCTTCTCCCCTGGCTGGCTCCACAGGACAGGAGCTAGGAAAAGTAACCCCTTAACACCAGCCAGTTTCAGCCGTGAAACTGTGATTCTCCTCCTCAAGGGGAAAGCCTCCCGTGGCAGACACTGGTCTCAGCTGGGAAGCACCAGCTCCCCTCTCTGAGCTGAGGGGTGTGAATGCCTCTGTCCTAATTTGGATACAGCAGGAGGCTCACAGGGCCAAAGCCCATGGCTTAGACACAGTCACGCACAAGGTGTAGATATGCTTACTGCAACTTCTAGTGGAGAAGAGGGAGAAAACTACTCCCTTTTCTGTAGATTTGGCAATGCTGCAGTTATACTTATTCTGATCTGTCCCTGAATGGCTTTTATGCCTTTCTTTCTTCTTTGCCCCTCACAATCCCCTCATTGAAAGAAAAATCTATCATCTGTTCATTCTCAAAACAGACTTTAGAGCCATTATGGGTGGGAACCAGATGCTAAGGGTGCCAGGGCAGTTATTTTATTTTGCCAGATCTTAAATAAGAGCGTGACATGTAAAGGGGGGAGAAGGGAGGCTTCCTGTTATTTTCTTGCAGCTAGATGTGTTGCACTTGACCTTTGTAGCTGCCGTCGCTATTTGGCAGAGTTGCACATTTAGGAGGACATTTGAAGTGTTTACAGACTTCCCTTCCACTCCCTCCAGGCCATCAGTTTAGCAGCAAATAATCAAAGGGAGGAGTTAAAAGACAATTGAATAATAGCACTGATCTGCAGTTTGCATAATTCAGTCAGATCCAACTACCTTAATTTGCTTAACTCAATCCCTGTTCTCTTCTTTTCTCCTTTTAGTGTGATGGCTGCAGTCATGAAGCCTTCCCACTTCACTCACTTATCCATGAGACCAGGAATATCAGGTTCATTCTATCTGTAAAAAAGCTCTGTTTGGGGTGATTTGGCCCAAAAAGTTCGGATCAGACAGATGCAGACAGCAGGAGGATTGCAAACCCCAAGGCAAAAGACTATTCTTGAAGGAACATAAGACATTATTATCGTCACTACAGCTAAAATTTCCTTGTTCCTTGACATTACTAAGCATAACAAATGCTGCCCAGAAGGTTCATTGAGTGGGGCGGAACATCAAGAACAATCTCTCAGACTTGCACCACAATTTAAGAATAAAGAATGATATTTTATTTTACCTTCCATCTTCTCTGTAAAATAGAAGGCCAATTTCTTTCCCATCTCATTTCAGAAGAAGGAAGTCCTTTCCACCCTCAGTCTGACATGCTTCTTAAAACCTTGATTGTGATTCTACAACACCCTTTCAAGCTAGTTTTAAGTCATTACCTTACTGATTGTACCAAATCCTTTCATGGATTCTGCTCTTGGAAGGTTTGGGGTGGTGGTGTTACTCCTAATACTCCTAATAAAGATAAATAAAAATAAAACAAATATAAACAACCCCTCAATGTTTTAATTATATAATTAAAAAGTTGCATTTTCTACATTCCTTTCTTCAATTCTGTGCTACCTACATTTTTCCAAATTAGTGAATAATGTTAATTCAAGGATGGAGAAGTTATTATTTGTATATACCAGTGAAGAGATACTTGGTTAACAAAGTGAAAGTCAAACCCTTTTCATTAGGCTGCATAGTTCCAGACTGGTCTGTGAAGTGTCTAGCTCTGTGTAAAGTGTTACAAAGAGCTTAAGAGCAGTGCTGTTTCTTCATTTTATCTGCACAAAAGGTTCAGCCAAGAAATCAGACCAGAAATGCAGTCGATATCTATGAGGCATCTACTTTCCAAAAGACTGATAGTTTTCTCTGTCATGAAGATTTGGGCAGGCATTTAGTTAAATATCATTATCTGCATCTCCCAAAGCCTTTTTGTGTAGAAAACCAGAAAGCTTTCCTGTACTTAGTTTCCCACATTATTTTCTGGATCCCACTTTTAGACATTTTTAGACATTTTCACGTCTAAATAATTTAGGAGCTCTTTCTTTAGTGTTCAAAAGTGAAAGTTGCCTGTTACAATGCTTGTAACTTACTGTAACACCATTTAAAAGACATGAGCTAATAATTTCAAGTATTCAGATGTTCTTTTTGTCTGAATGACCTGGGGACGCCAGATCAGATGAGATCATCTACTGAATACCACTGATGTGACTGTGATTTCTTTTTTTTCCTGCCACACTTAGGATTCTCTTCTGGAAGTAAGTTATCTGGAATTTTTTATTTTTTTAAGGTATATTTTTCAGCTTCAGTGGATACCAAAAAGGACACTACTTTGTCACTAAGTCACAATAACTCAAAACACCTTTTCCCCACATAGTTCATCTTTGCTATTTTTAATTGTGACTTCATCAATGCTTGTCCTCCTACCCACAGAGAGAGCAGTCAACTTGCTTTATAAACAAAGTTGTTGACCTGGCGACTGAAAGTGGTGGGTATCCAAGTAGCTCAAGCAAAGCTACAAGGGTCTACCCTGGAAGCAAAGGAAGAGACCTGGAAACTAAGTTGGGCCTACTGCATGTAAAAACCTAAGAAAAAAAGTTGTGAGTTGGAAGAAAAGAGACTGAGCTTATTGGGTACAAAGTGAGGGGAAGCCACAGGCTTCAAGGATCAAGGAAACTGCTTGTGGTTTCTCTTCATTCCATTCTCGGAAAACAGATGGGATGTGCATGGGGCTAAATAAACCAGATTATACAAAGAATATATCTGAGTTTTAGCACTGATTTCTTAGTACAGCAAAAATAAACCAGAAAACCACAAATCTGCAAAACCCTGGAAATTGGTAGAAGGGAGCAAAAATATTAGAAACATTATTTTTATTGTAACCTATAACACTGTCTGCCATCTTTTCACTGCAGTAACCAGGACCTAGCAAGCCTCAGACTCCATTTTACTAAGAGCCTCAATAGAGATGTAGTATAGTAAAAATAAATGGAATGCACAATAAAATTCAGTAAAGCGAGGCCATTGTTGTTTGCTTGCCATTGGTACCTAATGATGTTAATATAAAAGCCTGAAGTTTTGAGAGAGTTGAGAGAATACGTAGATTTGTATCAGAGGATACTCCTCTCCTTTCCTCTGAGTCTCAGAATTAATGGCGAAGGTGGTTAAATGCAGGGGAGCTCATTAATCTGTCTGTGTCTGGAGCATCTGATACAGATACCATGCAAATCAATGCCTGCGAGGTAGTTAGCATTGTGCTTATGTAAGCAGCATTATACAGGCACAAAAGCTACTTTTATTCTTTAGTTGCACAACGTTTGAACTAATATTTATTTAATTTTGTTTAATAGTGTCAGTAGGCAGTCTGAAACTGTTAGCCTTTTTCTGAAGGAGGTGAGTGAATTGAAATCATAAAACAGTGCTGTTCGTTGAATATTTTTTTTCTCTGAAAATTTCTCACTCTGAATGGAGTTTAAATTCTGAAAAACATTTATGCGGAAAATAAATACTGCACTTTTCCCCTATTTCTCTGTGGCTACTGGAAACCCATGTGAAGGAGGCAAACTCTTGCTGTCGCCCTTAATGTGATTAAACGTTTTCTAGCCTTCCAGTTTACAAGGCAGGAAACTGTCAGTGCATTTTTCATGGCATCAGATAAATGCTGTACATATTTAATTAGCAATGTATATCAGTGTTAAGGCTAATACAGACATAAATAAAAGCTATGAATGCTGCTACACACTCAGTATAAAGCAGAGCATAGATGTAAAGATTAATAAACTAAGGAAATCAAAAAGTTTCTGTTGAGTGCCACAAACGGATACACTGAGAACAGCTAGTCTTTTGCTGAGGCATTAAGCTCAAAGCATTACAAACATGTCAAAAAATGAAAGATTTTTATACAGAACTAAATATTGTTCAGTGATAAAAATAGCTTTCTTCATTCTTGGTTAAACAGACGAGAAGTACCCTAAGGGTAGTAAAGGGCCTTATCAGCAGAGAACAATAAAAAACTGATGGAGAGAAGTAATCTTTCTCATCTCAGAGGGACTACTATAGTTGTTACATTACACTCATTGCAGTTTATCTATATGCAAGACTCTACAGTATCTTTCAGATTAATTTAGCATCTTAGGAATCCATTATACCTTTTGGGGAAGTGACTCAATCTGGAGATTCCTAGTGGGTGTAAATGAAGGCAGTAGCTTTCATTTCAGAACAGCCTGCATGCAGTAAATATTTGAATGATGTGATGCAGTTGTGAGGCTTTTACAAATATTCGACAGCAGCAGTTGTATAAATCTCCAATACGATTTTGATAAAAAAAATATTAAAAACATAAAAGGGTTGAATTTCAATATTTGGGGAAATGAAGCATTGAGAATATCTCTCTGTTTACTCTAAGCTGTTTACACGGCTCCTGTCGCCCCAGACCCAGGCACAGGGAGCCCACTTTGCACCTCCGACGGGGTTCCGTCCCATGGCCTTTGAATACTGTGGCGCAGGCTGCACTGCTTGTATCCGATCCGGGTGAGGCAGAAGCTCCTGAGAGGCTGAGAAAACAAGGCTTTCCTGCTCCAGACAGAACTGGGCTCCTCTGTGGCAGAGCCCTTGGCAAATTTCTGAATACAACTGTATGAGTTCATCGGCTGCCATCGCTTCCACTCTCCGATCCAGAATAAGTCCTTTTAAGGCACCATGTGCTGCAAACACCATAGTTCAGCTGAAACACAGAAGTCCAGCTGTTTGTACCTCTCTCTAAGAAACTTTTGAAATTAACTTTACCATGTTTGCTCTTAGCCCAAAACTCGGTGTCCCTAAAAGTTTAAATAAAACCCATTCATCAGGTGCGAGACCAGTGATGGTGAGAACAACATATTTATTGTGCTGTAGACAGACTTCGGGCCACCTTTGCCATCTATACTCCAAAATGAAAGGTATGTGACATTTATGAATGTAATCTTTCCCAAACCTCACTGAAGACCTGATATAGACTAAATGTGCTATAATGATTATTAAGATAAATAATCAGAATGATTATGAGGTGGAGAGTTAGAGTATGTGGAGGATGAATTTTCTGTCAAGTTAAGGTAGAGGCAACTATCTAAGGAGACAATGCAAATGCTTTAATTGCATAGTGTACTGGGTTTTGCCTAAGGTTTAGCGCTACAGTCAGATATCAGACAGATCAGCAAAATTTAAATACAGGAACCAGATACTACTATAGCTTGTGAGAATTAATCCCCTGACTAAAGGAAAAGAGGCATTCAGGGAGTCACCTTAAGAGCCAAAGCTATCAGTCATAAACAGGCAGGCAAACTACGGCACTTCCCCAGTAATGATAAAAGCACTTACCTCTGTTTCGACTACATGGACTTCTCTTCGCTCTGGACCCATGCATACTTCTCAGGAGAAGATAAATTCACATGTAATGTATCACTGGTTTTCAATTTCATTGTGATGAACCCACAAGGTGGATTACATAGTCCATCCTGTGTTTTACAGAAGAGCTAAATTACACCGTGCCCTCTATGTGGTCCAGGGGATATTGATTAGACCGCTTCAGAGTTTGAAGAAGACGACAAAAGAAAATGTACTGAGTTTCCTTATCTACATATTTTCTTTTCATCTTCCCATTTTCCGGCAATAATTAGTTTGCAGAAGTCAACAAGACCTATTTATTTTCTTGCTTGAAATACCACACCTGCATTTTTATAAGAGGCTTCAGGAGTTCTGGGGCGTGTATTCTTCACATAGAAACTTAACAAAAAGACTTTGGGAACTCTCACTCTTTAGTCTTTTGTTAGCTTGAATAACAGATATCATCTTAATGCCTGTTTGCTTGCAAGTTGTACGCACACAGTTACGTGAAAAAAGAAAGACCACGGAGACACTCCAATATTACAGGGTAAGCTGAAGTGAGAAATACTTAATGCCATTCCAGAGATTCACTGGCAAAAAGCTGCAAATGAAAATTATTACAATGATTATAAAATTATTATAAAACTGTCACATTTCTAATATTTCATATCACTTCTGACCATAAGCTGCACCGCTATAAAAGCAATATCTTTTACTCTTCAATGTGCACAGATGATGGTTTGCATTCTTCAGGGCTTATCATGTTAAAGTGCCTTTAATTATGTCCCAGATAGCTGCTCAGAACGCACTCTTAAACCTCTTCAAGGTCAAAACCTTCCTCTTGCTGATCCTCAGATCATCATTCTATGATTTCTGTTTCACTGGCATAATATCTCTACTGTTCTTGGGAATCACTGTACTGCTGTGTAGGCCATGCTGGCATATGATTACATCAACTGTCCCTAAGGTTCAGATGCTGTTTGCTGATGTCTGTTTCTCCTCTGCTAATCCTTAAAGGTCAGATAGATTGAAAACTAATGTATGCTCTTACTTCATATTTGAAAAAGGTAGTAATACTGCTAAGTTACTCCCCCCCCAGTTGGGGACATGAATATCAAACATATGGTAAACAGAAGAAGTACCTTACAAACTTGTGTTTCTGATGACATATTGTAATGAAAATGAGAAAGAAATGATTGGTTGCCAATCACAACCATAACTAGGCACCTTGAGAACCCCAGTCTGTGTGTAGTTTGTGTTGAATTTAAACGATTGCTAGCTATATAGCACACAGTAATAGACTCTACTCCCAAACCATTAATTTAAACTCAGACACAAAAACTCAAAAGAAGAATCTTCTTCATGGATCACTGCACTTGTTAACAAGTATCAAATAGGATAAATTGTATATTATAGCACTGTCCACTAGCTCTGCTATATTTAAATCTTTCAGTGTTTCTATTATTATAACACCCTTTCTAAGGGAATGATAACATCCACCAGTTAAAAAAACCCTGATATAAATTGAAATTTTGCCTTTTAGTGCAAATATTCTGGACAGTGTATATGCTAGGAACATTAAAGAAGCAAACTTCCAGCAATCTAAAGCAATTCCAAACTTCCCCAATCTTTATGACCTCTCATGCAGAGTCCTTCTCAAATACACACAAACACAAGAGGCCCATTGTGAATAATTTACTGCAAATATGCTTCAGTTCATTAAATGAATCCATAATACAATGTACTTCTTAAAAAGTGCAATCTACCATGCACAGTAAGATAAACAAATATTTTAACACTGTTAAATAGAAAATTAAGGACTACCTTCAAAACCAATCTGAACGTATGTCTATATTTCATTGACATAACTATGAGTCAGTGAAGGAGCAGTCCTTTTGAAAGGAATAAAAATTAGCATAACAAAGAAATGAAATGCAGTCATCAGAAAAAAATGACCTTAACTTTCATTTAAGACAATAGCTAAGTTTAACAAACTCCCCAGTCCAAACAAACTTTCCAGTATTGATCTCTTATTCAAATAAGCAACCAGTCGTGTCTTATTAAACCCATATTATACAGGCTTTATAACATTATACAAAAATAAAATTACTATTTTATTCTTCTGGTGACTTACAGGACAGTTTTCCTCACCAGCAATTTAAACAGTTCAGTAAATCTTGGTGAGAAACTGGGAGGAAATAATAATATATATTTTTGTAGTCTTTAGAAAATGGAATTTTAAAACTTCTTTTCTTGTTAATAGAGTTACGCACTTAATTCTCTGTCCATTCTACCAAAAATTGAGTGCTCTGTAAAATACAATGTCAGTTTAAGTGTTACCTGCAGCAGATAGATCTTGTCCAAAAAGAAAAATATAAACAGTTTGCAAGATGCAATGTCAAGAAGAAGGCATAATGGGTCACAATGGATAGTATAATAAATCATTACTGAATTGGTATATATAGATGGACACACACACCAACTCGATATACTTGCAAACTACTCTCTTCCTGACTTGACTATGACTTGCCTTGACTATATCTTGTATTTTTGTATATGTTTTCCTTCGAAAACTTCATTGTCAGGTGTGAGTGAATCACTGGTCACCAACATCTGTTAATCAATTCTACAGATATATCTACCAAATGAATAAGATTTTTTAAAACGCTGATCATATGGGTTTTGTTCATTTGCATTTTTGTGGTGTCCAGTGGAAAGGGACAGATTTTTACATAGGAATTGTGCAGCTGATTACTCAAAAGTAAGTAGTCTATTTTTATGAGAAGTCCCCCTTCTCTTCCTGACCTGCAGTAAAATTAAATAATTAGATTTTAAGTGTCCTTTGTGCTATATATTTCTATATGATATGGTGCCCTTTAAAACAAAATATTTATAGCACAGAAAGCACAATGATTCCTGACCCAGAACTATATCGTTAGAGAAGCCTGAAAAAAGTTAGTCCATCAAAGTGTAGGATATTAAACTGGTTTGTTTGTCTAGAAAATGCATAATCAGCCCTTCAAACTTTTGGTGTATTACCTGTAATTAATACTAATTAAGGCTGAGGCTCTCAAATATGAAATGGTTGAGAAAATCTGCAGGGTTTGGTTTCCTATTTGTCAACTTTTATGTGAAAACAGCAGGTTAAATTCTGATCTGAGGAATGTTTAGCCTCAAACTATCACGCAGATTGTTTTATATCTATGTAATTGCCAAAGATTGCTTTGGTCAAAACTCCTGAACACTTTTTATTGCTAATTTTGGCAATAAACCTGTTAATTAGTTAATTGTAAAGCATTAGTGAATCAAGTAAAAAGGATCCATCTGTTTATAAGATAAGATTTCTTCTGGGCATAACATTTACAAACCACAGTGGTAGACACCATACCACCTATTTATTGATGAAGTCTCTCACTCCTTTTAGAGCTAAAATGTGACTTTGAAGGAGATTTGTAATATATCACGCACAGTTAATACAATCACAATTTTAATATCATCAGGGAGGCTTGAGAGAGCAGTGAAGAGCTATACCCCCTCTCTTCTCTATGTCACTGATGTGAACCTGGCATAGACTAAAAGCAGCCAGAGATGTGGCCATATGAAAGGCGTTCAGATCTCAGAGCAAATTCACAGTATCTCCAGCTGAAGAAGAATTTTAAGAACACAGCACATCTACCATTACCATAAGGATTATTTCCACGGGCAGACTCAGAAGCCAAATGAAGTACCAGGTTTGAGGGAATTTTACCATTGACTTGAATGGTAGCAGGATCATAGATTTTTCCAGGTGAATGCATAAGCAGTCTAGGAAGCTTACACTGCTGCTACTTATCTTTTCCATGGCCAATTAAATAGGCTTCTTTTCTCAGAGCTGTCAGTGTGGCAGCTTTCATGAGCACTAAATTCATCCTTTAAGGAGAAAACATGTTTAAAAAAAGTTATGTCTTTTCTGATTTAAAGATACTGTAAAAAAAGACCTCTTTTCAATACAGAAAACAAATCTCTTGTATATTCATGTGGATTACAGAGTAGTTTCCATACCAAAATATTACATTTCTTTTATCAGAGCAAAGTAAAGATGGTAGAATATTCTTGTCTGAGATTAAAAAATATATAAGAATGGAATATTGATAGCAACATACAATATAAAGTAAAGGAGGATTGGATGATGTACTATGAGAGCTGATAAGAATTATACGGCTTCTAACAGAGAAGGAAAATGACATAAAAAGATACAGACTGATGGCAATAGGAAATGCATCTATAAAGGGGATCACAGAAGTAAACAGGGAGTAATTTTGGAAAACAGCAGACAACTATTTGAGGCATAGTGCTAATTGAATTATGCATTGTAGCCAGGTAGGGTAGACCGATGCTTCTAAATGCTAAAAAAAAGCTGAGGCGTCTTGGCCTGCAGCGGTAGCCTCCATTGCCCCAGTCTTTCCCCAGGAGTTCTAAATCTGCATAAAACGAGTTGTTAACAGCTGTTTTATTGGTGGCGATTGGGGCCTGCTTATTCCTCTTTGGATGCAAGGTTGCTACAAATGCGTCTCTAAAAAGATGGGGAATTAGACCAAGTTCAGAGTGGGAAATCATATGACACCCGCTCCAGAAGTGGAGGAAACTACCACATGTGGAGAGAGAAAATGTTGCCTTTTCTTAGTGTGTGACTCATCTAAATCTCGTCATCTAAAATCAGACATCTAATCAAAGCTATTCAGCTAGACTCCCTCTAAGGTTAAAGGAGAGATCTGGGGACACTTCCAAAGCACCATTTAGCCTTTCCATCTTTTGTTTCTGTCTTGGGATGGATACAGCCTGCAGGCTGCTATTACTGTTGAGGTAGAAACCAAGCACCGCATCAGTGGAGGAACCAGGGACCACGTTTCAGAAATGACTGGCACGCTTTGAAATTAAGGAGAGGGTCCTGCTACCACTGCAGTTCAGGCCCCTAACTCAGGCCGCTCACCCACGCTGGCTGCCGCTCTGCCCCGTGGTTAGAGTGGGTTAGCTGATGCAGCCCAGGAGCCATCTCACGCCTGCCTCTCCTCCCGTAGGAGGTCAGCCATTAACGCTGACTGCAGAGGCAGCTGATAATTAAAGTGCCTACATCTGGGAGGTCTGAATACTTGCTGCGATGCCCGCTTTCCAGATATCTGACCTCTGCAGTGGCATTCAGCGCCCGGAGCAAGATGCCTGGCTTACCCTGCACAGCACCCATGGAAAGAGGGGGATCTGCAACAGAGGGTGTCATTTGGGGAGGGGGGCTACTGGGAGCCCCACGCAGGTCATCAGAGAGCTCAGAGCTTGCCTCCACCCGTGATTCCTCACGGCAGATCCTGTCGCAGGAATTAGGCCTCTGGGAGTATATGAGGGACATATTTCCCCGTTGAGAAGCAGGATTAGTGGTACGTTTCTGCAGACTGCGAAGGAGGTGGAGGTGATGGGAACACCCAGCAGCACACCGAGCTGTGCACAGTTCTGAAGTAGGAACTGGCTAGATCTTCAGGCCACTACCAAAATACAGCAAGACCAGGCTGGCATGAAATAAACCCACAGACCAAGGGGCAGGCACCTTCCCTGCAGAAGTTTCTTTACAAACATTTAATCATCAAGACTGCTAGTCAGGTATGACCAGTCTTTGTCCGAACGTGGATGCCAGACCCACTGTTATGAGGTATCTGGTGAGTAGCAATGACAAAATAAATTATTTGTTAGAAGGGGTAACAAACAACTCACAGCAGTAATCTCCAGTTGGAAAAATGGCCTTTTCACAGTGTCAAAATTTTAAATGGGGAAATATTAATCTGATCTTAAAACACTGACATTCTTTTGACACAGCCTGTGGAAGGCTGCAGTGAGCTGGTGGAGCTGCACTGATATGGTTGGTTTGGGGAGTAAAGGCACAGGCACATCTACAGAAAACGCAGGTAGCAGGATAAAACCGAGAGGCTCGTTTTTAAAATCCTAACCCTGGGAATGCATAGTCAGGAATGTACTTCACTGACATTTGAAGTTAGCTTTGGTTCCTTGTGCTTCCTTGAACAATCGTTCTCAGCCCAGGTTTTGTAAGAAGAGGGTACAGCCTGCTGCTTTACTGCAGCTGCCTGGAATGGAAACTATTGCTTAAAAACAAAAGAAACAACACCTCACCCAAAACATACACAAAAAATCCCACTACATGATAGACTTACTTCAGAGTGGAAGACCAAACAGAAAAACTGATTTCAAGTGATTTTAGATGTCACCTTAGACACCTTAATTTGGAAGAGCAGTGAGTAATACTTCCCAAAATATCATTGTTGTTTGTAAGCTTGAAATGCAAATGTCTTATTAGCCATTTTTCCTCCAAATCCTGTTACACTACTTTATTATTATATTAGCTTTGTATAAATGTTGGTCACTGAGAATCTTTATTTTCAATGTAAGCTTCGTTTAAAATGTTTATTTTAAAATATATTGGCTGTACTGTTTTAAACAAGTTGGCAATATTTTAGGACAGTTTGGGAAGCTACCATCCTTGACAAGACTAATTTAATACCGATCGTAAAATTGGTAACAGGGTAAAAAGAATGGAATTACAGGAGGAAATCCACCAATGAGAGCTTTAGCCTATTCAGAACAGTACTAATATAATAGACTGAACAAATCAGGTCTATAAATTTCTGTCAATGTAGAGTACCCACACAAGGTCTCATGCATCAGCTAAACTTAAACGAGGTCCTTGTACAGACCCTGTGAACAGGAGTGAATTTCAACAGTTGAAAAACTACCTCTCATTCTGATTGCATCAGAAAATTAATTCGCTCCATGCTCCAGCAAAACTGAAACTGGTTTAGTCATCAACACAGTCTTTTGAATAACACAGTTTATACTACATTCACAAATAATCTGCTTTCAGGGTAAGTAGAGAATTTTTACTGTTTCCTTGGTAAAATCTGGTTAATAAAAATATTGACATGTACAGTGTATCAACTGATGTAAGTAGGAGTTATATAATGAAATAAGACCTTGACAATAACATTGCTGAGGCACATGAAGATATACTAGTACAGAAGAAAATGAAGAAAAATGTCAGGAAAATTACTGAAACCAAGAAAGCAGAGCTTTAGTGAAAGGCTAAGGAACAGGAAGGGAGACTGAATGAATATGAAAAATGCAGCATGTTTGGGGCTTTTTTAGGTAGGAACTGGAACAAAATGGCTAATACGAAGATATTTAGGCTGCAGAGAAATGGCACCAGATCACCCAAAAGAAGAAGGAAAAAAAAAAAGCAAAGGAGAGAGGCAGTAGGGCACTGAGTTTGAAAAGTACTTTTGAAGAGTATTGAGTACTATATCCTTAGCAAGCCTTCTAGTGATGGGGCTTGGAGTCCCATTCCTTGGCTTAAATAACTTCTCACACGGGGCCCGTATACTCCAGCCTCCTGCAGGAGGGTTGATTTCACTCAATATGCATATTGCATCCTCCTAATTATCCATCTCTTTGTATTAATGATGAAATAATACAATCTTCTATTTTCTCTAATTAAGTTTATTATGGAGACATTTTTATGTGCCTATTTTTGAAAAATGAAATTTCATTAAAAGTCAGTGTATCAGATCTTATTAATTCTATTACATTACAACATGAAACATTTCATCAGGAAAAAAAAAAGACTGAATCAAAACCAACCCCAGACTTTGATAATACAGATAAAAAAAAATCCAATGCATTCACTTTTCAATCTCATTTTAAACACTGCAAAACTTTCCTCATGCGAAGTTTTTAAATCAATAGAGAATGACTTATCACATTCTCCTACGGAAACATATTTTGTCTACTTTGCTGGGGATTTTTTTCCCCTGAAAACACTATGAAATGCCAATGCATCTCACTAAGCCATTTTTTCTTCTTCTTGTAATTAGGAAAAACTAGATAAATAAATTGATATCAATTACCTTTGGGAAAACCAGGTTGGACAAAAAGACCTTTTAATAATTGGAATGGCAGTGCACTTTGCATGCTGTCAGTGCTCAGTGACAATTGCTACAAGACAATTGATACATGGTGACGTTTTCTTTGTCACTGCTGGACAGTAGGGACTTTAGTGCCAATGATTTTCTGCCATCATCTGAAAGTGATAGGGGCCTATGAACCGTTGTAGCAAGATAAAGGTTCCCTTGATATCCTGTAGAGGAATTGCAATGTTTTGCTGCTCTCCTGACATGTTCCACGGCTGTGACTCCAGGGTGCACACAGCTGAATGGTTTTGCTGATGTTTGGAGTCTTCTGCTTTTTGTGAAGCTACTGCTCGGCATCGCTGGTGCACTTTTTGCACTAAGGACAGATCACGTGGGGTGGCAGACAGCAGCAGAAACGCTGGGCTGCTGCCAGAGACCGAGGGATTCTTATTTTACTGTTTTAGAAAAGAAAGTCATAACCCATTTGAACAGTTGTAGCAGAATATATAGACTGTGTCAGGAGCCGGAAAATTTCACTTGTAAAACACACAGTAGAATGACTTGTAGCACATACCTAATTGACTGAAATTGCTTATTTTGGTTTTCTGTAAACCACAAATTTATGTCATATAATTTCATCTGTTTTCCTTGTGCAGCAGTTTGTCATTCTACAAGGAAGCACAGTCCCTGAAATTATATATATATAAAAACTTTTTTCAGCCTTATTTCTTGTGCTGGAATGACCGAGATAGATAGAGTTTTAAATGTTTAGAGAGAATAAAGGACTGTTTCTGATGAAACTTGATCCTCCCTATCCATTAACTTCATATTGTTAATCACTGCAGCTGGGATCCATAAACCACATTTATTCTCCCAGGGCACCTAGCTCACCCAACATCTACCCCCAAAGCTCCTCTCTCTTGTAGGCAACTCTGTGTTATGGGCAGACAGATTATCTAGCATTAACAGAAATTTGTTCAGGAGCATCGCATCCACCATGCCTCCTGCATTTTGCCTGGTAGATGAGGAGAGAGCAGTGGGCATTGCTCTTTCTTCAATATAGCAGAGGCATGGACATACTGGAGACAGTCCAGTGAAGGGCCACAAAGATGATGAAGGGACTGGAGCATCTCTGCTATGAGGAGAGGCTGAGAGAGCTGGGACTATTCAGCCTGGAGAAGAGAAGGCTCAGGGCAGGGGATCTTATCAATGTGTATAAATACCTGAAGAGAGAGCGGAAAGACAGCGAAGCCAGGCTTTTTTCAGTGGTACAGAACAAGAGACAATGGGCACGAACTCAAACACAGGAAATTCCATTTAAACATTAGAAAAAACTTTTCACTGTGAGGGTGACTGAGGACTGGCACAGGTTGCCCAGGGATGTTGTGGAGTCTCCATCTTTGATGACACTCAAAAGCCATCTGGACATGGTCCTAGGCGACTGGCTCTAGGAGTCCCTTCTTGAGGGAGAGTTGGACCAGATGACTTCCAGAGGTCCCTTCCAACCTCAACCATTCTGTGAATTCTGTGCATGCAAAGAATGAGTGGATAAGTGCACTCGATGATGCAAATTCATCGTCATTTATGAGAATCTAGTGCTTTCTGGGAGCTAGAGATTCACTGCAAGTAAGGCCAGACTTTATTGCACAGTACTTTGATGCAGATAAGGCATTCACAGGACATGTTGTTTGCAAACAGCACAGTAAGTGATGGGGAACATTCCAGGACATGGCTTCCCCTGGGGCTGAAACAAGGGTATGTAGCCTGCCAGGCTGAAAAGGTCTAGAGCTATACCTGACATTTGTCAGTGTGACTGGGATCAGGCCTGTAGGCCTACCCTTTCCCCGAGCTGACCTTTGAAGAAATCAATCCATTTTGGCACCTCTCCTCCCACCTTTCCAAAGTGCATAGCAATAAAGAAAAATATGGGTAGGACACCAGCAGCATGCCAAGAAGAAATGCAAACCTGGCTGATAGGTGGAGATTTTCAGCAGAATTGTGCAAATAAATGAAAATTAAAAGGTAGCAATATTCAGGAGAAAGAAAACCCAACAGACAACTATGAAATCTTTCCCTTGCCCTGCCAGCTCCAATGAGGATGCTGCGTCAATGATGGCAGTCATACCCACAATACCTGGCCAAACAGCAGGTATCTCTTGTGCACAGTCCTGCTTGGAAAAGATGCATATGGAGATTTCTGTCTGCTTGCTGTGAAAAACTCAGTTTAGCAAATAATTCAACAAGTGAAAATAAACAAAATCTCTGTCCCAAACAATGCACATCCAGGCTAGTGGATAGGGCACTAGACTAGGAGAATAATTAAGCCTATACGTACCTGAGTGTGCTGGTACTTCTGAGATTTCACTATTCATGTGTACACTATCTTCACAGCCAGCCTGTAGGCTGTAAATATTTGTTTCTGTGGAAGGCAACATCAAAACCCTTTTAAGACTCTTTGCCACTAGTCTCTTCTATATAGACAATGCTGATTAAGCAGTATCTCCACAAGGACGAAGAAATACAAGGGGACAGCCAAGCTAGGTGCAATGTGCAGTAAGTGTGTGGTTACACAACCTAAACTGAAGGCACACTGAAAGGCAACTCTCTATCCCCTTCCTGAAATTTATCAGTTGGTTTGCTCTAATTTTGTTCCAGAGTGCCCTCCAGAGGGTAAACAGGGACTGGGAAACTGCTCTTAATATACAGCCTTGAGGTGGGCAAGGACATACCTCTCACTCTGCTCCTAGGAATCCAAGAGATGTCGTCCCCTTCAGCTCTATCTCCTCTTCTAAGCTTTACCTTTGCAAATGAAACTGAACACTGAAGCAAGGACTGTGTTGAATTCTCTATGCCCTAAACACAAGGATTCAAGGACCCGTCTCACTTGGGACATATAGATGCTCCCTCAGTAACAGGGCATAATGTAAGCCACACGTCAAGTCCCTCACTCTCTGGCTGAAGGTCAGATTACATTGTTTTGCTTTCTCCATTACTGCTTTCTCCTTACTGTTTAAACACACAATAAAGCCCAGAAACACTCCCAGGGAGATTCAACAGCCTTAACACAGTGCCACTGACATGATCTAGAGTGTTCTAGGCATCTCCATGGAGCTGGCAAAAATTAAAGGGGACCTTTGAAAGACCTGTGCCTTTCTAGAGTGACAGCTGGGGGCCTGGTGGGATACCCTATAGCATTTTAAAAGCCACTGAGCATCTGTATTCATACATCTGAATTGTTGCCTTGTCTGCCCCTTTCAGTGGGAGGGATGGAATACGAACATGCAACATATTCTAGTTATGCTGCTTGACACATCACTATTCACACCATCCAAATAATGCTATGCTATGAGATATTACTCATTTAATTGTTCCACATCTTGGGACTTTGCAGACAATTTGGTGAAAGGCGGTTTAAGAATTCTAGTCAAACTGTTAGTTTGGCCCTTTGGACTCAAGCTACAATGAATGTCTTGCAAACGATCCAAGTTCGATTTTATTTTTTTACTAGGAAAGAACTCCATTAAAAAAGCTTTCAGTATTATTTACAACAATAAAAACAGGATAAAATGCTTGCTGTCTTAAAGGCTGATAATGGCACCGAGATTACAAACTGCAGTTTCAATAGAGTTGTCTCTGTTTGTCTGCTTGAGAAGTGGCCTTTTTACACTATAGGGAAGCTAACCATTTCAGCTATTTCATAATATCAGTAATGAAAGAATTGCTCTTCCATTATAACCCCATTTTATGTTTTAAGCACAAAGCAGAGCCTCTGTTTCATTATTGCTTAATTCCAGAACAAATGTTATCCTCTTCCTTTCAGAGAATTATAAACTGTGTCTTTATTTACTTGCATGGCACAACTTTCACACATTTGACAGACCATTGCTCATGTTCTTCATTGTCATGGTATTAGTGAAATGTAGCATAAGCTCTAAATTTGCAGCTGCTGTCCAATCAATAAGAAGATCACACCATCCGAATAATGCTATGATATGTGACATTATCCATTCAACTGTTCTATTTCTTGGGACTTGTGAATACTGTCACAGTGAAAATGAACACCATTTGTGCTGACAGATTTTTTCTCCGTTCAACATTTTTAACAAATATATTTCAAAATGAGGTACCAGTTTAAATAAATTTCATGTCATATCAAAACAGAGATATTAACATTATTTGTAGCAGCAAAGTTCCGAGTAAATTACACTGAACTTACATATGCAATGCATTTAGCAAGAATAGGGTTTTCAAAAAGCATAAATCTTGTTGGATGTCAACTTGCCACAGCAGTGATATGTAGACCTTATTCTCCATATTTTCATGACAAGAACAAAAGTGCGCTTTGGCATAGTTTTCCAGTGCATCAAATTAGTATCTAAACCAGAATTTACTGCTAACACAAAGGTTTACTAAGGAAGCTCTGCAAACTTACATAAAAGACTGCTGTTTCTTCCGTTGCCCAAACAAGGCTATTATCACGCATTCTTGCCATGAAATCTTCTATATAGATACTTTTCCTGTGGCCATGCTATTTTAATGTGTGCATTGGATCTAACAGTCTTTTCCCCTCCATGAGGTATCCTTTCTAACAGAAACACACTGTTTCTGGAAGAATGGCTCATGGATAGGTTCTCATTGGACTTATCAAGTCTCATCCTACATGGTACAGAAGGTGCTTATGGTGCAACAGGAATTAGTTGTACAGAACAAACCAGTCCTGCCAACCAGGTCCTGCACAGCATGATAAGGTAGCAAACTTCTTGTATGAAAAAGTTTAAAAATGGAGTCATATTTTGCTGAGTGTGATATCTTGGTGCATGAAGGCTTTCAGTGTTTTCAGATAAGTGCACCTTTGTCTTTCAATAAAGACAGTCCTAACAGGGTTAAATGAAATTTATGGACAATAAGGTAAAGATTGACATGAGGAAGGATTATAGGAGAATGGTTTATCAAAACTTGTATGATTTCAGAGTGTTTCAGTAACCTATTGTATTGTAAAAAATGAAATTGCAAGAAACGTCATTCTCAGAGCTGTACTCTCACTATTTCTATAGTGCAAGCAAATCAATTCACATTCCATTAAAGTAATAAGAACTCTATATCATAAAATACACTTAGAAGAAAACTGGAAATATAATATAGAGTTCCCATCACAGACCCATTTATTTCTGGTGTAGTGGTAAAAAAACATGTTTTCAGTTCTGTCTGACACTAGCTTAATATACAAAGGCATGTAAAACCTGCTGCATGAACAGACCTGGGGCTGGATCCCTAGAGTGAGCTCCTAGCTCCTAACTCTGCTAGCAGTAATATTCAGCAGAGGTCTTCCTCATGTCTGACTCTCTATATGTACAGTAGAACTTGTGAGATGGTCATTCTTTAGAACAGGATTCTTCCAGTTGGCAAGGCAAAATCTGGAAGTAACAGCTTCTCAGCAGAGAAATGCCATGCTGTTCAAACACTGTTGGAGAAAAAACGTCAGCAGAATTATCCTACAGGACGGGTCTGACTTTTGTTTCATTTGTAAAAGAAGTAAGAGTGCCCTCTTTCTCTGTCACCTTCCTTCTGTAGTTTCACAGAGGATGAGGTAAGCTTCCTCTCCTTCTTTGGGTGGTCGTCATTCTTTCTGAAGCTAAAAGAACCAACACAGCCACATTGGGAGCACTGTACTTAGTGGGGCAGCCAACAAAGAGAAGATCACCTCTTACTCACCAGCCAAAAAGAAGTAGATGTCTGCAAAAATTAAGGCTGCACACATATCAAAATTTCAGTGATCAGAAAGCTAATCACATCCTTAACTGCCAGACCATCTCTCCCTAACTTAGCAATGCTTTTAGAAAGCCCGTTAGAAATTAATCTGTAAGTCTAGCCTGAGGAAGTATTTTTATATCCTTAATTCTAATGAAGAGAAAGCAGAAAAACGTTTAGCATTATAACTAATGTCCTCTCTCTCATTTTGTCCACATCTAAAACAATAAGTTGGTGCTTATGTATTAAGTGAAGGCCATAGAGAAATAGATCTTGATTACACATATAAGTAGGTAGACAATTTCCCACTATACAAATAGATAAAATAAGACACAGATATTAACTGACTCTCCTCACTGACACAATAAATTAGGAAATAACTTATTAAACCCTCAAGAGGCACTCTTTGAGAAAAAATATTTAAAAATAAGTAACATGCGCATTTTGTAAAGTCTTCAAGAGCCTGGTGTCTCCAACTCTGTTTTAAGACTTCAAGTATAATGTACCAATTATCCAGCAATTGGCAATGTCCATTTGCAAATTTGTAGAATTCCTCAACATTAGATTGTTCTAAGCTGATTTATATGACAGGTTAAGAAGAAACAGATTGTGTACACCTAGAGCAGTTTTGTATGAAAGGCAAGTGTCTATATTTCTTCCTTTTCAGCCAAAAAATCGTGTCACAACACTGTTACAACACAAATAAGTCAAGTTAAAGATGCCATAGTGTGAAGTATTTTTTAAAAAAAGAAACTAATTCTTCAAGCAGACTTAGTACCATATTCCCAGAATGACACAGCCCTGTAGGGAAAAAGAAATTAAAACATTTTAAGGCTACTTATGCTTTTCATAGATCAGCAGTATGCATTTGCACCAGCCACACATTTCATTGTCTTATGACTTACTAAAAATGCCATGTATGGTGATATCCTTGAACCCCAAGATTTTTATTCAAATATTAAAAAGAAAATGCTGTTTTTATTCTCTCTCTTCTTAATGTTTTTCTGTGAGGTTTATTGTACTTCAGGCTCTGTATAATAAGCCACGAAAGGCAATTATATCCTAAAGTATGGTGATCACTACTGAATATGATACTCCAAGTGAAGTATATAACTAGTAATTAGGCACTATTAATTCTATTTAGTTTGATTTATCATCTGTTTCTCCAGGAATTAAATATAGTGTTCTATTTGACATGTGTACTGCAGCTAGGAATTCAACAGCATGTTAAAAGAGACTGGTATGATAATTCCTTGCTGGTCACTACATTGCAGATTTTTTTAAAGTATTAACTGTGAATAAACTATTCGCCCACTTATATATATATAAATATTAATAACTGAAACTTTTGACCTTGACAAACTCTGATCACTAGTACTTGAGCTATCTTGAATCACTTCATTTGCGATATTCTCATTAGATAGTCAAATTAGCTCTAAAATATACCTTCTAATTGCCTCTAAAAAAATCCTGGTCCTCTGATGAGTTGACATACTGTTTTGACATATGTAGCTGAAATTTTTTTGTATGAAAGCTTTTTCAGCTGAAAAATCCTTTTCCAAAATGAAAATTTTCACTTAAAATGTGGTTTTGGTTTGCTTTCCTGACAGTGAAAAATATCAGATTTCATTTTTATTTATCTTATCTCATTTTTAAATTTCATTTTCATTTATCTTAGTCTCCCTTACTTTTGCGCTCCTCACTTTTCACTATTATCTAGTTAGAAGATGTAAAGCAGTAAGAAGCTAGGCAGCAGCTCCCTCACATTACAATTATTGTAGAATAGCTAGTATATGATTACTTACAATCTGCAGTAATTTTTTGCTATAAGTGTATGAGATGAAGAATGAGGTAGGTAAGGGGATGTGAATCAAATGGCAAGAGAGAGAGGGAGAACATGGAATTCAGGACAATGTTGTCAGTTAGTACTGCGGTCTTTGCTACCAAGGTAATATCCATATTCTTCGCTTCTGTAGCGGTAGGAGCCAGGTCCTCCATGTGTTATATTTAAGATATATAAAAAAAGGGACTTAGAAAGATCTGAAGTACCAGCCAGCCTTCAAGTTTGACACTTGGCTGCTACCTAAGCTAGAAACATGAATTTCCAAAGTGCCACAATTTTTGATAGTCATTGAAGTTTCTTGTGCATTGACAGCTGTACTCTGTGTGTTCGCCAGTTCTCTCTGGTACCTGCCCTATGCTTAAGGCCAACAAGAATCTACAGTTAGATGTTCTTCCAGCAAACTTCTTTCAGAGCCTTAATGCAGCAAAGGGACCAAGGTCAGGGTACCAAGTTCCTCTGCCTTTCAAAGCAGAAGCTGAAGTGGTATGCCTGCTATATCCACAGTTTGATGATTACAAGCCTCCACCCATGATAATCTGGCTGAAAAATAATTGGGCTGGGGGAAAAAAAGTTTTCTTAGTCACATTAGTTCCACAATCCTATCCAACAAAGTATGTGCCTGAGGAGTCAAGTGAGCAGTGGGGAGAAGGCACTGAAGACAGAGCAGCTGCTTAGACCAGCCCAGCTGCTGACAAACCACGTGTGGAACTGCAGGCTCCACTCCACTTGTGATCTGGGCTGAAGGCTCCAGTTCAGCAAAGCACTCGAGCACACATCCAAAAGTCATTAAGGAAGCAGACCTCCGCGTGCACTTGATGAAGAGCTAACATTGTACATCAACTGAGATTCTGCCCCATTAACTACAGAGGACTTAAGCAAGTGCTTAAGGGCTACAGCCAAAAATTACATAGTTTGAAAAGATACCTCTCTTCTTCCCAAATCCAGTCAGGACTCAGGAGCTACAGAACTACATAAGGCTAACTAGGCTTAGTGGATGACTCACGTTTTGTTGCAAAACAGCACAGCTTCAGTGACCTGGCTAGAAGAAAAAACTTTTGTCTTTTCTTCTATCCCCTCTCCTTAATGGTCTGGTTGTTAATATATATCCCTGTGAGATGGGTGATGTATTTAAATCTTTCCAAGCTGAGGAAGTACATGAATCTAGGTGTTCTGCTTCCCAGGTTACCGCTCTAACAGGTCCTATTAAATAATGGAGAAAATACTGATACTGGTTGTTTCTTTTAAACAATGACTACAGATGGAAAGATTATCAGCCTCTGGTTACCTTGTTGGACACAAGCAGCTCTGTCAGGTGCTACAGAGCACAGCTAGCCTCAGGATCCTTATCAGCTTGCTACGGGAAGATCTCTGCTGTGCTCGCTGGCTTTTCTGTGTTCCATTCCGAGGTCTCTAAATCTAACCTCAGGCAGGGCCTTGATCTTGGGGATAAAGGAGCACAAGTCCTGTCTCGGAGCAAGCCTTCGAGTCCTAGCAAACAGCTGCTATTTGTTGAATGGGGGTCTACAGAGGAAAACTCATGACAGCTTTAGGAGAAATTCCAGGTCTTGCCACTTCAATCACAAATTGAGAATTAACTAATCACTTTAAAGTTAAACAACTTCTAAAATTACTTTCTATAAACAGATGCACTATTAAAGCTGTTTTGTTTTTAGAGTGATTTTGGAGACGTTAATTTGCGTGATCAATTAGTAGAGAGCATGAGAAATACATGTGGCTCTATGCAAACATTTTTAATTTTTATTTAAACAGAACAGAAATGCAACGTACCCTCTTTAGTACCCAGATGACCTTCCAGATTTCCATGTACAGTATCTATGGATTTTTAAGTATAATTAACAACTTCCATTTCAGTATTTAAGAGCTTCAAGTTCTGTTTCTTTGACAGTCAAAAGCTAATCAATCTTGTTCTCAAATGCTAATACAAGCAATTAAAAATAACATTAATTGAAATACTGCAGGGGATGTTAGGGTTTTTTTTTTTAACCTCATGGCAACACTAATTTACAGTACTAATTAGTGAATTGCCCTTTGTATTATAAATCTTTAGAAGGGAGAACTGGCCCTTAAAGCCCAACAGAGAGATGCAGATGGTCACTGTACTTTCAGTAAGCTTTCATGTTAACTATCAGGATATTCACTTCACCACATAGACCAAACATGATGGATTGTATTGTTTACAATGAAGAATATTCATTTCTGCAAGGAAAAATGCATTGCCCATTTGTCCTGTTGTAAAACATGCAAATATCCTTTATAGGATAGATGATACTCTGCCCAGTTGTCTTAATTAGAAGAAAGTACAACTGCCTCATACGAAACACAGGAGGGAAAGGTAAATGGGCACTATGTTATAAAACTGAACAAGACAACCTACAAGACACAGACAAAAAATATATAACACATTGTTTTTAAACAAACATAATTGAAAACTTTTTGCAGTAAATTTTTTTTTTTTTTCTGTAAAAAAGCAAAATTAAAAACTACCAAGTAACAGTTAAAAAATATAACTACTTACCTTAACCAATTTTTCCAGAAGATCCAGTTGAACATGTTGGTATGGCCATTTTTACGCTCTAAAACAAGACACTTAGAGTAGTTTCTTTGCCAGAAAATTACCAAAGGCTCAAGGTGACTTTGATTTAGGAGCAAGGTTGGGAGTCTTTAGTGATCACACTATAATCTCCACAAGAATCCCGATTCTCCTTGGAACTACCATTATAGTATCATTATAAAACGTAAACAGGAAAGTACACTTACCTCCCTCTATAGTCATGTAAGCTGATTTTGCATGTTATTTTCATGTATTACTATTGTGAGTTTTGGAAATCTGATAAGAACTTTTAGCTTTTTAGTAGCAGGGGAATGGAAATACATCACATGGAATTTTCCAGGGAAGTCATTACCCGTGCAAGCCGAATACCTGCTATTATACTATGTATATACACTGGGCTATAACAATGGAAGGGTGAGAAAAGTTATTGTTTGAAACATTAAGATGAGAGGTGAAGTGAAGGTAGATAACAACAGTAAGGTGTCATAAATGTAGTCAATCCCCGAGGGTTTCTGTATGATATAAAGGGGTTGCTACTGAAGCTCTGACCTTCCAGAAATGCAAATATTCCTCTTACAATAGAAAACCATGTTGGGTCCTAATTGCCACCAAGAGAAGTAATTGGTATGATTGGCTTCCTGTCAATAAAGTCATCCCTCACAAGCAGAACATACATATGGGGTGACCCCCATTTGAAACATATACCACGCTTAGGGCTCTGGGTGTGAAACTACCAATAAAGCAGGCAGACTTTGAAAAAGAATATGAAAGTAGATTTTTAGGCCTTTACTGGGATTTCACTGTTTAAGCAGTAGGAAAATAGGAGGTAAAGACAGATAAGGTAATGATTAGTTACTAATAAATGTTGATTCAGGTAACCTTTATTTTAATGGTTTCTATCCTGTTCCTGAAGAAGAGTATTTCTTAGGATCCTCTCCTGTCCTGCTTTGTTCCAGACAAACTTGTGTGTAAATAACCACAGTGAAAATCTGATGCTGCCTGCAAGTTTATAATCTGGTTCTTTGGCTGAAGCTGAAGTACCCAGAGAATAATGTAGTGGAGCTTCTCTGAAGTGCCGGATGATGGTGGCCTGAAGGGATCAATATAGCTGCACATTAGTGATACTGGGTAATTCCACATTAACAGGGATTGTGCTTTTAGCACACACTCAGTCTACTGTACGCAGAGGCAATACCATTGCCAGCATGGGCTACACGGTCCACTGTAGGTCTCCTAATGCTGAAATTACCAAGAGAGCCAAACTTAAACAGTGGCATAAAATTAAACAGAAAATGTATAGTGTTGATGACATTCTTGGAAGTGATGTGCCTTTAGAAGGTGTGGGGAAGCAAAGAACAAGACAAAAATGTAGAGGAAAAAAGAGAAGATTTTACGATGAGATGAGGAAACCACAGTTCTGTAGTCTAATCTTGATCCCAGCACCACCCTAAAGTAATTGTTGCTAAGGAACCTCACCTGTAGGTGGTAAAATCAACTCTGCCATCGGTTGTATCAAAGGTCAGAAAGGTGACATTATGACAGAGGCTGGCCAAATACTGAAATACTGTTGCAGCTCGTAGCTCATTTGATTCCGAGATCCTGAGGTGATGTGCCAGCTACTGGAAAAGAAAGAGCAATTGTAAGATTAACCATCAGTGTAAGATCTGAATGTAAAGCACTTATTTTTCATCTAGTTCCTTCCCCATCTGTAAAATGCAGGATACTTAGCACTCTGAGTCTTAGAAAAGCACTTTAACGATGAAGCATGAAAGATTCTTCTCAAAGTAAAAGCAAAATATTACTACTTTTTCCTCTTCCCCTCCCTCCCAAATGTCAAAAGGAGAAAAAAAGAAAGTCTTGATTCAAGAAGAGCACCTTGATGTAACACTGGAACAGGTAAAGTACACGTGTCCTTTACAAGAAAAGAACAGAACAAAGCCAACAACCTTACTTGCTTAGATATTAAGTCTTCTGGTCTTTTGTGAACAGCTGCAGATTGCAAGCATTGTGTATAAGGGTAAAACAACTTGTTTTTAATCTAAGCATCAGAGCTGTGTGATTATTTTTTTTCTAGGAAGTTACAGTCTTTTCACATTACTTTTTCTTATTGTAAATTCTTTTCATTAAAAAAAAAGGTTCACTTTTTTTCTCTCCGTTGTTAGAAGGCAGCAGCTGCTTAGCTAGTGCAATGAACCTCTTACCATGAGAGTGTGATAAAGCAAGGGGTCACTAACAGAAAATCTGGGTCTATGTTAAAATATTTTACAGGGGTGGGACATCAACATTTTCTGCATTGCTTTTGCCTGAAAACTTTTTGCCTACCCCAGCTTAGATTGTGCTTTTCTAAATTGGGGTTAATCTGGACTGGCCCTAAACTAGGCTGGTGCTCCATGAAATTAAATGCTCCTGAGATACTCGTCTGAGAGAAATTTACCTTGTTTCTCCCCTCTTCTTCAAAGAAAGTGAGGAGCCAGGGCAGTGACTTGCTGCTGGTGTTATGAGACCTCATGTCACTACCACACTGGCATTTCGAAGAGGTAGGGTTTTGTTCCAGTTTTCTGCTGCATTTTCTCACAGGATTTCTCTGGGGAAGGGGAAGCACGTTATCAAAGTTATCACAGGAATCACACAAAACATACTATGTTAGACAGCATCAAAAGAAATGGTTGGAATTAAAATGCAAAACATAATTGCAAATGTGGAGCATATATGGGTTCATGTTTTTATATTCCACTTTTAAATGAGTCGATGACCCAAAATGCAACACTTACTATTTATAACCTGTCTTTCCATGAATGTAATTCAGAAGATTAGGCTTTCCCTGCTGTTCATAAAGAGTTGGCAGTAAGACTTGCAGACCTGAACATAACTCATGGAGGTTGTTTAATTTCCCTTCTCTACAATTACACATGCTCTGGTGTAGGGTTGGTTGGAGGACTATAGTAGGGCATTAAACTTCTCTCCCTTTCCTTCACCTTTGTCTATTAAAACCAATATATACAGCATCCTTCTACCTCTGTCCTGTCAGCTAATGAGTACAAGGCAGGGTTTCCTCCTCCTCCCAACTACATTTTTTTCAAGGAAGGGTTAGTTTGGGGGCCTAATTTAGGTGATGGTTTGGTGTTGTGAAATTCAAGTTGAGTAAAGCACATAATTTAAGATTTTTTTCAATGGAACTTTTCGCAACTTCCTCTCAACATGACAGCTTTTATGGGATCCTTGTCTGAAGCGCACTGTGTATATTATGGACAAGGCTATACACCAATTCCTAGTTACATTCTGCAGCACAGTAGACAAGCAGCATGTATGATTTAGCCTCCATACAACCTCTAACTATCAAATTGCTGTTTAAGTAATACACATATGCCATGAAGCAAATTAGTATAACCACATTATTGCTTGAATTCTCTGTGCTTACATATGTTTTGGTGCAGATTTTGTTAGATAACTAAGACAGGGTTTAAAGAGCTTCCAGCAACCCTCCAGATCTTTGTTCTTTCATTAATACCAGATTGTATTGCACTCCCCCGTATCATATGTCAGAGACTTGGCCATATCTGTATTTGTCTGTCTGCATAAATATGAGGGTGGATGTGAGACAAGGCTAACAAAAATGATCAAGCAACAATTGCCTGGATAACTGTTTGGAGATTTTCTTGGAAAAAGTATCAAGAGAAACTGCATGAAACTTTACAATGCTCATATAACCTGGATAATTAAAACCAGGCAAAAATTAAGTGAAGAAAACCTGAATTCCTTTCACTGGTTTAACTAAGATGAACCAAACCTGATCTGCTTCTCTCTTCCATATTCCTGGAATCATAATGGTGCATGTCACTAATTATACATATGCATAATTTTTTAACAAAACGTAACACAGAAAATAGACCTCTCAAGAATAAAAGATATTGCTACTGTAAGGCAGAGGGAGAAACAGAAAAAAATAAGTCCTTAAAAACACCACTGGTTCCACAGCTGCTACAATTATGTGGATTCAGTAATGGAAATACGGCTCTGTTTTTGTGACAGGAAAATATTGCCTGGGTAAAACCCACGAAAAGCCTGCTGTAATATGTGAACTGCACAACATTATGCTTTTGTTAGGAAATAAGTCATTGAGGAACCTACAGTACACACCTTTCTGCGTCCAATAGACTAAATAGGGAAAGAAGTCCCATCATGTTGTCTGTTTGATTTATGATGTGCCTAAATCTTGAGGGAAAAAAATTCTGCGTATCAAACCTCTGTTCAAAACAGTGTTGCATAGAAAGATAACTGAGACTGACAGGGATGTCTGTTGGTCCAAGAAAGCTGGAACAGATGTGATAAGCACTGCTCTTCTCTTGTTTCTACTGCTTTTGACTTAAAACTATTAAAAGGGAGGGGCAAAAGCAAATCTAATTCAAAGATGAGACACAAAAATAATATCCACAGTGAACTTTTAATACACCGCTGCCTTGGTAATAAGATGGTCTCCAAATACAGTGAATTTCATGCTGATACTTTGATTAGAAAAACACATTAGGAGCTCATTATTTCTAAGCCCTAAGCACGATTTTTTAACACTGCTAGTTAAATTGTGCACCAGCTCTTGTCTGCATAGGCTAGTCAAGACTTTTTTTTTTTTTTTCTTTCAGGAAGAGGGTCACCATTACAAAATTCTATAAAAAATATTTTAATTTCAGCTTCAAAGCATGAATACTTCCTATTCCTGAAGATGTACACAGTACATCACCGTAGAGAGGCCTTCCCTGCTTTTGTCATGCTTGACAAAATATTGCTTATTCGGGATATCTTTTTATACCAAACACATCTAACCATAACTGAAGAAAATACTCCACTACCGGATAGAGACTATCTTTCTTTAACTGGTTGCTGTGATAGCTGGATACTATGATGACAGGGACTTTATAAATAGGCATAGATCTCCCTGCCCCTATCACGCCATTTATCACTGTGTTTGGAAGATCTTCTAATTACTCTGCCAATGTAGGTGGTCGCAGTAGCTGAAGGAGTTGCTTTAGGTATACTGCCAAATATCTAATTTGTCTTGTCATCCTTCACATTAAGTGCCTATTTCTTGTAGGGTCATTTCTCTGTGCTCATTATTCCTTGATAGCTCTGTTACCTTTGACACCATAGGCCACTTACTACTCCACAAGAAACTCCCACCCTTAGGTTTATGTGACACAAACTTATTGTTTCTTCAGCTGGCTGACAGCATTAGAGAGTTAGTGCTGATAGATCCTCTATTTCTGCCCCGTCTCTGCTGGCACCTCTCAAGGCTCTGTCATCGTTCCCTTTTCCCTCTTCCCAGTCACTGCCTGGGTGTCTTTGCCAGCTGTCCTGGACCCACTTACTTCCCAGCGTTCATGACTCTTAAATCTGCTCTTCTGACTGTCCAGCCTTGCTTCTGTGGTATCTTGTGCTGGACTCCCCATGGCTTCCTTAGATGTTGCATGCCTAAGGATGAATGTGCAGCCGTATCCATGGCAGCTGTTCTCCTTACCACCAGCTTATGCACATCTCATAGTTATTTTGACTACTCCTTCAGTTCTACCTCCTTGCAATCATTTCCTTCTAAAATATTGTTACCTCCCATCACTGTTCTCCCATTTCCTCTGCCTAAATTTTACCCCAGTTCTTTCTCAATGGACTGAATTGAACTTTCTCTGAACTTTATTCTCCTTTGGCATTGTCTCCTGTTCTATTTGTTATAAAACTTGTTCATCAAGGCTATTCCTTATCTCCTTTCAAAATCAGCAAATTTAGCACATGTGTATGCTAAAGTCTTTTGAGTCTAAATCTGAAAAAAATGTAGAAGAGTTTATTAGTTCAGAATATAGTATACTTTTAAGCCATTATGGTCAAAATGTTTGACACAATGAATACTTGTAACACTATCAAAAATATTTCCTTTATACCATGGTGGTAAACTGTATCTCTGTGATAGTACTGTTCATATCTTCATGAACGTGATATCAGATTTTCTACTGCAATGTGTTTTACAACAATTTCTAATTCTTTTCATCTGGAACTTACAGCTCTAGCAACCAAGTAACTTGGGAATGTCATCTTCCCGTCTGAAGTTTCAGCAAAGCTGATACCTCTATTTAGCCCCCCCAAACTGATGAGAGAGCAGAGATGAATTTTGAACCTGTGTCGCATACTGTAGACAAATGTTCTCATAGGCCACATCTCACTACTCTTTCAGCCTCTGTGATGGTAGATATAGGGCAACATTTTATTTTGCAAATGGTAACAGTCATGACATAAGATAGGCAGAAAAAACTTTTTAATCCTCTCTTATGTAAGTATATGGCTGCACAGGAATGGAAACAGTTCAATAAGTGGCTTATCTGACAAACAACAAGGGCATCTAGGCATGTAAGAGGGAGTTTTGTAATTGGTGATGCTGAGTAAATGTTAGGTCATTTTAAGCAAATTGAGTCAGATTTGAATCATCATCCTAGCAGTTCATTCAGCAAAGAGCTGACCTGCTTTGCAGGTGTGAAATACTGAAAGTCTACTGGTGACTGCTCAGAGATTTTAAACAGTGGTACTGCGGTGTATTTTCCACTTTCCTCTGGTTTTGCTTTCATATTACAAGCTGCGCTGCAAAGTTAAACACTGAAGATCAGTCAAGAGGGGTCATGAGAAATAGTGAAAATTTCCCAAGAACAGCATTTTCAAATTGTTGTTCTGAGAGTGACAACTTTGTAGCACCTAATGTCTGCAGGACAAGCAGATTTGTAAGTATCAAAGCAAACATTATCAATGAACTACTTGGCATATTAATAAGAGAAAGAATGGGGGGAAACCCTGGATGTAATGTAATAAACCAGTTTATTACAACTCTGCAGCTTTTATCTGCTTAGAGTCTTAACTGGAAAGTGTTCCAGGCACGGCTACTGACATCCAGGACCATGAATATTCAGAAGAGATGAGCAGCAGCCCTTTATCCAGGCATGGATAAAGAGACTGACTTCAAGCTCTGACTGTGCAGGAATCTGTAGTAAAGCTTGCAACTGTAAAAGAAAAACCACCTTTAAATTTCCATCAATGAGTGCCAGCATGGAGTGTTAATTTATAGGGGAAGTTGAACTGTGTCCCTCCATGACAACCTGACTGTCATTTTTCTGTATAAAGCACCTTCTGCTCTCCCTACCTTAGAGTGTCTTTAGAAATGCACCAGGCTTTTTAAGATGCTACTACTAACAAACTTTGGACCTAGCCCAACCTGAGTTCATCTGCATTAACTATCTAATCTGAGAGATGGTTCTATCTCCCTTGCTTACTCTGCCCTTAGTATACTAACAAAAATGGTAGTATATGGTATTTGCTATGAAAATGTTTGTTCACTGCTAATGTCTTCTTTTAAGGAGAGATGGGCTATTCCTTACCAATACAGCTGGCAATACCAGATTATTTCACCCAGATTTGTGAGAACAAGAAACCCATACACGGTGTCCAATACATAAAATGAAAATGTTGAGTCTTGCTTTTCATACTGATTTTACAGAAGTCATTGCACATCAACATTTGCACTTACCTAATTTTACAGTGAGTACAGTTACTAAGTTGCAGGCATCGAGGTATTTTTTTCCTATTGGATTGCCATAAATGCTCTTGTTCATCATCAACCAAGCTCATTTTTTCTGAATAAAAGGAAGACTTGTACGTTTGTACTATGCAATCAATACTTATTCAAAAAATGAGATTCCTCATAGACCACAAAGTGAAAACTATGAAATACATGTCTCTGAAAAGTTCTGGAATTGACATATTACAGTATGCAGAATCTGTCTCACTACCAAAAAGCATTCAATGATGCAAATGAAATGTACAGGCAAATTATATATATGGATTTAAATAGATGTTTAATAATCAAGAGAATAAAAAAGAACATTAATTTAATACCATGTGTATTACTATGCCTCATACCTCGACAGAGTTAGCAAATGTGACAGAAACACAAAGGGGAAAAAATTGACTTGAACAATGGTATGAGATTAGAGAGAGGCTTAGATTTCAACAGCATAAACTAAAAAAGCACACGAGAAAGACCAAAAAAGGAAAGAAAAATTCCAGCAATATAAGTGACAATCTGGGTTGCTAACACAGAAGTATGACATAAAGACAGCTATATGGCATCACGATTGTCACACTTTACAGAAGTCTTAATATTTGAATTATGTTTCTCTGTGTGGAAATATGCAGAAAGAATCAGGAAATACTGTCAAAAAATACCTAAAGAAGATTTCAAAATCTGTACATCTAAGGCGATTCAAAAGATATCCATTCCCTTTGGTGAATGATGAAGGGACTTAGGACCTCCTACTAAATGGAGTGTATATTCACGTGTAATTACATTTTGGTCACATTGATGTTAACAGCAAACCTCCCACTGACTCTGGAATCCTGAATTTCACCTACGTGGCATGTTGAGACATCTTCAGACCACAATTCATGCCTAACAATACTACTCACAAAAATGATCAATACACACTCAGGTAAATTAGAAAATCTTGTCCCAGCTATACTGATACCATCCTAATGGAGACTTCAAGGTTGTATTGGTGTAACAGAAGGACAGATTTACCACGTCATGCTTACATACCTAACCGACATTACACAAACCACACTCTAATCAAATATGTCTGAACTGACATAAAAGCTGGGTTTCAGATCCTATTTCCAATTTCTCATTGTAAAAGAAAAGATTTAAATTTGAGTGTGATCTTTCCTCATCACCAATCAAACGTATACTTTCTTTCTCAAAGCAAGGTAGGGGCAGGAGGAGGAGAAGCAGTGTTAACAGTCCAGCAACACACACTGGCTTCCCCAGAAGAGATGGATGAAGACAAGAAGAAAAACATTTTTGGTACAGAAACAGATTTGTGTTTAAAGCCTCTAAGGAATTATTAAAACCCTAATGAATGTTTTTAATTAACATTCACAGTGTCCTTTTAAGTGAAATCATTTAGGAGTTGCAGTGGAAACCTGTTAAACAAATTGCTAGCTGGGAAAAAAATCCAACTCTGCCTGTTAATAGCTCTTCTGTTTCAAATGGCTCCACACAACCCACTCGGCATACCTGGAAACTGAGAGTAGAAGATTTAACCAGTATTTCGGTATGTTTAAAGAGGAGGCGCGGGCTAAATTTACACCCAGATGGTGCAAACTGGTGGCTGCAGTGCAGATATGCCAGGCCACACTAGCAAATAGATGTCTCTGCAGCCTGGACTAGTAAAGAGAATAGATACTTTAAATAGATCATTTTCTTTAATAGATCAATATTCTGTTGTTTTACAGATTCAGGTACACACAGTGGTTTGGCTGGTAAAAAAATCAATGCACAGATACAGTGTCATTTTTGCAGCTGGGACCAGTGCAAGGGAGCAGATTGCTGTAGCAGAGTCTCTCCTTCAGCTCATCTCCAGCCAGCCCTCTGCTCCTCTAAAATCTCCCGCAGTTCGTCAAATTCTGCAGGACTAGCAAAGTATTCACTGCTCCACAAAGTGAACCGCTTCCTACCCCTGGAAAGAAAAAAAGGTCACCTCTGGACCAGGGCTGTGGTTATTACTGGTAGGGGGCAAAAGGCTTGGTTTCACAATGTCTAGCTTGCTTTCTTTTCTGAAATCTTTTACATAACTATAGCAACCATGCAGCATATTCATACTTCCAGCTATCCGTGACAAAGAGGGATGTCTCCTGTGTTAGAACACGGTTTGCCTTTGTTGCACGCAGAACTGATGCTATCCTACAGTATATTTTGTGTGTAATTTATAAACATTGCTTATAAATTAATAAAACTAAGGTTCTGGAAAACCTTTTTGTTTAAGTAAAGACATTTTTCATATCATATTAATCTTCTCTGTTACAACTTTCAAACAGGTGCACACGCTTTTCTTATTTAAAAGCAATAGATTAAGACTGAGAGAATTAATATGGACTTTTCCATGACTAAAACTGACTATGGAAAGGATGTAGCAGAACACTGCCACCTCCAGTTACAGATCATGCACAGAATATACTGTCTATATTATTCAGACATTTACTCAGAGTAAATGAAAAACAGGCATGAGCTCCAACTGACTGCCAGTGAAGAGGCACATACACATTTGAGCCTTTGATCACAGCTGTCTTTTAAAAAAATAATAACAAAACCTGATACCACAGAAACAAATAAACCATCACTCCCCACATACTAGTAACAGCATGCTGCCATGTTAGCAAAGTTCTTATGACTAGGGACTGTTCGATTAATGACTCTAACCTCTAACTTCAATGCTTTCCCTACTCAGCTTACATTCGGTATAAGAAAAGGGAATCTACCTTCCCATTTTCCGTATGTCCTTGCTGTCTAGTTGTCTAGGATGAACTACTTCTTGAATACTTATAAAATTCTGGGGGATAGGCCCGTGACCCACACAAAACATAGGTGGTGGATTAGACTGAAAGATTGCACTGATGTGGGGCACTTTTTTGCCAGTGTGAAGAGATAAGCGTTATCCAAACACATATAAAACAAGGAGGCAGAGTTGCAGCTGGTGAAATAAAGAGGATGACTATAGCTGCTGCTACTACTATATGGGTGGTGAAAAGAGATGAGATAATACCAGTACAACATGCAGAAGGGTGAGAATTCATCTCCTGAGATCCAGGGGAATAAAATCCCATAAAGCTCCTGTACCTAATATTTCATTATGGCTAGAGCAGAGTTTCCAACTTTTATGTAGCCGAGGTTAATTGCTGCCACACTCTCCTTCTCCTTACCTCTCCTTTCTGTCTAACCTGCCTTGACCACACTCCTGAGACTTTTGTCTTCCTGCTTCAGTCACTAAGCCATGTGACATACAACTTTGCTTTCCACATAGGACTGACATGTTTTTCCTCTGTCCCTTCCCCAGCCTTAGACCTGAGACTGCTCCTTGTCTTTTCCTTGGCTGAAATTGCATTGGAGTTTACTTGAAACACGTATTGCCTGTCAGATCAGCAATCACAACTGTGTAACACTTGTTATTACTACGGTCTCATGTTCTGGGTATGATTTGTTTGGAGAGACAGTGAGAAATTGAATGAAGCTGAAAGAAAAACAAAAGCAATCGAGAGGGAAAAAATGAATTATGAGTTAAGACCAAGAGAAAAGATAAATATGCATGGCCTGGCTAAGTAATGTCTACGGCTGGAGGAGAGGAAACACGGTTACCGACAGTTGTATGAATAAACACAAAAGAAAGAAATTATCAAGCAGGGCACTGGGAAACAGTAGAAATAATGGGAAGAAAAGAAGGAAGCATATTGGGATTAAATGACATATATTAGACAGGGGAATTGCTTTCCAAGTCTGAGTCCTCCAATAACATTAACATTCCACTTTTAAAACAATTTGTGGAATATAATTAACCTTTTAAAAAATCTTTGTCTTTAAAGATAAAGCCATTACCATTTCACACCTATATATGATTACATCATTTAAAAACCTATCACTGCCTGCATAAATGATAATAATTCTCAGAGAGGAGAACAAGTGAGAACAACCAATGAGCATTAGTATGGAACGTGTTTCCCTGTTTTTCTGGACAAATCTTGGGTGGTTTTCTCATTGAAAATAAGCATACTTTAAATGCAATTATGGTGCGAGAAGGGTAGAATTCTTTCAGCCAGAAAAAAAAACAGTATGAAAAGATGGAAGTGGGTAAAGTATAAATATTCAAATTAAAAATCTCCCCAAAGAAACAGCTTGACTTTTCTTTACAAAATGAGGTATGTATTTTCAAATTGTCCTGACTTCAAAAATGATAATAATTTAAAATAATCTAAATACTAAAATTATATACTCTGGACCAATCCATTCCTTTGGTTGGTTGGTTGGTTTAGATTTGTCTTTAGGCCAATACAATAATTATTTATATAGATCTACTTCCACAAAAGCAGTGACTAATATTCCAAGGGTACACCTAACACCAGCTTGCTTTTCATGATGTGTGGACAGTCATTGTAGTCAGCACTTTTAAATTTATAGAATTAAAACCCGAGAGATCATAAGATCATCTAGATTTATCCTCAGTGAATCACAGGCTCTTAAATTTCACTAGTTTCCCTGGAATGTATCTGAAACTCATGTTTGGCTAAGGCACATCTTCCAAACTACACTCAGCACTGATATGAAGGCAGGAGGTGCAGAATCCAGTCCTTCTGATAATTTGTGCCAAAATTTAATCGCTTCCACTCTTAAAAAATGTCTCTGATTCCTCATCTGAATTTGTCTGGCGTCCAGCCATTGGCTCTTTTTATGCTTTTCTCCACCAGACTAAAGAGCCCTTTAGTACCTAGTATATTTTCCCCATGAAGGTAACTGTACACTGTAATCAAGTCACCTCTCAATCTTCTCTTTGATAAGCTAGACAGATTGAGCTCTTTTAGAGTCCCACAGTAAGGCGTTTTCTCCAGCCCTCAAATCATTTTTGCGGCTCTGTCTTGAACCCTCTCCCGTTTTTCACTGTCCTTTTAAAAAAGTGGACACTAGCACTGATGAAATATTCCAGTAGCTGTCTCACCAGTTCCTTATGCTCTTCGCTGTACTTATTCATCCTCTGAAGAAAGGCAGAGCTAGTCAGAAAGCACCATCTGGTGAGGAAGTCTGACTGGTAGGGGGCAGATTTAAATACTTAAAGAGTAGCAGAGGGGAGGGTGGAATGGGCAGAGGACGTTTAAAGACTGACTTGCTAGACTATGATCATTTTTAGTTTCCCCAGGAGGTTAGTGAATTCTTCTCCCTTAGACTGCTATTGCCTGTGTTTAGAAAGGTGAATAGCAGCAGACTATAAAATATGGAAAATGAAAATTTCATTGGGATTACACATGGATGAGGAGAATCTGCATCTGCCTGCTGGAAAACACAGGACTAATGGGGGTAAGGCATGCAGGGAATAAAAAAGAAGAGAAATGTCGTGATAGTCAAATAAGAACAGAAAAAATCCACAACAGTCAAAAGAATACAAATGGAAAGGGGATTTCATGACTCTAACTGATGTTGTAGCCTATATTAAAAAAACATGGAATTACTGAAGTCTCAGGATGCAGGTCCAGTATTCAAGCCAATGCCCACCCTGCAGAGCCAACACCTGAGAGAGGACACTGATGATTTTGCCCCACTCTGGCTCTGCAAATTGTATTTCTTAGTGAAAGATCCTTTTTTAGAAGCTTATAAAGATGTTAAGTAAAGGGCAGGATGCTGAACCTGGGAACTGTTTACTTATGCACCCAGCTGATCATAACTGCTGGGGCAGCTCATGAGAAAAAGACTGCCAGACAAGCATAAAGCTGGTTGCTGAGATCAGAGGCGACAGTCTGAGTTGCAGATATAAAAGGCATGCAAGTCCAAGACAGCTTTCGAATGACTTTCAGAAGCTGTGGAAGCTAAAAGCACTCTCTTCCCCCCTTCTGCAAGGACTAAAGCATTTGTCTCTGGCTCTACATTACACCATGCTTATTCATTCCTTTATGATCTTTAGATTGGATTTCTACAATGCACGGTGACTGAGGAATAAACTTGAAAAGTGCATGGCAGCTTCAGTTATTACAGCAGGAGGCTACTTACTACTGTGAAGGTATTAGCCCAAGCAGAAAATATACTGCATGAGCTCTTCACTGTAAGTGCTGACCCTGTATTCACAGTAGCATGAGCATTGTTTTGCCTTTTTTTTTTTTTAATCATCCAAGTAATCAATAAAAATTCATTATAAAGGACACACAGTATTTAAAAACATGTGATTTTGAACACTCTTGGTAAACTTCTGCTTCATATAATTTTTTACACTTCCAAGAAAGGACAGTGTGAAGTACTATTGTTAGGTTTTGACCATCTGACTTTTTTTTTAGAAACATTCAAATACCTAAGGCACGTATGGACTACAGTTGATCCTTTCTGAAAAATCGAAGCTTTTCTTTGTTGCTTAAGCCCTTTACTAAAGCTCCCATAGCCCCTGCTAATATCCATATAAACTTTACCATTCCATACCAACGTTGCCTGAATTCCAATAAATTAGACAACACAGAGAACATCAACAGCAAAAATTACACTTTAGCTGAGGAGACGGGAATTCAAAAGTCTTTGCTATGCCTAACCCATTGGTGTTACCAAGGGAATACAAACAAAGGAAGGCTAACATGGAAGTATCTCAAAGGCTTCTTGATAACTGAAACACAGACAAGATAGGGTGTGGGATGCAGGAGAAGGAACTTTTCCAGACATTCTGCCCTTGTTTTGCAAACAGCCATTGCAGGGGCATTTTCTTCTTTCCTTTAATTGGCAACTAACCCCTTGAGCCCAACAGTAGCAAATACTTGTCATATAAGTCCATTTCACTCCAGATTTTATCGCCCATGCAAGATGGTTAAAAAAGCCCTATATTCTGATGCTCCCAAGTCACTTTTACACTGTGTAAATGTGCCAGGATGCACAATTTGACAGTGGCACACAAAATTGGTATAAATATTAGGCAGGTCCTTCCTTTCAGCTGCTAAGTTTCCAAAATAAAACAGTGACACCAATAGAGGGTTCCTTCTCTCAGGGAATAACAAGGAAAATACATTTAACTGTTACATTATTGTAAGAAAATTAAATGCAAAAGCAAATTCTTTTCAAGCATTCATGAACATGATAACATTAATTCTCCTTTTGAGAACTGCATTTTCTTACATTTACTTCTTTCAGAAGATAAATTGTTAGGGAAGTTTAGAAAACTTCAGGTATCTGGTCTTTTTTTACTCTAGCATGAAGAAGTAAAAGCAATGGGTTTTTTCCAATTTATGTATTCTAAATTGTGTTGTATCCAGATAGATGCAGCATTCTAATAGAGGAATAATGCCTTGTACTTATTTTACTATTTGGTGGTTTGATTTTTCACTTCCCAGAAATATAATCGTCCACCTTTTTTCTAGGCAAATTTTTCCACCATGTACTAGAATTATTAACTCCTCAAAAATCTTCTGTTCAAACATCAGACTTGCCTCACTAAGGATAAGTGTCTTTAATATATTTGAAATAGTAACATTTTGTATTTAATTTCCAGCTACTATGTATACCATGCATTCATGTACAGCTTCATATTCTCTGATATGAATGTTTATTTCAAAATGTGTTTGTTAGCAGCAGAAATGTGACATTGCACATACAGAGTCAGAACAGGAGAGCAGAAAAATCCAGGTACTATTCCCATTATTACTCCATCTGCTTTTTGACCTTGGCTAAATTACACTGAACTTGTGCTACCTCAATTTCCCTACTTTAAAATTGAGAACGAGACACTTCACTCCCTGTGTAATGAAGCTAAGTATTTCTTTATATAAAAATGGGAGATCCCTTAGCAAAATGGATTCAATGCAAATAAACTAATGCAATGTTATGGTTGAGAATCTGAACAGAGAGCTATCAAAAAAATGCAAAGGCAAACTCCCACAGCAATTATAAAGTAGGTCATATTGAATGTATGTGTTAATGCATTGAAGGAACATATACTTGCTTAGTAAAAATTGCAGTGGCTTTAAACACCCAGACATATGTGAGTTCAAATTCAATGTACTGTTATAGCCTGAAAGTTGCATTTTCATTTAAGAAGACTTTATAACAGATAACGCATTGTTTGCATTTTATCCAATCATTTCTGATACTCTGCTCTATTGATCAATATGGTTTCTTTCCTTTTATTTTGACATTGTAGCAGCATATACGTAGAACTGCAATGACACTGCTTCATTTGACATTGTAATATTCCCTGTACAGCTGCATTTACATCATTTTCAGCCCTTTAGAATGACAATAACTCCCATGAAATCAGATGATCAGCTATTATTTCCACAGAAACATCATGAAAAATAACTAGTTTGGAAGCTGGATGCAATATATTAGCTATCCAAGCACTTCAAAACATAGTTGTTTTTTTTTTTTTTAATATAGTAGACCCTAACTAAGGTTCTCTTCTCATTCATTCTCCTATTTGCACTGCTAAAAATGTGTCTTGGAAAAGATCCATTTTTCAGTAACTGTCAAATGAACATATGGACAATCATGTCATAGGTCCATCTACTTAAATGGTCAACAGCAGTTATTTAGACAGAAAAATGAGAAGCAGGGCATGAATATATCCCATGGAAAACACTGAGGAATCATCACTTACAAACATACTGAGATGAAAGTTGTACCAGCACTACTACATTTAATAGCTTTCTCAATAATTTTCTAATACCTTTCGAACAAATTTTCATAATATTTTTGGTAACAAGCTCTGCTCTAAGAAGAAATATGTTTCCTGTTGTATGTATAAAAATGCAGAATCTCATTTTCTAGAATAGAAATCTGTGACTAAGTGACAGGTATCTAAACAAAGATGTTTATTCCAATAAACTGGACTTGTCTCTCAACTCCAGGAAAGATGTATGCCCATATGGAAAAGCTTAGCCAAACTGTATGATATATTAACTTAGTTTCTGTTATGAGCAAACCTGTATATAATCCTAGGAAAAGCATTTAGAATGCACTTAATGGGCCTGGGTTATTTAAAACCAAATTATCTTGAAAAAGGGGAGATTTAAATTAAAAACTGTCTCAAAGACACAACACTAGCACAGTATTTCTTTATGATGTGCCTCTGTGGATTCAGTACATTTTCTCCTGAAAGGTAACTCCAAATGAAGCATGTGGCTTAGAACTGATATCAAACCCAGTGATGTCACGTGCAATCCACATCTGACTAATTTAAACTCACAATTTTCATAAAAGTCTGTTTATTCATCATAAAGGCCAAAATCCCTCCTTTTTATTTGTGAGGGTTTTTTTCAGTGGAGTTGCCATTATCTTTCAACTTGGACAATAAAAAAGCAGAATCAAAAAACTACAGTAGCTACTTCTGATGTGGGGATTATGTTGTATATGTACAAATCATTGCTGAGGGAAATCTTTAATGTGCAGGTGAGTAATAGTTGCCTCTAACTTTCTGGCCACATAGATATGATTTGGAGATTAGAGACTGGTTAGTTGTTGAGATCCCCAGTCTTTGCTTGCACAACTGAGGCAACCAGCAGCAAAGCTGAAGACTCCTGAATTTTGCTTTAACAATGCTGTAGTACTTCTATCTAAGCAAAGCAAATCCTCTGTCAAAAGTACAAAAGTAATACCCCAAAGGGGTTCTAGTAGCTATCCAGCAGCAGTCCAACATCCACAGTGCCTAAATATTTAGGTTATCCTCTCTGGGGTAGCTAGTAGTCATAAAACTCCCCCACAGTACCTCTCCTCTACAGAGCAAGAACTATTCTTGTGCTGCAGTCGCTAACGCTTTTGAAAACTAACAGTTCACTGGGGGCTGGGGTCTAGTTACTTTTGAATCAAAGCACATCCCAGGTACTGCGTGAGGATGTGAAATACTGGGTACATCCAGATTCCCAACAACTTGAACAAACTGCTGCACCATTCAGTCTAGCTACCCTCTTTCGAACACTGCACACAAAGCTCCCGTGTCTTCTGCAGCCCTTTCCCCAGGGACCATCTGATCGGCCCATAGACACCTAGCAGCCATTGCTTTTAATTTAATCTTTTCAATCAAAATCAAGACACTGGCAAGCAAGAAATCCACTCACATATCTTTGTTTCAGAGAGATGATCATCTGTTGGCGTACTGACCGGGCTCCTATCACCCTGGTTCCAGTAGAAATTTTCCCAACACAAGCAGACAAATGTGTTTTGTTATCTTCACTGAAGATACTTTTGAAGGCAGATTACAGAGCATTTTGGAGAAAGAAAATGTTCTTTCATAATTTTGCATTGGAATACTGCTGGTTAAGAGTTAAAAAAAAAAAAGTGGTCACTTTTGCAGATTAAAACATTCAGATTAAAGGATTAATGTAAAAAAATGAGGTACGAACTTTCAGTAACGAGAAAATACTGCTACAAAGCGATTGTTTCTATTGTCTAAAGGTGGTCTCAGACATCTTTCCTAAGAAATTATGTGGGGCTGTTCTTGTCATAATGTGAAGTTATAAAACTGACTTTTAACTGGAACTTTATGGAATCATACTTATGTAATCTGGACCTTTTAAAACTATATCAAAAATCTGATAAAGACATTGCTCTATGCTAGCTGTATCTTTATGATTTTAGGGGTTTCTAGGTTTTTTTGTTGTTTGGGTTGGGTTTTTTTTAAAGCTTTGAATCCCTCATAGTATTCGCAACAAATTCATCTTGATTTTAACGCTTCTGCAGTGACTACTGCAAAGCTTCTTAACTTTTACACTATAATGCAGTCAACGTATTTATAGTTCTTGAAAATGTCACATGGCAATGTTATGCCAGGGACAGCACATCTCAGAGACTCTTTAATATGTCTGCATTGTTGTATTCTATTTGTAGAGGCATTTTTGTCAGCGGCAATGAAGAAACAGAGCTGCTGCTGCAGCTCTTTCAATAACATTCAAGCTTATAGTTGACCCGAGGGGCTCACATTATGACATCCATATTTAATTTAACAATAAATCATATTTTCATGGACTACAGTATTGCATTATAACCTCACTGTTTTATGTGCATGGGAATGCAGCAAAAGCAGGCTTGTATGTATCTACAACACAGACTAAATGGTTAGTTCATAAGAGCAAGGTCAAAGTGTACAGTGATGACAATATATAAAAGGTTTTACAACAACTCTTAGAAGTCTGAGGGAAAAAAAAGGACAAAAAAAGCTGTCCAGAATGGACTGCATTTAACTTAAGGTGCATTTTTTTAAAATCCTCTTAACTGCAGCCCTTGTTTACTGTCAGTTTTAGTTCTGCTCTGCACTTCCCATTGCAGTCAGCATTCTCTGTATCTCGTTTTCTCTTCTGCTTCACTCGAGCATATTTAAGGAGAAAATTAACACCACCTGATCTTAAGCTTTATCCATCCCTTTCTCCTCACAATAATTTCTTCTGTTTGCCCTGCATTTTTTACTGTTGACCTTCTAGCTGACTCCAAATTCAATGTTCATATGTTTTCTATTTACTCCCAAATCTAGTCCTGCTTGTTCACATTTATTCTTGCTCATCTCCCTCTTACTTGCCTCTGCCCCTATCACATCACATCATCCTCAACCCTATTTTCTGTCTGTACTAACTTCAACTCTCTTTCCAGTGCCTACATCTTGCAGCCCTCTGCAACCTAAAATTCATTTAATTCATTCTTTCCTCCCCATCAGCATTATTAATGATCTTCTACCAGCCAGATTATGGAATAACTTCATTGCTTTTCTCCATCAGCTGCCTCTGGCAAGAGTTTACCCATTATTTGCACTGTTCTCCTCCATAGACTTTATGAAACTCTATTGTCTCTTTTAGAAAGTTCTACTTTTCAAAACTAAGTGGTTTCAATTTCCTTGTTATTGGCAGCCTTGATCTTTGGTCTAAGTGTCATCCTTAACATACATTACATAAAATTATGGAAGAGCAACCGCAGCAAAAAGTATTTCACTACTCTGATCCATGTTCTCTTTTTACATCTCATCCAGCTTTCTGTTTGTCGCCTCTTCATGCATTGTATCTAAATTAGATTTTCAGTTCCTTGGGGTAAGAAGACATCATTTTCATTTATCTGTAAAGCACCATGCATGCTTATGGCTCTGTAGAGATGCTAAATATGTATATCCACATTTATTAAAATATTGATGCTTTTATCTATTCATATAGTGCAGAAGCAACATGGCAGCAGTTGTACCCATTTAAAAACTATTTTCCGTCTATAATAGCTATAATGTGATATATTTATAGTAGCTGCATGCTGTTCACTCTCTATTTCCTAGTTCATATTTACATTGCTCTTTCTGGTCTTATTAACTAACACTGCCCCCAAAATAAAAATCTCAATTTTCTCTGACAGCATCAAAATCTTTTTCTAAAAATAAAGCATAGGGGTAGCATATAGTGGGTTTATTACTTATCCATACTGTGTGATCACAGTCTTAGTGGGTGAAGGTTGCTGTACCGACTCAGGACTGCTCCTGCCCTCCAAAATCTTGTCATTTAAATAGTCCTGATGATAGTATAAATTTTAGGAATTTTGGATGCCAGCATTCTTGCTACGTAGCTTGAGAGTCATTAAGGTATCTGATTTTCAGAGTACTAAAGCACAGCTCTTTCTAAAACAGGAGGTCTTGAAAAGGGAAACTCATTATTTTGAAAATTTTGGCTAACAAAATTAACATAATTAGTGCAAGCATATTCTAAAAGCTAGGATGATTTTTAATGCAAAAAGATAAAATGAGGATACTATCAATCCAATTACAACATATTAAAATATTTCTATTAACAAGTGCACTAACGGGCTGTAGATACACTCTCCTTTGCAGTCAAGCACATTTATTTCTTGGTTAAACAAAAAAGTAAGTAGGCATGCCCAAATCCTACAGCAGAATCTACACAGGTCCCTGTCATGACCCAGAGCTCATTGCATGAATGAGCCTGTACTAATGATTTCAAAAGTTATCTCAAAAGATAAGGAATTATTGTAGAGTGGACACTGTGTGCAGAGCAATTAAACTGTTCTGCTTCACATAACACTTAATAAATGGTTAAGCATTTAAGCATTGAATAAAGTGAACATCTTCAAATATCCTGCTTTGGAGGACTTCTGAGCTGAAAACTTGAAATGGGTTGCTCATTTGTGGGTCAGTACATACAGAGTGGCCTTAACAAACTGTTTACTCAGAGTAGCAGGAGAGAAGTTACTTGGGCATAATGGTACTGGCATTTCTTCATACAGTGCATTACAGCTGATGGATTTAATATTTATATTATCTTTGCATACGGAGACCTGTATCGACCAGTGTTCCACTATGCTTTTTACTGGAAAAAATGATAAATATCAGTGCAACTTAATGTCAAACTGCATCTATAACTAAACCTGTGTAAGGTTGCACTGATGACAGTCAGACCACGTACATATTTAAAAGCTTTGTTGGACTGAACAAATGGCAAAAGGTTCATTTTACCCAACTCCAATGTCTCCCATATAAGCATCTACCTCAGAGCTAGTCCACTTAATTTCCTTATTATGCATGAAGAGAACTGTGTCAATGAATGCACTAAGGTGTGATTCATCAGACCTACCCTAAATATTTACTTCAGCATAAGCCATTGTACATTGTAAAACAACTAGATCTGGTAAATGAATCCCATTTCATCAAACAGTCAGAAGCTAATGTTTATTCATTTCTTTACATCTTCAGAGAAAGTCAAATCCAGATATTCTGTCTACAACCTCGTAAGTAAAGAAAACTCCTTGCCAAAACTGCTGTCCAATGTCAACTATTGCTCTCCAGACATGGCTTGGGACCAGATATGGCACGGCCCAGGAAGTGACCTCCAAAGGCAGCTAGAAGATGGTCTGCCAGCTTCAGAGAGAGGCAGGCCCTACCAGTTGGTTTCAGTGCCAGAAAATGGTCCTCTGCATCTTCTACTTAGTTGAAGAAAAAAATTAATTGGCATGGATGACAAGTCTAAACTGCAACTTCAAATGGAAAGGAAGAAGACAGAAAGGTAGCTTTTAAAAGAACATTTTAATGAAAGTAAGGATAAAATAAAGAATATAAACAGCAAAAGTAAAAAAGAAGCATGAAGATGGAAAAATGGCTACAAAAAAACATTGAACTATGATATGACATTCATGACTGTGATCACTTTGGACAAATATAACAGGGAGAGTAGCTGTTATTTAAATGAACTGGCATTTTAAAATACAGTTCACTTGATACATAGTGAGAAGATCTACTCCCTGTAAATTACCTCAGAGAATACTACCAACAGAAGGAAGATAAGGAAGGAATTTCCAGAATATTGGAAACTGGACCAACTTTGTTCCTATCAAAACTAATGGTAAAGCAACACTTTGGGCCATCCTGATTTAAAGGCAGAAGCTGAGCTATAATGACTTAATGGCCCTGTACAGGAATGAATTATTACACAGATCTCATTGTTTATGGGAGGTTGTATTCTGTAAGGATATTATGAGATGCAATGGTCAGGTTTTCAGGTGCACTCAACTTTACATCCTTCACAATGAGAAGTATGAATGGTAAGCACTTTTGAAGATCAATGTGGTTGTTTTGCTCAGCAAAGAACTATGGCCCTACAAAACTGAGTTTAGAAATAAAGCATTTATGCAGAACCTTTTCATCTGTTTCCACCCCAAGATGGGAGAGTGGGATTAAAACTACTTGCTTTCCTTTCAGCTAAACATTTTTTTTGTCTAATCACATCACTTTACTCTGATTTACATGAGTTTTAGCTTCAAGAATCACTGGTCATTGTTGAATGCAAATAAGCACAAAGTAAAATTATATTAAGTTTGCACAATTGATCTTTCATCATTTTAAATGGTGCCTTTTAAAATTTCCTGTAAAGTCAGCCTGAAATACTCCCATCGTTGACTGTCATCAAGTAGAGCAGGGTCACTTTGGGAAAACCCATTCTCAGTGATGTAAATTATAGGGTTATTATATGTATCCTAGAACAAGAGAGCAGAAGTTTTATTCAGAACAGATGTAAGAAAGCCCATAAAATCAGATGCATTACCCTCTATCTTTTCTGAGCTACAAACTAAAACTAGTTTTCATCAAATTGCACTGACCCTATTAACTTAATTTTCCATGAGCTGACCTTTTATGACTAACAATGGAAAAGCAAAACTGTGCAAATATCCATGAAGACAGTGAAATGACTTATTTTAATGAGAAGACTAAAATATCTTTCCAGCATTAGCATCTGCTTATTGTCACTGCTCTTTAACCCCTTGTACTGGCAGTTACCACACGTCCCATTGCCAGGAGTAGATGCATGCCAGGAAAGCCTTACTGCTGGCATCACAAAGATCATTTCTGGAGTTCAGAAGATGATATAACACTGGTGTGTCATTTCAAACTGTAAAATAGCTATCAAGTACAAAGGCAACAGGAAAACACTAAGGCTTCTACTCTTTATAGCATGCAAAAATCAAATTAAGAATCCCAAGGTGACTTGTTTATTTATATCTCGTACAGTGTCTTATGCCATCCAGATGGGCTCCTCAAAAAAAAAACCAAATCACCAGTATTACTCATTGGATTCTCAGATCCCCTCATCGGCCAGCTAAGAGTAGTAAAATTGTTTTGTGACCCTCAGGTCATTCCTTGATATAACACAGAAGTCACTGCAAACTCCATGGTACTACAGCCAGTCATAAACTCCCAGTTGCAACAGGCCAAGAAGGATCCATTATTTGCTCAGCTTCACAGTCCATTGAAACATTTAGTCTGCATTTTCTTGGTCTTAAGTTCAACAGTTCAGAGCAAAGAAGTCAGCAGTACCCATGATCATCATTTTTTCCTCTTTAGTGAATTCCAGAAGCCTTGATGATAAGTAACCTTGCTTTGAATGCATTGCAGAAATCCGGGACTTCATGATGGCTGGATATTCACCAGCAGTAAATATGGTCCTGAGAAACCCATCTAAGGTAAAGGACAGGTACCCTTTCATTGCTTTTTGTTCTGCTACGGAATTCGCAGAGGTTCTACCAATCTGAGTTAAGAGCTATAGGCACAAGTCCATGTTGTTTTCTTCAAATACCTTACTGCAACTGTGTCAGGCTTTAGCATGAGCTTTTATCACCTTATAAGCTGCCTTGTAAGCTCTGGTACCAATGCTGGGGCTACAGCTTTTTCACAACCACCTACAGCAACAACATAAGGCTCATTAATAGTGATCACTCAGTCTCCAAATGTTCTGAAGCAATACCTTGCATGAATATCAAACATCTTGATGATCTTTTCAGATCTCCAGCAACCTTCATCTTCTAAGGACTGAGGTAAACCAAAGTGATACAGGAAGCAGAATGCCATTTCGCAGGTTACTACTGATTTTGCTGTAATAATTGACTCCTGAAAATACTAAAAGAAACAAAAAAGGGTTAACTTAATAACTTTTTTACATTCTAACACATGAAGAAACCTAACTGCACATTTTCTCTGTTATGAGATGCAAATATTTCCTCTCAACTGCATGCTGACTACTGTTACAAGACCCCAGAGTTGGCAAAAATGCTCAGCACACAAAATCTTCCAACCAGGCACATAAAATGAAATGAGGATGCAAATTTTCAAAATAGATCAGTGGACAGCAACTCCCCAGGAGAAACATAATTCTGATGGGTGCTGGTCACATGAAAATATAATCCTTTCATTTAAATGCCTGAATGGCAGCCTGGCTTCATGTACAAGGCACAAGCGTGTTGCAAAAATCCTGACGCTTGAGAGCCTGACAGGTAGATTCATTCTAATGAAAGAATTTCTCTCCTTGAGAACTCTGTCTTTTAAAAAGTTTAGTGCCACACTTAGCAAGGTAACTAAGCTGATCTTTTATGATTTGAACTTGGTTAGCTGGGTGAGCTGTTTCCTCTAGACTGTTCCATTCTCCATCACTGTCTGTGCCAGCATCAAGACAAAGAAGATACTGTCAATGCATTCAATGTTTTGCAATGGTGTGAATTCAATGGTTCCCTCATTAGATCTATATGACATTAAAGGCTTTCATTGGGGTCTACTAGATTTTAGATGGAGTTTAGGGCACTGGTCTCTTTAGCCACCAACTTGAATGGCTTGGCAATAGTTTATCCAAGAAACCAACTCTCTTCCTTTTATGCTGCCACTGCTGCAGACTGCTCAGTCCCTCTAACTGCAAGCAGGAATTAGCTCACCTTTCTAAAAGCTCATGACTTCCAACCTTTCTTGTCCCCCCTTGATAAGACAGAGATCAACTTTAATTTCCTGGATGTGTTGTTAAAGCTGGGCAGTACTGGGGATGCAGTTCTACAGGCTTAAAAGGAATTCACCTTCTGTTCAGATTTAGCAGTGGTTGACATGAATATGTTTCCTAAGGGACTATTTTTTTGCTGCTGAGAGGTCACTGGAAGTTTAAATATCAGGATACCTTAAGATCTTGTATAGGCTCTTTTAATTTTGCGTACATCCAAACACAACTACATTGCTTTTAAGCCTTCTGAAAATACTAGATATTGCAAAACACATCATAAGCTCTGGTTCAAAGAGTATCAGTTATCTTGCTCTTTTACTTGAACTGTCTGGTTTAGTGTGGTAATTGGAAAAGGCCAACAGTGGCCTTGAATTATTATTTGTTAAGCTAAGAGGCTCCAGCCAGGAATAGGTCTCCATCATGCTGGTGGAATGTAGAAATCAGTCAGCCTTTGCTTCAGAGACTTGGGCTAAATATACCAAAGTGTTTAAGAACCTTAGAAACCTAAAATTCATAAAAATTTTGTGGGTCTTAGACTACCACGTATCCTAATAAGACATAGGTGCTTATGAAATGTCTATCCCAAGGCCTTGCTGTATTGAAACCCAGAACTGAGGAAGGTCTAAAGAAGTTGAAAACACAGCAGAAAGGAGGAGGAACAACACTAAATTGCAAAGGTTAACAAAATGTATGCTTAGGACGTTACATATGGTTTAGATTATTACTCTTAACAGTTTCTGAACCAGAGATTTTGTTTAATCCAAAGCAGGAAACTTGTTCATTAGTAAATATGTCTGTACTATATTGTACTATGTATTCCCCTGTATTTTCAGGTTCAGCTTACTGTGTATTGATATTTAAAAATGCCAACACAGAACCCCATACTGCCTTCTTCTTAAAAGGACAGCATTAGACTTCAAATTATCCTAACTTCAAATGACTGGTCGTAAGGATTTCCATCAAATGGCTCTTTTAAGACAACATTTACTGCAGCAATCAATTATGAACCCCAGATTTAGACAGTGCCTTCTCCTAAACAAACAGGTGCATACACATCCTTTAGCACAGCAAGACTCAATAAGTTTGTTTACAAAGTAATTCACAATAAATCTCACAGGTAGTTTGCTTTTCCTTCCAAATGCAGCACCAGAAAAACACATTAAATTCTAAGGAGATACGTGTCTGTGCCTGAGAATGAACCCACGTAAAAGAGGAAGGAATACACGAGAATTCTAAATTTTGAAAGGCAAATTCTTGCAATTTGCAAGAGCAATTAGGAGCAAATACAGTTTGTTACTGTTACTTTTATTGACTTCAGTGGGACTGGGTGTGTGTTAACTGTTTGCTGGTGGGACTACAAGGTTTACTATCTAAGCTTAAACTGGGAAAAAAGAAATCCTTTGCTGGTACAGAATCTGGTTCTGCCATATTGAGAGTAATGCTTGCCTAGAAGACACTAGCATTTCTCATTCTAATTTTCAGATCATAAATTACTTAGTACACTTTATAACATTTAAGTGCAACCAGCTATCATTCATTTTTTACATCTCAATTAAACACCAATACTGGAAAAGATTTATGCTTTGTGTTAGGAAATGAAGAGAAATAGAACTGCATCCCTGAAAAATGTAAATGTCAAGTCAAGTTTCCAGATTGTCTCATACCTTCCAGAGTCGCCTGATTTAGTTCTATGGCTGTGTCTGTGGGTCAGCTAGAAGCAGAAATACAGAAGAAAACGTTCTTCCAAGAAACTGTGTATATAAGGCTTTTGTGGAGACACCCCAAAATTTGGGGATTAGAGACATTAAGGAGCATTTTCTCACTGGAAAGTGAAGGATTGTTCTTTTCACCTTTCTGTCATCTTCTCTCCCCTTCCTGATGCTCTCCCTTCATGCTGAAGTGAGGCATAACACCAAACTCTCCCAGACTCAATACCCCCCGACTACTACTTCTGTCTCCCTCCACACTGACACCTAGTGTTTAACAGCTAACTTTTTCTGCTCAGGGCACCTTCTAGGGTAAAAATAACTGTACGAAAATACTTTAAAAACAAACTTGGTGTAAGTTTTAACCTAAAACCTGACACATCTTAGGAACAATACACCTACAACATCGCTGCTTTAAAAGACCCTACCCCCACCGAGTCAGAAACAGAATGGTTTTAAAGGTTTTCAAATGTCCTACATCTTAGGTGTGAAATTGGTAGTGAATCAGTTGGTGTGAATGATTTTATTTGAAAGGACATTGCTCTAAGCTTTCTAATTCTTCACATGCTCTTTGTAAAAATGTTTATATAGAAGATGATGGCCTTTCCATGCTATGCAGCTACAATTGCTTCAACAGATCACTGCACAAGAGAAGTGAACTCCTGCCTAATGAAAGCTGGCCTACTTGGAGTTCCTCCAATGCCCTTTTGTTAAATGTAAAGTTCATAATATTAATCAGGCAACTGCTTATACTGGAGATCAAGTGAACATTTTCTGAAATTACAGCTGAGTTTTGTCAAAATGTTAGCTTTCCTTACCAAGTACATTCAGAATGCTTGCTATCTCCTACTCTGACGTCTATATAACAAAGCCCATTCAGTAGGCAGCACTGTGGGGCTGTACAGTGCCTGCAGTCCCAGCTGAAGGAATATCAGTACAGGAAAGAAACCACAAGGACTCAGCCAAATTTAAATTCAACAGACCACAAAAAGCATTCCTAGGGAAAGGCAAGCTGTGCCAGTGAAAGTGGGCCACATATTGTAAATTTTGGTGGCAAAGGAAAGGCTTCCATTGAAGCCTCTCTGGGATGCTGGCATGGTTTTTGCAGTCATGCTCTGCAGGGGAAAATGGCTGGTTGGTCTGTTTACAGTAGATTCACCAACCCCCCTTTCTGAATTCTTGAAACAAAGGCTCCTCCACTCTCTGATGAAAACCGTAATCTGCAGGATGCAGAGGACAGGCTGCTGCCTATTGAACAGCCAAACTCTACATGACCAAAATTCTGCAGAAAAATATTGTTTCTGCTGGTATCTTCCTAGTACAGATCAGGATAACCTGAAAAGCATTTTCTAAGAAGAAATGCTTTCACTTTGTAGCCTTCCATCTTTGCAATCTTCAAACCAGGGGAAGAAAAGAATTGCCAGGGCAAACCTGCCCCAGAAGTACAAAGATATATATCTTCTTGGTAGAACTGAGATTCAGAAGAGTAGGAGGCAGAACTGAGATTCAGAAGTTCATCCAAATCTACTTTGCTCTTTTCTCCTTGGATCATTTTCCTTCCAGCATACAAGAGACCTCAGCCAACTACTTTGATTCTCCCATCCTTTCTGGTTCAGCTTCAGTTGCTTTTATTCTTCACAATTCTCTTTATTTCTTCTTTCTTCCATTCCCTACCTTCTGCAGGCAAAGGTGCCATTTCCTATCTTTTCCTAGTGAGTGACCTTAATCTCTCCCCCAGTCCATACCAATAGAATTAAAATAAACAAATCAGAAGCGTAACAAATTTTATATGTGACTTCTAGCAATCTGACCAGCTTGCTTATGTGCTGTACCCCTTTTCACTTTTACGCTGTCTGCTGAGACCGTGAAAACTCTTCTCTTCAGAGCAGGGACTGTCTTGTGTTTGTCACAGAACTAAGCACAGTTCCTAGTTCTGAAGAACCCTCTCTAATTTGCTAAAGACAATATCTGGGAAAAGTATGTCCTTCTTAGTGAAAAACAGTCGATGTGAAGTTCAGTACATCAGAGTATACTGATAAACTATCTAAATGCATTTGCCAAATAAGATACTTGTCTATTGTAAGCCATCCAAAAATATCCTCATGGCTAGGATCCCTGTAAGTATAAACATTCTGATGAAGCAAAATGATTTAGAGTTACAATTTAAAAAAATGGAGTAAGCAAAAAGATACATAGGAAACATAATACTAATCCTATCCCAAAAGATTGTGCTATCCAAGGGGATCTAGAATATTAATTAGTAAGTTGTTGCAAACCTATAAAAAATCATCCCATAATTACTCTGAAAAAAGTTGCAATTTCAAAGCTACACTGCAGAATAGCATACTGGATTAATTATGCCAGACTGCAGCAATAACCTTGAATTAAAGCTGCAACCTTCTATTTTTAAGAAACAATTGCCTTTCTGGTTGATGAAACCTGTCGTCCCATCAGGTAACAGACGTGACCAGGAAAGAGAAAAGCGATAATGAGTCAATCCAAGCTGTTTGATACATTTCAAATCTTCCTCCCACAGAGTGTAGCTGCCACAAGCTACATCACCAGTCTGGTTCTTGAAAACTCGATCTCCTCCCTGATGGGTGAATGTGTCCCAGACATTAGGGTCCTTTCCATCTGCATTCCAGTCTTCTGCTTGAAAAACAAAACTTGGTTGTGACAATTTTGACATCAAAAGACATATGTTGAATGTAAATATTTATCACAAGGTAGGCACAAACCCCTCAAAATCCTATAAGCAAAATAAGCAGTATTCCCTCCCTGCTCCTCATATCATTTAAAGTAACTAGAAACTTTCAAGCATTAGTATGTATTTGCATTAGGTTTTGCATTTATTCATATTTTTGCTTACTGCTAATTATTTGAAAATCCTGTTTTAAAAAGCAGTCAGAGTTCTGACATTCTTCATACTTCCTTAGCCAAAAATCAGATGTTGCAACTCTTGAGATATTACAGGTTTTCACAAAGGCCATTTTCTAATGCAACTTCCATCCATAAATGTAAAAGATCAGTCCATATCAAAGAAAGCCTTTAGGGTATGAGAAATACATCCAACAAATAGGCACTTATGGCTTTCTGGATGTCCTTTGAAAATCCTGACAGTCTGTTAAAAAGAAAGGAATGCCATTATGAGCCATGGCCCTAGGCATATACAAGCTGAATTAATAACATAGCTCTGCAAAACTTCTGCTTTTTGCTTAGCCAAACGTTCACAGAAATGAATTTTGAGTGCTCAAAACCCCTGCACCATTTTCTTCACTTTCATAGTTTTGGGAAATTTCTTTGCAATTCCAAAACTGAGGTAGACAGATTAACTTTAAAATATTCAAAATTTAGCTGCTGTTTGAGATTACATAGTACTAACATCACATAGTATTTAAAACAAATAAATGCACCTTTCTTCATGACAAGCTTCTTTGTCTTTCCAGAGCAATGCAGTAGCTGAGGCAAACAATTAATTTTTAATGTGGAGAGCTCTGTAAACTTACACCCCTGCAAAGTGTGATTTTATCATAAAATTTCAGATAACTCCAAAATGGCCAACCTCATTTACCAGCAAGGTTTTTCAGAGCCCCCGTGAATGCACTGTTCCAGGGTTACTCTTTAAAAACTAAAATGACATTGTGTGTTAAAATCATGTATAAATTAAATATCAGCTGGGTTGTAAGATTAATAACTATATAATAGCTACATATCAATCCTCAATAAAAGTGTTTTAATAATCAATTAGTATCATAGAAATTAGAGATGGAGGAGAACTATTAGGAGGTCATTGAGTCCATCCCCTGCCAACACAAGATTGCTCCCTTAAGTATATTCAGTACTTAATACACATCTGTCTTATTAAATCTAAGTTTAATGCAAGGTTAAGCATATTGAAGACACTTAATTTAAAGCATTACTAAAATCTGTAATATCACTTCTATAACCTAGCTTTTCAAAGATCATTGTCACATTTCATGTTCTTTACGAAATTTTATTGCAGCACACGAACACTGATACATCTACATTTGGTTGGTCAGTAAATTAAACTCTTACATGGGACAACCTTCAAAGTAGGTCAAATTTTAGATCCAGACAGCTGAATTTCTCTTAATCTCAGATTTTATCACAGACTTTGTGTTCTGCCTCTATGCTCCTCGGAAAAATACAGTACTAAAATTTTTCTATATCCTGCTTCTGATTTCAAATATGCCTGCTGAAATAAATAGACATTTTGGATAAGGGCAGCAAATAACAAATAACAGTAATTCTTTGGTGGTACCTAGAATTTAGAAGCCTTTAAGAGCAGGCTTCCTGCACCATATCTATATGATATAGCTCTTTTTTCACTACAGTGGGAGTGAAGGGAGGCCAAAAGCTGCCATAATGGGCAGCTAACACACCTTCATTTAAGAATCAGCAGCTAGAGCACATGCTGAACGATTACTTTTTTGTCTGCCTTCCTCCAGCAAAGGAGGTGGGAGGGAGCAGGAGAAGCATTTGATTTTCAGCAGAGTATGACGCTACTACTCCAGTGGTCATTAGCCACTATGAAGCCCTGACTGGGGCTGTAGCAAACAGATCCACTTTCAAGCATTCCTCATGCTGTTCGAAGAGCCTCTCTGTACAGTGTAGAGTATCTGAGCTAGCTAAATGAAGTGTAGGAAGCAATCTAGCCCAGGCAACAGAAAGCTCCACATACACTAACATATCCTGCTGAGCCACAATTAGTCTGCAGAGAGCTCTGCTCTGCTTCAATGAACCGAGCGTGCACCTCTAAGCTTGCTCAGAAACCTCCACGCTACACAGCACTTCATAGTGTAGACATACCCGGAGTTTTAGGGAGCTTTGGGCCAGGAAAAAACAGTGATGAGGAACTAATTTTACATTTCAAGCACATAGGTGAGACTTAGCTACCAAATCATCATATAGCATGTCATCAAATGATTAATATAAATTATCATGAAATGTGATGCATGTTCCCCATTCTCTGTAATTATTACAATGGAATAAGACAGAATGCTTTTCCATTCAAGTGAGGCCATTGAAGCAGGAATATTACTGATAAGAGTATTGAAGTTTTCACGTGCTTTTCCAACTTAGCTTTTCTTCTAATTCAGCTGTGCTTTCACTTCTTGGAGTGAAATTTTCTCGGCCTGGTCTCTGCCCAAAAGGTGAAATTTTGTTTGAATTAATGCAGTTCAACTATTTGGCATATGAAAGAAATGAAGAAAACCACTTTTACCATTATGAGAATTTTTTGCAACTTTTCCTTCTCTCAAAAAAAAAAAAAAAAAGAAAAAAAATCAAGCAGAGGGTTGAAATTTAGCATAGAAATGGCCTTCAGTAAGAAGAAGTGCTTTTGAGTGTTCTGGTGCAAATTGATTTTGATTTGACTGAGTCATGAACCTTTGAAATCTGCACTTTGAGCATGCAGAGTACAATTGGTATGATTTTTTAGCACTTTGAAATATACAGAGTGGAGAAGGTTGTGCTGTGCATAAATACATAGCTGACAGTGAAAAATAAAGTAGCCTGTCAGCCCTTGCCTCATCCACTGTGTATCTTGTGATATGTGCAGCAACTGAGTTTGGACTCTACAAGAACTATTGCTTCAATCATGCTGCTTCGAAGTCGGAAGCTGCACAGCTTCCAAAGCTTTCAGGAGGAGGAATTCCCTGTTGAGTTTCTTACTTCTGTGGGAAAAGGGTCATTTGAGTAGTGTCTAGACCACATTATAGATTTTTTTTTTTTTTTAACGTTTCTCCCACTCAGAAGCCTCTAGGAAAGCTCATTAAAAATACATTAAGAGAACATTAAAGTTGCGCATCTAGCCACTCAAAAGGCAGGAAATTATAATGTCATTCTATATGCACACACAATTCACATTTTAAAAATTAGTCAGTAGAGCTATGCGCATTGCAGGACTCAAGTTAGAATATGGCCCAGAATATTGATTCCCCGGGAACAGTGAGCTGTTCAGTCTATTAGGTGAAGCTAACTGAGCTCGTTAAAAGGTACCAAGCATGGGCAAGTACTATCGCTTTCAGCAATAACCAAGAACTAAAGGCTACATCCTCAAAGACAATTTTAGATCTACAACTCCCATTTAGGTACTGAAATCAATGGGAGTTAAGTGCCTGTATGCTGCAGGGTATAATATGAGAAAATCAGATCTATGTGTATTTTAAAGGTCTCTAAACACACATTTATGAAAGGATAAAGTTTGGGGGGGTTATGGTTGTAGGTGTCCCTGTACCTTATGGGTTTAGATTCCCTAATCTGCCACATATTTTCATATCAAGCTGGGCAAATCATTTTATCAGCACCTCCACTCGGTTGGGAACATGATACATGTCCCCATGGGAGGGCCTCCACAAGTCCAACTGTTAACCTCTCAGTTCACTGTTTTTCATATTCTTTGGAGATGAATTCCTAACTGAGGACCCTTTGTGAGTACCAATGTCTGATGGGGTAGTTCTCCCATCCAGTCTTGGAATAGTCGATAGTAATCTACTTAAATTAGCTCTAGAGAAAGGAAATACTCAAGAACTAGTTGGAAAATTACTTACATCTCCTTTTCTTCACCCACTCTCAATAGCTAGTGAAAGGTTCCTCCTCCATATTTCTGAGATTTGAAACATCTTTTACCCTCTTACTGCTCAGGCCAGAAGTGTTTAAACACAAGTCCTACATGGATTTGCATCAGATGTAGCATCTACATAACAAGGCAAAGATCAAACACTCTCCTACACGAATCCAGACTTTCATTCACTTAAAACTTCCTTAGCACTTTGGCAGCTAAAAATTGACACCTTCAATTTGATACACTGCTGTAGCTGCACCCCAAGCAAATCCAACTGGAAAAGCAATATCCTCTGGCACCGGCTGCAGAGGACAGGCGAATACACAGCATTATGCGATGCTATGGAGGTGCCGGCTTCATTTGCAGACAACGGTTTCTGGCTCGATCACTCTTCCACTTGTTACAAGCAGATTTCATATTGAAGACAAAAATAAACCCTGCGGAGCTTCACACACTGAAGGGCAAGGCACGCACTTTGCATATCTCAGGATTAAAGCGGAGAGGTTCAGTCAGCTAACAGTGAAAGTGGAAAAGGCAGCAGTGGAAAAGCCTAGGGTCGTCACGGTAAAAGGACTCCACCTACTACAGAGCATTAGTACACAGAACAGATCCCTGTTCCCTTCACTTCCCTCTCACCTCCCACCTCCCAGGCAAAGGACTTTTTGGACCCTCTACTCAACATAAATCCTTCAGTCACCAGGCAAAAAGTCCTTTCCCCTCCTTTCAGCTTCAAAATCCAGCAGCACCTCTTCTTCTCTGGCATCAAATTTACATTTTTTTCTCTCCCAACACCAAAACAACTTGCCTGCAGTAGGTGAGAAAGGATGTTTTAGCCATTGCATGTTTAGCACTGGAAACCAATGAGTCGAAGAGGAAGATTTGTATGGGAGTACAGAAGGAACAGCTATCTTTCTCCTTCTTTAAAATCCCATGAATGCTCATTTTTTCTAGAGCAGCAATGACAACCTTATGGCATGTTTGCCAGAATCAGCATCTGCAAAAACAGCCCTCAGGTCTCTTCCTCTACCTTCTGTCAATGTTGTCACTGCTCTCCTGTCAGCAGGCTGAGAAGGGAGCAGCAGCAGGAGGACGAGTCAGGGTACGTATGGCTGTAACAAGTGGGATGGGCTGAAAGTAGTTTAGTGTCCCTTCTCAGAAAACTGCAACACCTGGCACGCTAGATGGCACTACTGCAATTTTTTTTTTGACTTACAGGAGTTTTTTCCCCATTTATTATAATAGTATATCCACACCGCTTTTGCCAAGGTCAGCATCTGCACATATTGGACTGCTAGACAATAACGGATGACCATTACTATTTTTATTTCTTCTTTACTCTTCTTGCACCCCTTTGATTTTGAAATCTTTTTAGGCGAGAACCTACTCCTGCAAAGCATTATACATGTAAGTGATATTTTCTTTGATAGCAAAAATAAGACAAACTTTAACATACACAAAGAGCCGCTAAAACAGTTAATGCACATAGTTTTGCCAGAAATACACACAATGAAAGAGTCAACTTCTTAGGAAAAAAATTCCTTTGTAGAGATGCAGAGAAGCTGATTTAATTCCAAAGTGCACATTGCAGAACCAGACAGTGCAGATGCAATGCAAAATAAATCAGGCTTTCACAGCAGGCAAGCATTTCCTCAAGTGGCTTTCAAAAGAAAGGTAAAAGCCCCTTGAATACAAAGGAACAAAGGGGGAAATGAGGCACAACATACCAACTTGTTCCCAAAACACAAGCTGACACATGGTCTAGGCAAACATACGTATCCTTTACATGTTTTATACAGATGACCAAAAATTGCTGCAATGAACTAGTTAATGTTCTCTGGTTGAAGCAGCTTCCTCAGGCTTTCATTTGCAAGAAGGTAAGCATTGGACAGTTAACAGTAAAACTCACCAGGGACACCTTAAATCATGATTAATAGGTATTAATGAACCAGAGTAATAATGCATATTTTTTACATCATTAAATGTTATTGGTAGGTACCTTTGAAAATGTAAGTGACATTAAATCTTTTCCCAGAAAATGATACAATTCAATTTCACAAGAGATATAATAAATATGTAACTCAATAATAGGGCAAGCGGGGCAGACAGAAGATAGTAGCAATAAAAACCCAATAAAAAGTTTTCTAAAAATGTGTAACCATAAAAACAAGGCTAAAAAGTGTCACTGCTGATTCCCTAGCAGGAATCAACAGAGACAGAGATGGGTTTTAGGAAAGATTGAGTGGGAGGAAAATATTCCATAAGCAGTCTGGGGAAGAGTGAACAAAATTTGCCTCAGAGGTTAAGGCAGATTCACAGTAATGAGGTAGCAGGCTATGCCAGATAAGTAGGCAGATACTGGAAGATGCAGAGCTTCAAAATTCAGAGAAGCTGCGTTTATAGCAACTAATCTCAAACTCCTCCAGCAACCCAATTTCTAGATTTGTGACCCCACTTCTGGTTGTATTTCTGGACTCATGAACCGCTCCTTCTTGCAGTAGTGGGACTTGCAATTATATTTCCATTAGACCCACTGCATGTCACGGCCCCTAGGATGCACCCGCCTTCTTACTCTGATAATTTTCCCTACATCTAACAAGTAACCTGACCCCAATCTGAATTTCAGTATTTCATTGTCCCATTGTTTTGTTCAACATGTAAGTAAAAAACTATAAGAGATCTCAGTTCTACCTAGAGGCAAATTTTTTCCAGACTAGGTTTAGGGTTTTTACATTTGCACTGACACAGACTATATGTAACTAAATGAGCTTAAGCCAAATATTCCTAGGAAAAATCAAGCAGTTCTTGGATATCCAAATGTATTTGGACAAAGATATTTTTGGCAAGTCAATAAAGACCAAGAGTAATTGGCCCTGATGCTAAGGGTTGGCAATCTAACTTTATAAAATGCTAGGTATTATATTAAGGTGAAGGATAGATGGGGTTTGGTGTTGGGCCCTTAAGTCATGTGGGATTAATTATTATCAGAGGAATTGTGTCTTGTCAAAATGAGTTTTTCCTGACTGAATTCATGTTTCCTAATGTCACATTATAAATAAGTTTAATGGTATTTACTGCAGAATTTAGAAATTAAACTTTGAAGGGGTTGTGAAAATTAAAATCTCTTTCCGGAAATTTTACACTGTGCAGGAACAGAAGGATATAGCTGCCTTGGAAGCAAGACTGTAAGTCTCTGAAACAGCCAAAGATAGAAGTTCACATATTCTGTGAGTTGTCTTTGTAATTGCTACTCATAAATTTAGCTTCCCTCCCTGGCAACATAATGGAACAGCTATTGAGAAAACAAATTTACTAAAACACTTTGAAGTCTGCCAGACAAACTTGATTTTTTAATAGTAATACAAAATTAATGAATAGAGAGCAGAAGCTATACTGTCACATGTCTGAATTTTAGCAGTATACTGTTTTCTTTAGGATATTTTAGCACTGAGCTTAAGGTGTTCTCAATTAAGTTATGGAGACGGTTTCCACTTTACACTGTGGCTACAGTAGAAGATTCCTAACTTTGATCCTCTAAATTGAGCCTTAATTAGAAGCCTCTGCTGGATTGTTGATTAGCCTTTCTTCTCCCATCTCCAATGTGTCAAAATTCTGTTCCCAAACTTAAATCAAATTGGAAATGAACTCTCATGTTGAGTGAAATGAAGGGTGATGACAAACAATGAAGGGTAATGATAAACAATAACTTTGAAGGGAGGCATTTAGTGCAGTACACAAAGATTAGTATTACTTCTGATCTCATTTAATAGCTTCAATAATGAGCTAGAAGAGGGAGTAAATGGTACATTAATGAACTCTGCAGATCTATTAAACTAGGAGGAGCTGAGCACACTGCTGAAAATGGAGAAATAATACAAGAGGTCACGGGAAGATTAGAAACAGGCAGAATATTGCAATGAGATTCAGTTTAGAAAACAGAAGAATAATATTTGGGTAAAAAAATCAACAGATGGTAACAGGTAAAAATCTGGAGAGCTGTAATGCTGGAAGAGATTTAAAATTAAGAACATCAGGAAAACTAGGCAAGAATCTGTAACTGAGCAGCAGAGAAAAACAGTGAAATTTGGGCAAAACTATTATAGAATAAGCAAAGAAGTAATGACTTATCTTAAAGCAGCTCTACAACCATCAGCTCTCTTCTGTATTTGGTCTGGGCACTGCAAAAACAGACTATCAGTCAGATGGTTAGAGATTTTGCAGCTATGGAATTTTTTCCTGGAAGAAAACTTGAAAGTAAGCCATCCATTTAACAGAGTGTTGTCCTTCATGAAGTGAATGACATAACAGTGAGCCACTGGCTAAAAGACCATAAAAGAGCATGAGACTGAACAAATAAAATATTCTCCCACTGCTTCTGGTAATTGTATCATGCAGCTTGAATTTTTTGATATTGCTGAGGAAACTGCCGATGTAATGCCAGCTGCTATGAGCTTTCCAATACCAGATATATGTGCACAATATCTTGGAGAGCTAAAGCTAGTTGTGAGCAAGTTAATTCCAGTTGAGAAGCTCACACAAATTAATCTTGCTGCGAATAACTCAACACAAGCTACAGCGGAGTGCCAAACTAGTGTTACATCACTCCCTGCACCAGAGACAGTTTCGACAATTCTGCACGGCACAGCATTAGGATGCATAGTACGTATGTAAAGTGATATTCCAGATTGGTCATCAGTCTTCAAAAGTCCTTAGTAGCTCTTGGCTGTTGAAGGCGTCGTCCTTTATTGCTGAGTGCATCCAAATGGTATTTTTAAGTGGGCTTGGCCGCTCAGGAGTTTGTCACTGTCACTATGTCGTGACCCAACACTGAGTGTGCACAGAGCAGGGCATTGATCCACAGCTTTAAATTTGCACACTTCAGTAGAAAACCTGGCAAAAGCCCTTTCATGTAAAACCACGCTCTATTCATTTGTAACTCTGCACATCCTGCCGTTCCACACTTCTAGATTGTTCACCTTGTAGGTGAACAAGCTTAAAAACAATGAGCCACCGTGCAAAAATGTCAGCATAAAAAAAAGGAAAAAACAACATAAAAAATACCAGAAGCATAGACAGAACCCCTGGTCCCTTGTGAATGCAACTTGTTTGCTGAGACAGCAACCCTTCACTCTGTTTCAGGAAGAGCTGCCTACATTTTCCAGAAATTGAGAGTTTCGAGACATTTGTAGAGCTACCTAATGGCAAACTTGCTTGATGTGATTTTGCCAGGAAAATATCTGCTGTACCTAATCAGATTGGCTGCAACTGGTTAGAATGACACATCGGAATGATTTTAAACTAAACTTGTTAACATTTTTAAAACAGAAGGCAAAGAAGTCTTACACATGTGTGAAAGCAGCAGTTTCCCTATTTAAGTCATGAATCTGTAGGCTATTTCACTACACAGCTGAATTTTCAAAACCTTGTACATATAATCTTTGCTGCACATAACAATTTCTACTTTAAAACCAGTATGCCCCATTTTTTTACAGTATGTACACTTCAAAATCCCAGCACCTTATCCAAGGGTTACCTCACTCTGCAACACCATTTAAGTGTCCATGTGAACCTAGAGGTCAAATCTGACTCTTCTGAAAATGTGGGCCCAGTATCTCATTGTTGTGATGCTTCTGAAACTTCTCCCTTGTTAACAGCTAAATCATATTTACCCTTAGAAACATGTCATATCACTTCGGTTTTATTCCTGGGGGATTATATATGTGATGTCTGTATTATTCTCTTACTCTAACACTCACGACTTACGTATTTCCCAGCACAGCGCTGATCTCTTTTTTTTTCCCACTTGCTCCTGACCTCACATGCCATCAACAAGAAGAAGCCAAAGCACGGCAGAGGATCCAGAGAGTGTAGCCCCCACCCCACGCACACATCGACCCGCAGCCCCTGCTGCCATCGCATTCCCAGGAGGCAGAGGTGTGTGCTCCCGTCACATCACACGCGGGTAAAAACATTGCTGAGAAGTTTGAATGCTTACAGGGATGATGAAGCTTTGTCCTCAGTCTATCAACCCTCCATGAGTATCAGTGGAAATCACTAGCCAGTGCCAACCAAATTGGACAGAAAACTAACATTTGTGAGAAAACACGGCTGAATAAATGGATAGACCGATATTGGTGTTGCAACTGATGGAAAGCCTGAAAAGTAGGTGCAACTATAATATTAGGCACCAGAGAATATACTCAAAGGAGACACATTACAGATGCTGATACCACAGGAAATGCTTCAAGCAAGATGCATAAAACCACAAAAAAGCAAAAATTAAAACCCTCAGATAAATCTGGTTTTAAAACTGAATGATCATAGAAGCACTTTTTTTTTTTTTCAATTCTATGCAGGTTTTCTCACCAAAACACTAATAACCTAGAAAAATTCTTAACACATTTTACTGTTTTTTTTTTTCCTTTCGAGTTTTTTTTTTATTCTTTATTTTAATACATACATAGAATAAACTAGGAAAGGATTCTGCTCAGACCAATTTTATACTGGGGATATATTGACTAAACCAAATAATGTCAACATTTATAATATGTATTAAGTCCTGTAAAGTCCCATATTTTGTTTTCAGAATTAGGTAGACATAGTGCGACTAGTTTTTATAGCAGTGAAACTGTATCTTTCATTTTCTTTTCTTACAGAAATGCTGTTTCTAATGTCACTGACTATGACTAATGACATTGACTATGACTTTAGCAAATATGCTTGAAAAGCTTCTTCCACCAGTCAGGATTAAGAAATCCCATTATATTAGTGCATTTACATAAAATTCACTTCCCTATATCAGCAATATGGAACTATCTACTATTAAGCAGCAGCACACTATGAGAGACAGTAGTTGATATTACTTTTCAAAAGATTTGTGCTACGCCATTATGCTGTAAATATTTTTTCCTTTTGCAAGAAATACTATCCATTGTACTCTTCATTTTTATCCTGCAAAATATTAGTGAACACTACTGCTTGCACCTGGAAAGCGAGATAAGTAGTACAGCAGTACTTTAATTTGACAAAGTAATCCAAATACCTATTTGGAATTCAGTAAATACAGGTTATTTTTCAAACAACTTGTGCTTTATATATAAAATTTTGGTCTTCCAAACAGTATTACAGATGTGCAGTGATGTCTCAGGATTACGTTATTCTGGGAATATCACAAAACACGTACCTGACCCTGACGCTAACTAATAGAATCAAAAGAAAAAAATCAATACAACTGTTTAACATAGCTCTCTGTTGCTTGATTTAAACACATAAATAAAAAAAAGATTAAAGGATATGGTAGGTGTAACGGTGCAGCACTGACCTTTTTATCATCACAGAGGTTGTCTACTTAACAAAGAAGTCACACGGATGAATACAGTATCTCATTCAATTTAAGCTCTTCAGATCTTTCCTCATGTTTTAGCTTGGCACAGAGAAAACTGAACAGTCACATAGTGTAGATGGAACCATACACATTTTTCCCCTTCTGATGAAATACTAAAGAATTTTATAAGCACACAACAAAAAAAGTGGAGTTTATGGGTAAGCAGGCCTATTTTTGGATCCAGTTCCTTTGTTCGTCTCTCTCTTAATTGCCTCTTTCAAACTAAACCGGTGAATAGACCTAGTAATGGTTGTTGTATTAAAGCTTGTGGCTGCTGAGTGATCAATATCCAGTAGGAGGCCACAGGCAAAGCTGTGAGGATGTGAAGGCTGGGTGAACATACATACTGGTTCTTTACATTCCCACGGAGGCCTGCAGAAGAACAGTGGGTGTTTATGTTATTAAAGGACTACATCACTATCTATGACACAGATTGGGATGGGGGAAACAAAGTCAACCTTTTATTCTCTAGCCTTTGAAAAGCAGATTTTGTAAATTACCATTATTTTAGCAGAATACATATAGCAGCTTATTAAATGTGTTTAAAAACTGTCCACTGGTGGTGCTGCTAGCCACAACACTTTCCTCTCAGTCTGAGCCAAGGCAAGAAGTTGTAGCAATAGAAAGCCGTAACCTCTTATGTGGACTATTACTACAGCCTGTCATTGGTTTCAGTTATTTGTTTCCTTGCCAAAGACTGAGTAACTTTATGATGAGTTCCAAGTTCTGCAGAGGAGTGTGCTCTACTGATTATCAATTATTTTTATACTCTGCTTCTTGCCTGCATTCCTGATCTTAGCGTCTGTTGTTTTTTTTAAAACAACCTTTGGCAGCCAGTAGGAAAACGGCAGGGAAAGTTTTGTTTGGACTCTGAACCCTAGCACGGAGCCTGCTCAATCTCTGTAGGAACAGCCCAATCCAGTTAATGCAAAGAAGCTGAGAGGGGCTGAAGCATTCTCAAAGTGGACTGACTCTTTGGCAGATTACACAACTAAACTCCTAACAAGATCTCCGCCAAGTTTATGTAAAGTGTATTTCTTCCAAGGCTTATACTGGGTCCAAATTTTAATGAATCTTAACAGATAGGGCAAGAGAGGTATGCTGACAAACATGTCTCACTGGTGTCCCAGTTTTGATTCGCTCCTTCAGTGCCTGGAGATGCTAAAGCTATCTTGTCTTCTTCCTGCAAAAATCTCATGTTTCAGACACCTCTGATCCATACCAAGACAAATTTGAGAATGAAAAGAAAAAGGCAGTCAGACTTGTGGTCCAAAACAATGAGGAATAGATGCAATAGTTATTAGAGGTGTTACCTGAAATATTTGCAAGAGGAGAGTCTGGTTCTTACTTTGCCTGAGTCAGGTTAGAATGTGCATTTCTCACTAACCAGATGAGTGTCCTAGGCAGCATGTATTGGCTAACCTGCACTGAACTTACAAATTCCTCTCCTTTTTTTGGCATTCTGGGTGTCTTATTGATAAAAAGCGTATCACAGTGCTGCATTCTGACAAAATATATTGGTTCTAATGGATCTGTCAGTTTTCAACAGTAAAAAAAGAAAAAAAGTTATAATAATCTCTGCTTTTTAAACCCCATCTTCCCATATTCACTGTTTTCTTCCTTTTAAACGTATTAGTGCAAAATTCCTCAGGGTGCAGTGGAAAAATGCAAATTCTATCACACTTCCAACAAGTAGAATACAAAAAGATTCCCGTTTTGGACTCTATATGGACACAGCCTCTACAAACAAAATCAACACAAGCTTTCCATTAAAGTCATTGGAAGTTGGATCAGGTCTCAGCTTTCACCAAAATAAACCGTTTACTCAACATGAATAAAAGGAGAAGAAAACATAACACATGAATGGTACCCAAATTTTTATCTCCGACAAAATGTCTCTTTTTATAGAACTGTAACTGATAGTTTAAAAGCTATTTTCTCAGTCTTCTTTCAACATGGCTGAACTTCCACTACGGCAATGGAATGTTAAATGGGAATTGCAAAAGGGATTGGGATTTTTTTCTTTCACTCTCCCTCTCAATCAAGATTAGCCAACTCCTCATTAACATATGTGTATATAAGATTTCTAAGGGTTTTCTAAAGACTGCAGGTTCTGTAGTTCTCTTGCAGTTACAGCACAGAGTCTTGGATTGATGCCTAGAACAGACCCAAGATGTGTATCTCTCAGCATGGTCTGTCATGTGCTATTGGTTATAAAGCTTGCAATTGTTAAACAGCTGGATTAGTGCCTTAAGCATATCTTTGCCATTCAAGGAGAAGGTTTAACCAAAACAAAACATTTGTTCTCCTAGGAAAGTTCGATGCGAATATCAGCACGACAAAGGAAACTGGGAATATTTTCTTAAGAGAAGATCTTGTGGTTAGTGTAACTTTTGTTTCTGGCAATACCTGTTTATTTGCATGGAATATTTTACAGACATTAATTTCTCTAGGCATAGGTTTATTCTCTCCCATGTTTAAAAAAATAAGGTGATGATAATTTTTTGAACTTTTTTAACTTTTTTTTTTTTTACGTTGAATGTGCTGAGTTTTCAAATGAGAAGAGTTCACAGGTGGAACAATGGAAAGAGAAGACAATAAGTAGGAAATGACGCTGTCAAAAGACAAAGAATCCTTAAAAAATCAACTGATACCAATTGTTTCCTGCCACAGTACAGTAAGCATTCCAGTGCAAAAAGATTCTAGTGCTGCTATGCAGAGATCTTTCTCTGTCCCTGAAAAGACACTGTACAGGAGAACAGAGTCCCTAGAGAAAAGGGCAATGACTTCTCAAAAGCCATACAAAAGATCAATATCAGGATTAGAAAAACATTTAGAACTTTCATCAAGCAAATGTCCTTTTCAGGGGACAATACCTGTCTGTACCTTCTCACATATACTGCAGAATTATCTGGTACTAAGCATATTTCTGAAGAGTTAGGAAAACATGCAGATAGATGTTTTGCTTTACAATATATAATTATAAAAATGGAAAGCTAGAAGCTTTTTGTTAGTTTTAATTGTCTTTTATATTTATGTACATACTGGAAGTAAGTTTACAGTGCTGCTTTGTTCTGGAAAGCATGTCTGTAGGAATGCTCAACAGAATATGAAACTTTGTATATTCCTTCAAAAACTGACATTAACAGAGCTTTATAACTCAAATGTTAAAATGTCAGAAAGAAGACCTGAAACTCAAAATCACGTATCCCAGCTCTGCACTTCTGAACATTTTGTATGCATTAACCTGTATGTACTGCTGAGTGGATGCTGAAACGTATCTTTTCATCCATAACTTTACAATAGCAAGTTTCCTGTACTAAATTTATTTTGTATTTTAAAAGTTTAAAAGTTGAATGATTGCCTATTAAAGTCAATACTACAGAATCTCAGCTCCTGTGGAGAAGGAAATCTTAAAGGCTTGTGTTCAGTATACAACCAATTCAAATACGAAAGCTGTAATGACATTAGAGATTACCTTTTTATCATTCAAATTTCTCCTGTGAATCTGTAAGGGAAAGAGGTGATTTTATAAAAGACATAATTATAACTGCCTTTGAAGTGAGTTGTGATCACAATCTACTAAGAGGGTGGATAAGTATTTGACTGTAGGACTAGAATTTTAACAGATGTGGCAAATCTATCTGCAAACAATAGCTTTTTCATTGGACAGCATCAAAAAACTGCTACGCTTTTCCATTGTGGTTTATCTCTGTCATTGCTCACCTAGCACTTTAAAATTTATCCTCTTAACAATCATTAAAGCTCGAATACAAACTCTTCTCAAACTATGTTTGTGTATATATAGTGTAGATATTCATCACTATGATAAATGAAGGAAAGTTTTTTTGAAAGCTGGAAATAGCCAAAAAAATTATTTGGCTATTTGAGCCTAATTCAGGGAAATCTATGGAGTAATGCAATTATCCTACTCACAGCATCTGATACCTGTAACCTCCCATGAGTTCATTCATCTCACTCACTTCTTCAGGCACTATTTCTTTATGATTCTGTGACCATTGTGGAGTCCCTCCTCAGTGCTAGTTTCCCATGTGAAGTCACTGCATCGTTTAGTGAGATAAAAGTTTGAGTGCACTTATTCTAAGACAGGAACCTCATCAAAAGGAGAAGAAGTAATACAATGTTCCAAACATTGGCAATCTCATAATTTCATTTGTTTCTTAAAGTTCTGTTTCTTTCCACACATGGCCCATACCATTGAAAAAGAAACATAGCTTGGATAATATGTATAATTCTATCAAATAGGAATAGACTGGTAATAAATCACTGAAAAGAATATGTCTGCACTGTGTTCTCCGAAATAAATTTCAAAGTCTTCAGGTATGAGTGTTGTTTAAAGCTCTGTAAGAAAATATCCATAACCTTTCATGTAAGAAAAAGCAAAATGTTACAAGACTTAAGATCACAAAGCTGGATGATTTTTTTTTTTTTTCCTAAAACTTAATAAGTGACCTAGGATAAAATTGACCTTTGGTCAATGATCATATCTGAGAAAATTCAGCTATGAAGGTGAAAGTTTGACAAAATCATAAATAACTGAAAAGGACAGAAAGAAAGCATTAAGAAAACTATAAATGTCACTATGCTCTCCATCTGGAATACCATTGCTAGTACTTTTACAATGCAGTACAGGCAGCAGAGTAAGGTGATCTATGGAACAACAATCTGTCATTAATAAAGAGGAAAAACATCATGAAGACTGGAGATGAGATCATGGATCATGCAGAAGACCACCTACTGAAAAAAAAAAAAGACAAAGAGGAAAAGAAAGTCTGTTTTAGCCAGCTTCAGTTTCTTACTGGACTGACCCTTGAACCACTAAGTCATCAGTTTCCAAATACTCAGTTTTACTGGCCAATTACTCAGCAGAACATGACATGATCAATGATCTGAAAGTTTTCAGCTGCTTGTATTGATCAAATATATAAACAAAACACAACTGTCAGCTGCTCTGAGTTTACCGCTGATGAAGTGATGTTTAAAACAATTAATGAAATAATGCTTGAATACAGAAGAAAAAAGCCTAACTGATATAAAAGAGTAAAAATGCTTAGTGCTCAATTATTTAATAATTTGCCTTATAATTGATTTTTTGAATTGTTTGACGGGCAAAACAGAGGTGTGAACTATAATTACCAGCTACCTATAATAGCTCATTTTTTGGATTTCAGTTAATTATTTCTAAAGTGAAAGAAGCAGGATCACTGAGGCCGCCAAACTCTCTTCAAATTATTGGTGCTAAAAAACATAAATATCAGAAAATGCCAATTATTACAAAATGTGAAGGTTGATTACCTTTTGTAAAAAAAGGCAGATGAGCAAATGCTATGAAATGCTGAGGCAGGGCAGGGGCACACAAAGGAATTACGGTAAACTAATGAGCTTCCAGGTGTCGGCTGAGCTTGGGTAACTAACAATATTTGCACTCGTAGCCTCAAGCAAATCTGAAGCAAAATGTGTTAGATAAATCTTCAGGGAGAGCACCCTCTGCTAGCAGGATGAGCCCTAAACAAGAGCCAAGTTTGCAGTGACGCACCGCTTCGTGAAGAACAATCTACCTCGTTCCTCCTTGTCCTGATCTGAGAATAGGAACAATTTCAACTTCTAAAGGTGGCAATTTAATTTCCCTCTGACAGCAACGAAATGATCCAAGGCTCAGTAGTACTGCGTCTTTTCAGAGCAAGTATCTATAAAACAAGGGCTGCTAGAGACTTGGAGTCAAATTCCATATTGGTCTCACTGGAAAAGGTAATTTATGCCTTGCTTAGCCAGGTAAGATGGGAGGCAATCTAGCCATTAGAAAATACGGACCTGAATTAAAGGAAATGGAAGGGGAGAGAATTAAGCGTGAAAAGAACACTATTTAAAGAAAGGGTGAAAACTGAGAGATTAATTTACTGTTAGTTCCACTTTATCTCTTGTAAGTACATTTTTTAATTCTTTAAATCAAAGTTCTTCTGCTCTATGCGTGTTGCCATTATTTCCCTGGAATTGAAAATGTCTGTTTTGTTCAGGAAGTGCATGTTAGAAATCTTGGGCTATTAAAAGATGGTGCCAATGTTAACTATTATACAAAGGATTAAATTTTAACTAAGTAGTATTAAAAAGTGACTCTATAAACCTTTAGGTTATTGGTACTTCAAGATTTTTCAAAGAAAAGAAGACCAATATGAAGGATTAATAGTTAAGGTTATGCAAAATCCACTTAATCAGCATGGCTAATTTTAGCTTTAACTAAAGCTGCTGGCAACTATGTGCGTTTTGCTTTGGGGCTTTACTTTTGAAGAGAGTGATGAATACATTTTTGAGGTAAATTTATCTTAACTGAGAGTCTACCTAATGCTCTTTAATTGCTGAAAAAGTGATTTTAATAGCATTTACATTTAGGATAGGAAGGAGGTCTTCAGCTGCACATCTTTAAGACCCTAAAACAAGCATTTTATTTTCACATTTATATAATATACTGCTTGACTATAAACCAGGTGAGTTTTATAAACAATACAGTCATCAACATGGGAATTGTTTATGAAGCAAGAATCGTTCTCCTGACAGTACATACCCTATTCAGAAAAGGGCATAGGAAAATTGGAGCATACTCTGAAGATATGAATACAATGACTTGCCAGACTATCTGGGCACAAATGCTGAGGATGAAGGTCTTTCCTTGACAAATGCTACCGAAGCAAGGCAGACATACAGAGTGTCAGCTCAAGCACCCCAGGCATTTTAAGCCAGAAATATAAACTTGCTAATACTTAACAGCTCTTTTACCCAGCTCCAAAATCACAAAGGATTAGATCATTCAACGTGAAGTGGATTAGATACGGTTATGCTCTGAGTTAAAACGAAATGATATGAACACTAAGTTTCCTGTCCGGTGAGAGCCAGATAAAATCTGACTGCATCTCAGACTGGTGGGGTAAGGTGTGGAGAAAGCAACAGGGTGGGCATTTGGTGAACTCAGCTTTCACAAGGTTGTGAAAATCTTGTGGGAGAAGCTACCCTTTACATTACAAAAATTAAGAGCCATGGTCTTCATTCAATAGTGGATTATAAAGGGCTGCTTCTAGTGGGAAAAGTGGGTAACCCTGGTAAAGTTAGACTTGATTTACAATGATGTTATTGCAGTTGGAGGCCCCAGCGAAATTCAGATGAGCGTACCTATGTTAGCACACTGCTATTATTCATACAAACAAGGTAATGTTATGTTAAAATGTATGTCTGGATCCTAGCATACTAGTATAGGATAATTTAATTTATCATAAACTGAAGTCTTCAGCTTCAATACTATTTTTTTTCCTGTGTCATGAATAAATTACTTGTAGTTCATGCAGATTTGCCTCCCTATGCTGGCTCTCATGGCCTGAGAAGGTCATCCCAACTTCCCACTTCTCTTAGGATTTTCACTACTAGTACTTTTTCAGTGGAACCTGTTTATCAGCTAGGATCATAAGGGGTGATATACTGGATTGGATTCAGTGCATCCACCTATGTGAGTATTTTGTGTGTGGCAGTGATCAGCACAAGATGCTGTAGAAGAAGGCACATGAACCTCCAGGGAGCAAATGAACTTTCTCTCAGTCCAAACTAATGGTTGGAGAAGGCTTAGGCCCTGTGGACCAAAGCTGACAATTGCATGTAATTAGGTCTGTTCACTCTCTGTAAAACTAAGCAAAGTCAGTAACTGAACAAAAGGCCACTTTAAGGAAACAGGGAATCTCAACAGCAAGTCAGGAGTGATGCTCTTCCAGCAGTAAATTTATGCTCTAATGAAGGTTGTGATTAGCTCTGTGCGCTTACAGAGGTTAGACTTCTAGCTAACTAGTTTAAGTGCTGTTAGCACTGTTATTGTGCTAGCAATTGTGCTTAGCAATCTACTGAAGATTCGCATAAATATTTGGATAGCAAGGTTGCACTGATCTTGGTGCTGCCATGGCCACATGGCTATTCACAGCTGTGTTCTAGGTTGTCTCTGCAAGAGCTAGTTTTCTGGGAGTTTTTTTTGAGTGCAGCATAAATGTCTTGAGAGCCTTGCATGTCTTGGATACATGTCCCACAAGAGGATTGAATCATGGCTATGTTAGAACTGCTTTCTTCCAGATTGCAAATGGCAATTAGATTGACTAGACTTAATGAAACTAAGATAATACATATTGTACTATTTCCCTTGGCTAAATGTCATCTGGTAATACAATTCTGTCTGTTTAAAATCTTCCTGTTCCTGCCACCTAGTCTTATGCAGATATTGGTTTTGATTCTTGGTTTAGACCATTGCGTAGTAGACCACTGCATGATACTCTTTGCTACATGTCAGAAGCTGTATCTCTTTGACGGAAAAAAATGTCGGTAGAGATTTGTGGGAGGTATGTCTTTGAAAATAAATTATGCTAATAGTTCACTTAGAAATCTTCCAAGTTCTGGCTTTTCTCGTTGTCATTGTAGACTGGCACTTGGAGAATAGTAATTACAAGCAATAAGCATTTGAGCCTGAAATTTCATATGCAGCTGTAATTCAAATTTCTTCACCTTCAGGGTATCACACAACCCCCACTGCCTTATGCAGTTGCTTTTTTTTGGTGGAGGCATTCAGAAAGGACACATGTATAATTATCTTAACATTTGTTATCTTGTTTTGTATTCTTATGTTCATGTGCCCAAATGCATTTCTATGGGGTAGATCTGAAAAACACTTTAAAACTCTTTGAGAACTATTTATCTGTGTGTGTTTGTGCATACATGTTTATGCTACAGCTTCTCAATTAAAAAGGGAAAAAAAGCACCCTTCTGTATCTTCTAGGAAACATTCCTAAAAATGTATTTTGAGCTATAAGATCTGACCAGGCCTCTCTAAATCAGATATTGTAAGGTTTTTTTAAGTGAAAGTATTGTTACTTATGAACAAATCTGTTTAGCTATGCTACAGCAAATGGGTTTAGTTCTTGAGTAGAAAGTTAAGTACTTAAATCCATTATAACTTACAAGGAAGAATGGTAAACTTTAGAGCCCATGTAACCCCTGTACTCTTCACCGTGTTGCTTGAAAACACCAATGTCTAAAACAGGCTGGCAATTAGCTGGAATGTAAAAATTGGGACATTAGATAGGGTGCACTATTCCCAGCAACTTTTGTAAAAAGTGCCTCGCACATTACTTCCTCAGAAAGAGGTACTGGTGCATGTGGACTTCCTAAGTGGCAGAATATTAAAAAATCGTGGTAGCCTCTGAATTGGAAGTTGAAGTTTTTCAATGCTCTTACGTTAAATTCGTCTCACCAAGCAGTATCTCATGTCTTCTGTTTTGATACTGTAACATCAACTCTAGCCATGTTGGTCTCCAGTAATAGCAGCTCCACAGTCACTCTTATTTACTATCTAGTCTACTCATTGTAAACAAAATTTCCCCTTTGTAATTTGACTGTATCTTTTATTTTGTTCTTTGCAAGCAATATTTGCAATCTAATATATATTTGTATTCGTAGGCTATTAAACATTGCTGTCATTCTTTTCTATGAAGTGAACAAGCCTACCTACAACCTGAGTTATAAGGGTGTCATGGTTTAGCCCTAGACAGCAGCTTGGCCCTATACAGCCACTCACTCACTCCTCCCCAGTGGGACAGGGGAGAGAATTGGAAGAGTAAAAAGTGAGAACTCTCGTGGGTTGGAATAAAGACAGTTTAATAACTAAAGCAAAAGCCACACATGCAAGTAAAGCAAAACAAGGAATTCATTCACTACTTCCCATCGGCAGGCAGGCGTTCAGCCATCTCCAGGAAAGCAGGGCTCCATCATGCGTAACGGTGACTTGGGAAGACAAAACACCATCGCTCCAAATGTTCCCCCTTCCTTCTTCTTCCCCCAGCTTTATATACTGAGCACGACATCATATGGTCTGGAATATCCCTTTGCTCAGTTGGGGCCAGCTGTCCCGGCTGTGTCCCCTCCCAACTCCTCGTGCCCCCCCCGCCTGCTCCCTGGTGGGGGGTTGAGAAGCAGAACAGGCCTGGACTCTGTGTGAGCACTGCTCAGCAGTAACGAAAACATCCCTGTGTTATCATCAACACTGTTTTCAGCACAAATCCAAAACATAGCCCCATACCAGCTACTGTGAAGAAAATTAACTGTATCCCATCCAAAACCAGCGCAAAGGGAAAGAACCTAATTCCATTCATTTTATTATATGTTTTGAACTCTTAAATTTATCTTAAGATAATATTGTGATTGTACTAGTACGCACATTTGAGGTACCATTCGTTATGGAGGAGAACAGAGTTTCCTTATTCTTTGCATCTTTACATATGATACTTCCACTGAAAAAACTCAATGTAGTATTTTTCTATTATTTTAAATATAAGCTCCTAATTTTGTAACCCCAAGCTATCTAATGATATTTTATCCTTGGCCTTTTTAAAATTGACTATTCAAGTCATGTGGTACTTGGCTGAAATTAGTAGGCACAATGCTTATGAGTGCAAAGCCATTCCTGGGGAAGTCAGAAGCAATTTTGCATTTATTTCAACTCAGTGCAATCTGGATTGTATTAAGGGTGCAGAAATGACTATGGCAAAAGTTTTACTGACTAGGATTTTATTTGTCACCTATATCTTACTGGTTCTATTCATTATACTTTAAAATAAACACTACTGCACTCTGTATGGGCAGACAAAATCAACTGTTTAACAAATAATGGTATTTGCTTTTTCTTGTGTAAAACACTTTGTTAATTGCATCTGCTTATTCTCTGTGCTCTGCATTTCAATCTTCTTCTACAACTGATGTCTCCTTTCAACACTATATTTTTATTCTAATATCTAAAATACATTTATTGTGTTTTATTGTCAGATTTGATTAGCTCACTCTGTGTTCAGGTGTGCGATGCCCTTCTTACTTGGGAAGGTTGTCTTATAAGAATCTGCTAAACTAACCTGATAATCATCCTTTAAGACTTCTAAAAAATGTTCCTTCCCTCTAATAGCTACGAAAAATCTTGACAATGATGAGGCAGCTGATGTTCTTGTTACCATTGCTGTCAAAAAACCCTCTCATTGTTATCTTGGGCTCTCATATCTCTATCACCTGTTGTCTCTTGTCACATCAGCTTTTGGGACAAGAATAAGTTTTTGTTTTGTATTCTTAAAATCCAAAATATTCTCTTAGGTGTCAAAATGCATAGGTGGCCAAAGCTGTCAATAGCATGCCTATTTGCGGTGGCAGATACAAACAGATAATCGTAATGATCTTTATTTGCTCTTTTTTTTTCTTTATAAAAGCTAAAGTTCCCAGAGACATAATGCCACTAGACATCTTTTCTCACTCAGTCACAACAAAAAGGCATAAACATTTTATGAATCATGCGACTTTTAGATGAATGGACAGAAATATCAGTCAACAGAAGCAATGTCAATAAATAAATTTGAGATAATCCTGCAGTAATCAAAGCTCCATTTAGATATGCTTTGGAGTATTTAATACATCTAAATAAAGAAACTCAGCTGTGTAGCAGAAAAACAATGCTGATGTAAGCTATTCTGGTGCTGGCATACAACCAAAATGGCTGTCATTTTTGCTGGTCTGCTCAGTTTCTGTATTTAGGTGTGTCTTACGCTAGATGCTGTTTTATGGTGTTTTTTGGTCTTTAAAAAAAAAATAAATAAAACCCCTTCATGTCTAAATTGAGCTATGTAAGATGTTTGCTCATCTAAAGTGCTTTTGATCTCCTCCCAGCTACCAGCTCAACTGTTCATAAAGTTTCTCAGTGTTTGATTTATTTACCTGTGTATTCTTTTTAAGCTGGTTTCATTTAATCCAAGTTTATTTAGCTTATTTCTGAGAATGCCATGTGCAACCAGTATCAGTGTCTTACTAATATTAAGAAATTCTGTGTCTACCACTTTTGCTTTATGCATTCATTATTCCACCAAAGAAACCAATTAGTTTGGTTTCAGTTGATTTGTGCTTTTTACAAATGTGTTACCGATTTATCACTGCATTTTCTTCAAGCTGTTTACATACTGATTGCTCTTGCTTTACTAATTGTTCTAGTTATTTGGCAGGTATTGAAGTTAAATTTAGTGGCCTATAATTCTTCTTCATCTTTCCCCAACCCTCACTTATTCTCTTCTTTTAATTTGTAATATAATTTTAGCCTCCCCTTGGTTTCCAGAGGCAAAGAAATGGAGATGGATAATAAATTAAGCAGTAAACAGTAACACTTGACTAATAAAATCTAGTTTGATCAACAAATTACTTTTGTGGGCAAAGAACAAAGTTCTGCTTAAACTGGACTAGAGAAGTGGCTTCTATCTTTGGCTTACAAGACCATGCCCTCTCTTGTTGCCTGTACTACTTGTTTTCCATAAGTGCATATTTCTTCAGGGTGAGAGGGACAGTAAAGTAAAACTTTGGCACTGTTGTTTGCTTAGTATTTTTGGATCATGAATCAGCTGAGATTAAAGATCGCTGCTCCAGCCAAACTAGAGCTAGGGCTACAACATCAGTGTTAAAGCAGTACAGCAAGAAATAGATGGCAAAAGCCAGAAATGATGTAATCTCTGGCTCTATATGAGAAACAGAAACTGAGTGCTATCAAGACAAAGAAAATGAGCCCTATTTGAGAAGTGCAGAGAAACATAAAATATCTGGTTCTTAAGCAGCTGAGAACTAACCCGCAAAGACATTTATTACCGAAATCTCACCAGCTTTTTGGATCTTGGCCTTAAACTCAATGGTCAGCCACAAACAGCTAAACAATGTAAAGGGTAGTAAATCTGTCTATATTATTTTGTTAGCTAACGCAATTTAACTCTTTTTAAACACTCCCTATTTTCTCACGCTGGACAAGATTATGAGGTTTGCTCTCTTTCATGGCAGTTAGTGCCATCAGCTCCCTCAATATTCAACTTTCACAGGAGAGAGAGCACCAGATGATCAAGACCCTAGAAGGAGCTGTGGAAGAGTCCTCACCAACACTGTTTTATCTCTGCAGCAAATAGAGACTCAAATTCTAATAAGATTCTATGCACCTAATGTGAAGCTAGCCAGAGAGGCTCAATGCTAGCCTGCACTTCAGGAATGTGCTTTTTAACAGCAATCCTGTGACCACTCACCTGATGCGGCATAGCACGCTAGTCTCCATCCTGTTCTGTGACTTTGCCTGCCAGTGACAGGTAGGTAGTTGACACATCTGGCATGCAGTGCTATAGAGTGGGAGAAAAACTACAACATGGCATTGTAAACTTATGAGAACAGAAGCAGTATTACTGTTGTTCCAGTGTTCAAAGCATAATGACCTGTGTGAACTTCTAATCTGGAAAAGTATGGCAAAAGTCAACACAGGATTGAATTGATCAACAGGAAAAAATTATAAATTAATATTTGTCAGTTTTTTAAGTACATCTCTTAAATATATTTGAGCTCATTCTTTCTTGACACGAACTTTGAATGATTGAGATAACTTCATAGATATGATTTCTCTGAGTGCTATAACACCATACCAAACAGCATTCAGGTTTAAAAGAAATCTGTGCTATATGTTAACAATAGGATATATGTTCTTCAGGTTAAGCCTTCAATAAATAATACATTTAAAGATTCCTTACACTGGGATGTTTCTAGTGTGTCTCATGAGACACTCAGTTCTGGTACTATCCAACATTTTCATTTCAGTTCTGGAAATAAATAATGCCACATGACAGTGATGGATAATATGTACAGGGTAATCATACTGATCCCTTAGAACTGTAGCATGGCAAATTGCATGGAACTTGGATAAGAACTTCTACAGAACTAGGTAAGGCCCAGAGCAACCTAATCTAACATAGAAGTTGGCCCTGCTCAGAGCTGGAGCTGAACCAGATGACATAAAGAAGTCCCTTCCAATCTAAATTACACTATGATTCTAATTTGAAAATTGCATGTTTCAGTGAGAATGGTTTGGGTAAAAAGAGCCAGAACACTGTTCTGTTGTGCTTGTGGTTTGGATGTTAGATGTTATTATAGCATCAATGTAATAGGTCTATCAGTAGAACATCAAAGGTTTGATTTCAGAAACATGGAGTCTTCCATGCAAAACCAACATGCAATACATGGAGCAGCCTGCTATACTGTTTGTATTTAAAATTTTATATGCAACTTCATATTGCCACATACACAGATATATCTAGGCATGGTATCTAGATAAGACAAAGAACTCAAGGTAGATCTACTAAACAACAGACTGTTCAGTGGGCTCCTGAACACTGATTCTCAATGTGCAGTGGCAGAAAAGCAAAACACAATCATTGGAAATAATGATAAGTAGGAACCAAGAAGTTATATGGCATTGATGAGACTAGTATACTAGAATACTGTATACAGTTCCGGTGACTGCATTTTTTAGGGGTGTTCAGAAACTGGAAAGAGTGAAGAAAAGATCCACAGAAGAGAAGACTTCTGTATGACACAGATTGTTTGGCTTTAAAAAGACTGCGAGGTGATATGATTAGGGTGTATGGATACAATACTGAGAATTAGATACAGGGTGCTGAATAATGCCTTTATACTAGCTTTTAAAAATAGCATAACCGAAGGCAGAAAAGTTCAAACTGGTATATTTATTTTTAAAACTGAAGGTGAACAGTCATTGAGAATAGATTACTAAAAGAAGCAATGAATTCTCTAGCTCTGAATGTTCTCAGAAATATCTTTCTAGAGAGCCTGAATCAGAATTTACTGAGGTCAATACCGGCTTTTGATGGCTTCTTACAGTATATGTTAGACTATATGATTCAACAGTTTCTTCTGGCATTAATTTCAAGGAATCTTGTCCCTTTCTCCAATGAAACATCTCAGTTCTCGGATCAAAACATGCTGATGCCAGTTATTGCTCTAAGGTCTAAATCCAGCGTTATTACAGCTTCTCACATTTGTTATGCAGAGGACTGCAAGGGATACAGTCACTTTTAGATCAATTCTGTGATGATCCCGATTCATTTAAAGAAGAAAGTATTTCAAAAATTTTCAGTCTTACATCCCTTCCTGAGAGTTGGTCATTTTGTAAACTCGGAATATGCAAATCCCACAGACAAATTTTGACTCAGTGATTTTAATGAACTGCTGAATGTCAGTTCCTTCAGTCAATAGGGATTACTTTCCTAAACAAATATGTGATATTTTATTATCTCCAGGTAATGCTAATTACACTGCAAGAAAATGAGAGACAATCTTTAATATCGCTATTAGCAGAGAAGCTTGGCAGAACGTGATTCACAGGTTTTCAGAGTAACTAGTAACTATATTCTAAATGAAACAAATTTACTCTGTCTTTAACACTAATTTTAATGGAAAAATATGAAACAAAGATCAGATCTGCTGGGAAAATAGGTAACCTTTTAAATTAATGTTCCCTGAGCCACAATTAATTTAGATTTAATAGGACAGTTAATGTATGTTATTTGAATACTGATTATTAAACATTCAGCAAGGATTAAATGTTACATAATAGATTCATAACAGTGAAATTGATATGGACCTATTGCATAGCTATAATACTCTGCAAATATGCTTTAGTATGTAGTTGCTATTTGTTTAATATATAATAACTGTTTAATGAAGTCTAAATTAAATACTTAAATCTCAATTGAAAAAATGTCTAGGAAGTACAAAACACAATGTGGAATACGTTTACCATGCTGTGTTTATCAAGACAAAATCACGTTGTTTTGAAAAATACAAAGAGTGAGTAGTCTGTGGGGCCTGCTTGAACAAAAAGTTTTCCCTGGATAGTTTTATTGCCGAAACTCCCATGAAAGTGCCTAGATGTCAGGATGATTAAGTACCCAAAAGCAGGATCCAGAAATTTTGCTGATGTTGACATCAAAATGCATTGTTTTCCCCATTTCCTTCCGCCTTGTGAAGCAAACCTATAATGATGTATTAATTGCTATTTATTATCATGCTTCCTATTGCTTCATTTTTCATGGCTTGTGGTCGCTTACCAGAACTAAAAGTAATCCTATGGATAAAATGTACTGGAGAAAAGACCAGTATGAGTCTTACTGCAGATTGTTTGGACTGTGTTTCTATTTAGTAATTGAGGGTGCCACAAAGATCACTTCTCTAACGACAGGAGTGCTAGCTCTGCAACCAGATAGGCATGCTATAACCTACTGCTGTGGCTCCACCTGCTGAAAGGTATGGGTTTGAGTTCCGAAGGCGTACCACGGTAAGACACATCGCTTCTCCTACCCACTTACTGCTTTTTTTGCATCTCTGCATGCTGCTGGCTGTGTCATGTGTCTTTAAGCCATATAGGGTGCAGATGCACCCTGGTTACTTGACAGCAAGGACCCCAGCCTCTGTCTCAAGGGCAACATGTTACTTGTTGTCATCAATGTGCCTGTAACTCCTGCTTCGTCAGCTGCAGGTACACCTCTGAGCCCAGATGTGCTTCTTGTCATCCTCCCCTTTTGCTTTTTTGACTATCGCCCAGGCCTGGCTCAGTCCTGTAGGATATTGGCTGAGCTACAGTCTCATGCCAGTGTGGGACTCAGCTGCCGCTTGCCTCTGGCCAGTGTAGCTTTTTGATATTCTTTAACTATCACATTAGCCTTTTCCCCTCTGTTTTTCCTTCTGAATTTTCTGCCTGAGTTTGAGGTACTGCGCAGGGAAGAGAAAGAGAATCTCTTGCTTCAGGCGCCATTACGCAGCCAATAAAATTGGGACTTTTCTAGAGTTAATGTTCTGTAAAATCTAAGGTGATAAGATTTGGGAGTGAAGGAAATTCTTCAAAGTATTCATGTTAAGGAAGTTTAACTTCTGAACCATTTGAATTGCTTAAGCATCAGACAGCTTTTCTTTCATATGCATTGTTCACACAACAGTGCAAATCCCCATCTATCTAGCAAGACATAATCACTACCATCCTGGAGTACCATAGCCTTCTTTTCAGCCATAAGCACTGATGTGTTAGTAATGACGTAGTTCAGCTTTTGTTTTCCCTACCAATTTTTCCCCACAACTCGGTGGGTTTGGATCCTACTTACATTATAGCATCTATTCAATATTTAACAATGTTTAACAAGGAGTAGAAGGGAAACTATTTTATTTCCATTTTTATTAGCAGATTATTGCTTGGAAGCCTGTAAGCTTATTGATGCTGAGTAATGTGCCTAACTGATGACAATCTTTTCAGAAGGGGGTGAAATGACAGTTACACATTTTAGCAAAATTTTTAATGCAAGGTTGTATGAAAACTTCCATGCAAATACATATTTCTATAGCTTTACCTTTATTTTATTGAAAACTGACATCAGATATATAGAAAGCCAAGAGGTTTAAAAATTATATGAAACAATTATTTGGAGGCCAAACACTGAAAAAGTAGTGATGGAAATACATGTCAAAAAGAAACCTTGCACAACATATTTTACATATTGTTGAGCTGCTTACATTACTTTCTAAAATTTAGTGATGGGAGTGTATTTCAAAGTCAGTGTTCCATCTGCAATTATATACTAGAAGAGCAGAAGAGGAGTGAGATCCCTGTATGAGTCTGCTAAATCCACACAGTATGGGTTTTTTTTCCTTCACTCAAGGCAACGAAAATAATGAAAATCAAGCATGAAAATCTTCAGGGCCTGACTGTTCTTTCTGCAGAGGTACAACTGGTGATATTTCAAGTTTTAATATAAAAAATTTCAGTGTCTAATTCTGGCTTAATTTGGGATTTATTGATAACCAAACCCAGAGACTTCTAAATAAAGAGCTTTGAGAGCATTCTCCTTTTAAGCACTTCCAAAAAGTTTTCCATAATAGGTATACAAACTAAGCTAACTAATGTTTGGTATTCTGCCAAAGCATTCTTGAAGTATGTCTACTTAAAGGAACAACCAGGTAAGGGGAAACAGTGTTTCTCCTCAGACTCCCAACTGAGTCTAAAAACTGTATTTTCCCCAGTTATACTACTGACACTGAAGATCTCTGACCCTTGACTGCAGTAGACTGGGGAGAGGGGCTTGCAGAGAACATCTCTGTGTATGAGAACAAATGGAGGATGTCCAACATGATAAACATCAACCGAGCATCTGTGAATGTAGGGTTCGGCGTTCGGAAGATCTCGCGATGTCACGGAAAGTTAGAGGGTTAGTCGCAGCCTTATGATGTGTCTGTAATCCCGCCTACCCTTGTTAGCATAAAAGGAATTGACTGCGCAATAAAAGGGGGAAGTTGGCGCTCACACTGTGTGTGTTATCTGTCTCCTTCCCTGGTCTGGGGTTGACCAGTGATCTAATCGTGGCACCTTGATATGTGGCGAACGCTACATGTGAATACCTGTGTTTGTCACACGCAACAGCAGAGCTTGGGGTAACTCAATGAACTGTCTGACAGAGGCAGGGATATAATACTACAACCTGCAGCTGTGTTGTTGTAGTAAGGTAACTCTGTGCCTACTTGGATTTAGTGGTTACCAACAGCAAGCCAGCGTGTGCCAGCAGTTATCATCACCTCCCTGTACTTGGAATAGCAAATAACCACAGTATTGCAGACATAGCTGAGGGCAACCAAATGCTTCCTCTTCCTGGTAGCAAACAAAACATAACTGATGATGTCCCAATCCATTAAGGAAAGAGATGAAATGTGGTAGGTAGAAGACTCCGTGGCAGTGAGAAGAAAAGAAGAGAAGATATGAAGGTACTGCCAGCATGGGAGTCCCTTGAGAGGAGAATTAGGGAGCAATTATTTCAGTGAAGGTGATGATAGCCCAGAAAAATGTGCAGAGATGTGAAACCTGAACTGACAAAAGCAAAGGACAAGAGTAAGCAAAGAAAAGAATCAGAATGAAAGACAGACAAAAATTGCTATTTATCTCTCTGACCTGAGGACAAATGAAGGATTTGAAGTGCTGCCAAAGCTACCTTTGTTTACACATAAACACTGATAAGAATTTCTTTGCCTTCCCCTCTTTCCCACACTCTTCTTCTTAATATCTCGGGCACAAAAAGTTAGTAATTAGTAGACTAGAAAGAAGAGTAGAAAAATTAATTTTCAAAATTGAATGTACTAGTAGCAAATTTTATGAAGGGAAGGGAAACAACAGAAAAGGACAAAGTATAATTGTTTGCAATCTGGAAGCACAGCGCATTCAATAAAGTTCAAGTTACTGCCTCACCTCAAGTAAAGCATTACCAGCACCAACAAGATTACCAACACTGATGGAGAATGAGGGGACTGAGGCAAAGAAAGTTCATTGTTTTTCAATTCAGAAAAAGAAGGAAGAACTGCAGAAAGAGGTAATATTTACAGTAGCTGCTACCCCAGCTATAGCAAGTAAGTTTTGGGAACAGCTTGCTGCCTTTTTTGCAGCTATATCATCTACTATATAAAAGATATTGCCTCCCTCTACAAATCTTATCTTTCTTGAAATTACATAGGATGGCTTACTTTGCTGCCCTGGTGGGAGGTTCCACTCTCTTCCCTAGTGCCGTCGCCTTCCTCCAGATCTGGCACTCTTTTAACCCTTCCCTGAGTTGATTCAACTCAATAACCTGGCAGAAAACTAAACTCAAATAAAGGATAGCTTAGTTGTTGAGTTGAATCAGTTTACTGAACAATCAGGTGACTACCACAGGTGAAGCAAGAGAAAGGGCATATAACCTAAAGGTAGAGGGGTTGTTGGAAAGCTAGGAGGAACAGGACTTTCTGGTTTTTGAAGCAGGTGTACAATGTAACTTTGTCCTTATATCCTTAGACCACTACAACTACAATAAAAGTAGTGATCTCATAAACTTGACGAAGGTATATTGCAGTTCAAAAAAAACACACATGAAATTTGTTAAGTGACTCCTGTGGGACATATGTTTTGGATTAAGAGCTTTCCTGAATCAATGTAAGAAAATACATTTTCAAATCTTTGGCATGGAATGGAAGTTGCAGTAACTTGCATGAAAGAAGAGAGATGAAGCCTTTGAGAAGAGCCTTTTGCTTGGAGACTTCAAGCTTTTTGAAAACAGGTGAGGAACAATACGCCCTGGAACTACATTCACTGCAGAAGCAGACAAACTAAGAGAATATAAATCAACAGACAACAACACTTCAAGGTTTCAATAGTAGCAGTTTAAACAGATGCATCATTTAAAATTGTAGGAGCTTTGCAACTGGGATCCATAGTTAGAGATCTTAGTAGGGGTGGTCTCAGTGTCGTGGAAAGAACAGAGCAGATGATAGTTCAGAAACATCAAGGGCAAGTAACATGCTTGAATCTATAAATTAGAAGGAAAGGAATTGGATATGACATTAAGATGAAACAGAGTGGCAAGAAATTTGTCTCTCCAGGATTATGGGAAAATTGAGAGTTAAGATGATCTATGATCACAGTCACCAGAAGCAACAGTTCACCACTTCCATCATCATCTTTAGATTATGTGACCATCTGGATTATCTCACTGATACAACTGGAGACTAATGGGGTCAAAACATATGCATTGTCACAAATGCAAGACAAGGGAGAGGAGCAAGTAGCTTCAGAAAAAAACATGGGAATGTTCCCTTCAGTAAGGGGAAGGGAAGACCTGCCAGAAAAGGCAGCTGTATGCCCTGTCTCTGTGTTGATCCTAACACAGCACAAACTTTTTATGTAGCTGTGCAGTGAATAAGAACATGTTATTGACGTAGTTGAAGGTAGAAGAAGGAAGAAAGTAGCCAAAGGGAAGAACTGTTTAACCCAGTACTACTTCTGAAGGAAAAAGTATATTGGGCCCTGGTTTGATATAGTCAATCCAGCTTTAAAAATCCTGGTGCTAGATCAAAAATGATGGGGCTCCATGGTACAAAGCACTGATCCAATGCAAATTCACTCTGCAGTTTGAATTTGTTTCAAACAAAGCCCAAAACAGAAGAATTAACTTTACACTAGTGACCTTTATGCTAATTAGATCTTTCTTCTCTTACAGTTGGCACAACAGCAGTGTAAGAGTACAAAGGCATTGTCAACTTTGCATTTTGTGTCCTGACCTAATTTGGTTCAAGTGTAATAGTGGCCTTGCATCTCACCCAGATCAGGTTGGTCCTGCTGAATGACTCAGTGGCACACAAACCTAATATTAAAGTTCAAGGACCTGTGTCCTCTTTGCATTCTGGTCAACAATTTCAATAAGTGGGACATGTTCTATCTTCATTTGTAAGAGGCCATACAATTGAGGAGAGAAGACATGATGGTGGGTAAAGGGTATCTACAACATGCCCAGGTAATTGTGATGTTATTACTGTAACCTTGTTCTACTTCCCCCAATCCACAATTCCTATGGTTTGCCTGTATCTTTCCTTAGGTTACATTTAAAACTGGGTCGCAGTTTGAGGCTTCAACATTATTCAAGGACACCTTAGGCTGAAGACTTTGTAAGACTCTTTTTGGCAGCTGTTCTTGCCAATGCCTAAAATTGCATTTCTGCATAATAACAGGTATTTTGCAGGGTGTTATTTGCCAGTGCTCTTCTGTAAGGATGGGGCATTGTGAATTCTTGGTTAGGGATCAGAACTTCCTATGGTTTCTGCAAAGTCTCTCTTAACATTTTTAAAGTAGGTGCTGCCAATTCTTGTAATTTGATTGCGAGTTAGGTTAACAGTTATTTTACTGTCCTCACACCTACCAGAGGCAAAGAACATACCGAGAATTTCAGCTGTCATTGGCACAAAGGCATTTATGCCTGGCTGTCCTGGCTGCAGAGAAATGTGAGAACATGACCTAACTACACCCAGAAAAGCAGTCCCAAGTGTGCAACGAAAAGACACGCTGTAGGCAGAATGTTTTTTTTTTTCACATTTAAGGCTATTGAAATAACTTTTAACCATCCTTTGGCTCTTTGGCTGTCAGGCGGGAGTAACAGGGTTACCTCATTTTACAGGGAGGATTTGAAGGCAAATGTCTTACAGGCACAAGGTGCTTGGCGTTAGGAGTACTGAAAGCCACTCAGCACGCAGGCAGGGGAACGGCGACAGTGGATTTGGAGCTGGGGCGAGGGGAAAGGCACTTTAGTAGAGGAGCGGGAACCAAACCGCTCCACCCTGCCACCGCGAGGGGGACAGGGCCCACGAAGTGCCAAAGGGACCCTCGGCTCTACAGGATGCTGGGGAGGGCAAAGACACCGGCCATCGGGGATCAGGCCACGGCCCGGGCAAGCAGCCCCCGCCGGAGGAGGCCGCGGGAGGAAGGCCCCGGCCGCTC